>NC_135800.1:4495833-4857500 GCF_051106095.1 Pogona vitticeps
TTTCCAACAAGAAAAAGTTAAAATTACACTATCTAGTTTATAGCTCATTCTCTACGATTGCTATTTGACGTGCAATATCGTACACTGAGTGACATCTAGCAAGGTTCAGTAAGGAACAGTTGACAAGTCCTATCTCGGTGCCACAAAAGGAAGGAACCTCGGCGTGTTGCAAGACCTGGCCGTAATCTTCTGCCTGCTAATGTTGCATGACATGCTGGTTTACATCAGCATTACTTGGGGATCAGCAGTCTTGCTTAAGATATCCTTTCAAATTCTGTTTACTTGCAGGTTCAGCTCTGTGCGCTTATGCTTCCCCTGTGGCTTTCAGTGGCTTAATTCCAAATTTATTTGGATGAGAAGCTTAACTTAGCTGGTATGTTCAAGCGCTAGAATTTCTAGATCTGAAACAACGAACTCTTAATATTTTTCACACGCCATCCTTGCTATCTAATTCTAGATACTCACAAAGCAACGTGTTGTAGGTCAAGTCAACCTGATAACTGCCTTTGCACATGGAAGAGACCCAGTGTGCTGTTGTGCTTAGAGTGTTGGGACTAAGATTTTTTTTTGCAGATTCAGTTTCTAGTCCTTGTTGAGCCTAGGGACACTCCGTGACTCTCAAGCTCACCTCCTTCACGAGGTTGTTAGAAGCATAAATTGGAGAGGACAGATAGCCACGCTCCCCATCCTGAGCTCATTGTGGCCAAAGCGGGCTCTAAATGAAACGGAGAAAGATATTAATGATGCCACCTTCCCCTATTACTACAAGGGGGTTTACACTTCCAGATGTTTTCAAAAGCGGTTTTGCTGCCTGTAAAATAATTGTTCTCTATCCCTTACGTTTTCGTTCTCATCAACTTGCAGATCCTATGCGGTTCAAATGTCAAAGCTGCATTCGTGTCAAGGCACCGCTTGCTATTTTCGAAGCGGTGTCCTGTATTTTAAGTTCTGATGTATGTTAAAAAAAAAAAACTCCCACTTTTTTCTGCCCTGTTGCAGGTTAAGCTTTATGGCAGAAGTCATGGACAGCAGCAGTTTCATCCAGTTTGATGTTCCCGAGTACAGCAACACCGTCCTGAGCCAGCTGAACGAGCTTCGCCTGCAGGGGAAACTTTGTGATATCATTGTCCATATTCAGGGTCAGCCGTTCAGAGCTCACAAAGCCGTTCTAGCTGCCAGTTCTCCGTATTTCCGTGACCATTCGGCGTTGAGCACCATGAGCGGCCTCTCGATATCGGTCATCAAAAACCCCAGCGTCTTTGAGCAGCTGCTTTCTTTTTGTTACACTGGAAAGATGTCCTTGCAGCTAAAGGACGTGGTCAGTTTCTTAACGGCCGCGAGCTTCCTGCAAATGCAATGCATCATTGACAAGTGCACCCAGATACTGGAAAGCATCCACTCGAAGATCAGCGTCGGCGAGGTCGACTCCGTCACGGTCGGGGCCGACGACGCTCCCGAACACCACAACGGGGTGAAAGACGACAGCTATTTTGCCAACCCGGTGGAGATCTCCCCTCCTTACTGCTCTCAGGGGCGGCAGTCCGCTTCGGCCGGTGATCTGAGAATGGAGACGACGCCAACCAAGTCCCTGCGCAGACGTCTGCAGGAGGAAGGCCACTCGGACCGGGGAAGCAGCGGGAGCGTTTCGGAATACGAGGTTCAGATCGAAAGCGAGCACGACCAAGGGGACGTGGTCGTCCGAGAGAGCCCGGCTGCAGAGGTAAAAGTGAAGATGGAAAAGTCCGACCGGCCCAGCTGCTCCGATAGCTCTTCGCTTGGGGATGATGGCTACCACACGGAAATGGTGGACGGCGAACAAGTCGTGGCCGTGAATGTGGGCTCCTACAGCTCGGTCTTGCAGAACGCTTACTCGTATTCTCACGGCGCGTCCCAGGCTGCTGGGCTGTCCGAAACCTTTGAGAGCCTGAGGAACTCCAGCGGTTCGCGATCTATCCTGGGTTCGTTCAGAGGCCGTGGGCGTCAGAAACGGGTCTCCGCCAGCCACCTGCATAGCGATCTTCCGGGCCTCGTGCAAGGAGCCGACGCCGAAGCCGCCGGAGGTCACGCGGGGTACGAAAGCAGCCCGCGGGAGAGGAATTCAAGAGGCCACTGGTACGCGTACAGTGAAAGGCTAATCTGTATATACTGCGGGAAATCTTTCAACCAGAAAGGGAGCCTAGACCGGCACATGAGGTTACATATGGGGATCACCCCCTTTGTGTGCAAGTACTGTGGGAAAAAATACACCCGCAAGGACCAGCTGGAATACCACATCCGTGGCCACACAGACGACAAGCCTTTCCGCTGTGAGGTCTGTGGGAAGTGTTTTCCTTTTCAGGGCACCTTAAACCAGCACCTGAGGAAGAACCACCCGGGGGTGGCAGAAATACGAAGCCGGGTGGAGTCTCCAGAAAGAACAGAAGCCTATATGGAGCAGAGAGAAGATGATGCCTCAGCCCCGGAGACGCTGGATTACAGCATGGACGTGCACACCTCCGATTAAAAAGCTCCTCCGTGCGACCCGAGCAAAGCACACCGATCAATGCATTTCCTCCGTGTCCCTTTCTATCATTTTTATTTTTTTTGCAAGCGTTTGTAATAGCATTGTGATTTTTTTTCCCCAGGGAGGGCGGGAAGCGTTCATTATCATTTTTTGCAGATCTTGTGGGTGCTGTTTCTGGATAGAAGGCTGCTGCTTTGTTTTGAAGGAAGTAGGGTTAGTGTTGCTCTTGAAAGATGTTTATTATCAAGGGCAGAGTATTCTAGAAATGATGCACTTCGTGGTGGGGGGGCTGGCTCTGATGGTGGAAAAGGTGCTAAAATAAGACAGGTATTATTGGCAGATATACCAGGGCAAGAGTATTTCTCTCACACTGTCCTTTATGCATTGCAATCTTATTGCACGTATACTTTGGGAGTTGAGTCCCACTGAATTCAGTAGGATTTAAGGCCGAGACAGCGTGCTAGGATTGCGGCCGTAACCAAACAGAAGTTGTGTTAGGAGGTTATACACGCTTCCCAGTGACACACACACACACACACACCCTTTGTGTGTCATGCTAAGTGGTGGGTTTGGGTGGGGCTTTGTTTTCTTTTGTTTTTGAAGTAACTATTTTGATATCTTTGAATTTTATATAATATATATATTATATATAAACCTATATTAAATGCTCACTTTTTCTCTTCTGGTTGAGGGTGAATGTAGAAATACCTTAAGTGGAAAGAGGAAGGAAGAAGGCTTTTCTACAAGGCCTTCAGCTCGTAACCCTCTTTTTTAGGTTGGTGGGGGTGTTTCCCGAAGTTTTGCTGCTTTCTTTCATGTTCAGATCTTGTGACTCAAAGGGAACAGAGCTTATTTCGAAATAATTTCTGCTCCGTAACATACATAAGCCAAATGCCATAAACATATTAAGTTACAGTTGGGGAATCTCTTACGGAGTATTATTATTATTATTTTCCATTTTGTCTTTAGGACAAACTGGACAACGTGTGGTGCTGACCCCCCCCTTTTATTTTTTAATGAAAAACATATTGTCATACGCGCCATCCCGAAAGTAGCATTGTGGTTTAAAATGTTTTTATTTACCCTCAGAATCTCTACCTTCATATCGTACTGTAGAAACATACCAGGTAAATCTTACTTTAATCACTCTGAATATAGCAAAATCTACAATACTGTATTTCAGGACAGTGTTCCAGTGGATCTCGTCCAGAGAGCTCCTTTTCAGGTGCACAGTAACTTCATAGTTACCATTTTCCAGTGAAGCTGAAGCACTTGTGTTTTTACTTTTTGTAATGATACTATATGGGAATTATGAGCAATAATCTCCTATCATATTACAGAAGCATTTTGTTTTGTATCTTTGACTTCTCCATCATTTAGTGGGTTTTTTCAGTATTTTGTTGTTGTTAAAATGCCAACAAACACCTTCAAGCAGAACCATGTTTACTCTCCTCCGGATATTTGGTATTTTTCTAATGTGGTGCTAACTTTTTTTCTCTTCGGTCAGTATAGCACAGAAAATGTGAAATCTTAGCAGTAGGGGGAAAAAATCCCATATCTTTCCAGTTAAGCTTTTATTTGCCAGGACCAGACCTCAGAAAGCATGAACTGGCAAACGTTACTGTATAAAAACTCTACTTCCTGTCTTCTTATCTACCCCCCCCCCCTTGTTGTGTTCAAGCATATACTTAGATGATATATTTAGGCTTGTTGAATGTGATCGCTGGGATAGGAACTGTTGAGCGGGGCTAGCATTCGCTCGGTGAGAAAGATATAGTGGTACCTCACATAGCGATCGCTCCATTTTACGGCGAAATCGCTTAGCGACGCTGTTTTTGCGATCGCAAAAGCGATCGCTTTGCAATGGTCCCTATGGGTGAATTTCGCTTTGCGATGATCGCAGGGAAGTGATCATCGCAAAGCCCCCATTTTCGGCCAGCTGATCGGCGGTTTCAAAATGGCCGCCCGCTGTTTTCAGGCATGGATTCCTCGCTTTAGAGGCACCAAAATGGCGGTGCTATGGAGGATCTTCACTTAAAGGTGAGTTTTAACTCCATAGGAATGCATTAATCGCGTTTTAATGAGTTTCTATGGGCTTTTTCTTTTCGCTTAGCGATGCTATTGCTTAGCAGCGATTTTTTCGGAACTAATTAACATCGCTAAGTGAGGCACCACTGTACTCTGATGTGTTCTGGCTGTCTTGCCCCTGTCCAGTTTCAGCTCCTAGCGTGGATGATCTGAGTCTGGCTCTCGTGTAGCAACGACAGGAGTTCTTGGCTGGGTTGAGCAGACAGAGCAGTGCAAAAGTTTGGCATCAAAATGACAGCGATGCAGGAATGGGGATTCGGATTCTCTTTGCTTGGCTTTGTTAGGTTGGAGGTGGAACCTTGGGGAGCCCCAGCTTGTCTTCGGTCAGACATTGGGGCCAATTCCTCCCTCCGAGTCCCACACTGTTCCTACTCAAGCAGATTTTATTTTTCCCTCGCAAGAAGCAGGGCCGAGTGAAACAGAGCCCGGGAATCCATTGAAACCTCTGCCCGATGAGGATCGTGCGAATGTGTGGGTGTTTTGCTGACCTCTCGCCCGTTTATTTAGATATGTTTAAGCGACGACACTTTGAATCTGAGCCTTTGCTTTAATTATCGTGGGATTCCCTGAGATTCTCGCGACTGTGAATTTTGACCCGGAAGCACATCGCTTTTCCTCTGCGGGATGTCCTCAGCTTTCGTCAAAATCCTCATTCTCTTTTTATGGGGTTTTCCGGGTTTTTGAACACTGAAAACACAGCTGTGGTTCTACTGCAGACGGGTGATTAACCTAATGCGAACAAGAGCTTGCGAACCTCCTGGGATGCAGTCAGCTTGTACAATGAACAACCCACCCGTCCCCTAGTTTTCCTTTTTCCAAACCGTTGGTAAAAATGTACGCTTGTGTGTTTTTTTTTTTTTTTTGGAAGGCTTACGGCTTTGTTTGACATCTTGACGATTCTAGTCATCCTGAAAAATAGATGTTTGCCGTATATATAGACTGAGCTTTTCGTTACTGTGACAAAACTCCATCACGTTGCTCCATTTGCAGTAGTTTTTCGTGATCGATAGGGGTTTAGCTAAACTTCGGTGTGCAATCAGCCTTTTTCATCCTAAAACTGCCTAAGATTCTTTCTGCCTCCTCCAAGAGTCTCTGATAGTTATCTTTTCCGCTGCTAGAAGCTTGGAGACCGGGGTCCCAAGGCCCATCCATGCACAGGGCTCTATGCCTGCAGGAAGCCTTTTCCTGCCGCTGGTCTCCGCTGCAGCTGTTCGTTTCCTCTTCCGATCCGATCCTGGAGGCTCGGAGACCTGGCCAGGGTGGTGTGCAATGTAGCGTACAAGGGGCACAGGCAGGGCAGAATTGGTGATACAGTACTCTTCCATCATCATGCACTGGAGATTTTTTTGGGGGGGGTCCTTGCACATCAGTGTGCACCAAGGGGGGGGGAAGTTGCATCTCTTGTTGGTTTTACATTCTTTAACACACGTTAAGAGAGACGTGGGTTTTACTGAACTTTTGCTGAAGTAGTGAAACAATTTTGCTTGCATTTTGGAGACCCCCCCCCTCCCCAGAGTGCAGAGTTAAATTGGACCCTTTTCTGGTGGAGCTGTTCTGCAGTGCCTTTTCAGCTGCTTGGCTTTCTCCATAGTGGTATGAAGTCACGACAGAAGGGAGGGTCGATCAGCGTTGTGTTCCTTGGCTTCTTGCCCCTGCCTCAGTCTTAAAGATGATTTTAAAGATGGCTCTTCTTTAATCTGTAAACTTGTTTGAGCTGGTTTGAGTTTACCAAAGAGTGACTTATCCAAATTCCTACATCATTTTGATTGTACCAGGTTTCAGGTTCAAAACATTGCTACAGGACTGTTAAAACAGCCTACGAGTTAATCACTCTGAGGACATCGTCCTTGAGATGTGTGTGTGTGTGTTTTTTTAATTTCTATGTATGCTTACTTGTGTCAGTATTTTATTTATCCTTCCCTACTGCCTACTGGAGTTAAAAAAATTATCAAGCCATAATATAGTACTGTAAAAGATCAGAAAGCTTCATAGGAATGTGCAGGCAAGCTCAGGGGTCTACTCGGGAGAAACATCAGCATGCTTATCTTCGGTTTTTGTGAGATCGAAGCATACCTAAAGGCCAGTTCACACAAGGGCACAGTTCTCCTCAGGCACCCTTTGGAGGCTGGACAAGGATGTACATTGAAGAACTAAATTACATCGCCACCCAGCCTTGGCTGTATGCTGGTATCTCATCCCAGCAGCCTCAGAGGATCGAGAATGATGGACACGGGGAGTTTACTCCCATTTTCTATCACAGCCCCATGTCACATTCTCTGTCCCCCCCCCCCAAGATAGCCTTGAGCCGCGGCTTCATCACAAGCATTCCCGGACGAAAGAGCAGGCTTTGATGCTGCATTCAGAGTGCGCCCCATTCCGCAGAGTTAGCAACAGCAGAAGAAACGTCTTGTGCAATGATTAAACTGCAGTATTGCTATGAAGACTCTGCTCACAACCTGAGTTCAATGCAGCGTATAGCCTGCATAATTGAATTGGAAATTCAAGAGAGCCAGAGAGCTTTACACGCTATGGGGCGGTATATAAGCAGCCGGCTTGGCTTGGCTTGATCGGAGGAACTGCTTGGTGAGGTTGCCGACGGAAGTGCTTTGCCTTTGCAGCTGTTCATGTGAATGCACCCAAGTTTGGGTGAGGAACGGCTTGCCTAGAGGAGAGATTGTCTTGTGTGAAGTCAGCCTTACTCGTCTTCCTTGCCCTAGAGAGCTTCCAGGGGCGCGTTGCGCCAGAGACTGGCAAGACGATGCGCTTCAAATGGGGATGCCACAGCATCTAAAGTGTGCCTTCTCGTCATGGTTCCATGGTAATCTTACCCATTTGAAATTCATATCTAAGGTCTAACCAGGTCCAAAGCATGTGGCGAACCATTTTAAAAGAGTCATTTGGACGAGGACAGGGAGTGGGCCGGTGGTTTACAGGTTTGGGTTAAATACATTTCGCTGAACAATAAATGCAGACATTGGGGAAATTCAGTGAGATATATGACACATTGAGTTAAAATATGTGAAATTATACAGGCTGGTTCATAATTGAGTCTCTTGATCTACCTTTTCAGTTACAGAGACAATGTGAAAAAAAAAAAACCAACCAGTTACAGTCCTTTTTCCCCCCTTTAGATGTTTTAACCTATATATAAACTGTGAAGACAAAATTTTCTACTTTTTGCTAATGTTTGTGGTTTTAAGCAGCTGTTGGATTTTTTTTCTCTCCCCCTAACCAATTTATCTTCTCTACCCTTTTCTATTGAAGTTGTAAATAGAACTCAGAAAATAGCTTTGTAAATAAAGTGGGTTTTCTAACTAGCTAAGCGATAGAGCGCCTCACGGTTGGTTCTGCATTGGAGTGTGAATGCTTTTAGTGGCAGAAAGGATACTGTTTTCTTTCACTGTTTGGCAAATTTTACTGTAAGCTGAAATCAGAGTTGCTCATCTTAAGATGAAACATGTGGAATTTCCTTAGCTCCACCCTAGCCCTTCACCCGTGTGCTTTCCGGCATGAGACATTGCTTGACTGGTTGTGTCTTGGTTATTTAGAACTGTTGTTGGGCGTAATGGACCTGCTTGTGGTCACATCCACACACCATAATAAGCCATGGTTTGTGTTAACTTTGGTTTGCTGTTTCAGCTACCAGCTGCACAGCCAATGAAGAGAAACCATGGTTTATGCCTCCTCCTCAATTTCTGGTTTATTTATCTTCCTCCCCTTTTGTCCACCCTGTTTGTTAAGGTAGCATGTGGAGAAGCAAGGGACAGATGTGATCGGCTGTGGTTTAAACAAGCTAGTGTCCAGAAGCCAAACACTGGCTCAGATTGTGGGTTGTGCCTGGTTACCAGTGTTGGGTTTATTTTGTCACCAAACAGATTTCAAGAAGCCACGCTTTGAGTTGTCATGATGTCTGCAAATCATTGTTCTGAAATCAGGAGGTGCCGACCTGTACCTTCCTCGGTGAAAATCCTTATGTGTGGATAAGACTGATGATATTGACTGATATGACCACATTTTAGGCTACTTATTAGGCATGAGATTTGGGGGATTTGAGAACCACCACCACCCAGAGCTCTGCAGGAATTCCCTCAATCAGACTTAAATCAATAAGCCACTTAATGAATTCACCCTCTGTCAGCCTTTTTTTTTTTTTTTTTTTTTTTTTTTTGGTCCTGCAGAAAAGAGAAGGGGAAATGGGTGGATGGGTGGATGGGGCTAAACTCCATGGGAGTTGCAAGGTATTACGGCCGTGGTGATCTTTGTGCATTAGGCTCAGCACAGCAAAGGTATTAAAACTACCAAACTCATAATCCCTTGTAGCTCCCACCCACCCATTTCCCTGTCTTCTTTGCTGAAGTCTGAATTCATTAGCTATAAATGTAAAGCATTTGCCAGAATGTTGATTAAAGCCCCCAGAAGTCTCACTGGAGGGATGAATTCCTGTAGACCTCTGAGTAGTGGAATCCAGTTCTGCAAATTCCTTGGCCTCTTCCTCTGTGTCCCTCTCCCCTTAACAGTCTTTGTCAAATCAGTTTGAAAATTCAGGATTTAGAGTCACGGCTAAGCAGATGAGCTTTGCCATGGTTAAAGTGGAAAGGGAAGACAGAACAGAACAATTGAAGTTTAAGCTTTATTTTCACACCACTCAGCGTTGTGGATAGAGGCCAGGGAGCCACATGAAGGGCTAACATGAAGGCCATCAGCCGTCTCTGACTTTGAGTGTTCTCGGCCTGAACTGAATTTTCCGGACATCTCCTAAGGTTCCCGGGCTAGATAATAGGAACACATGCAAAGGACTTTCCTGTATTTCTGCATAGGACTAAATTGTTCTCTGAAGTAACTCTTATAGGCAAATGTACAAGAAAAATAGCAGACTTTTTTTTTTAATGCTAGGGCTGGGGAAAAGATGATGGAACTTAGCTTTACCTTTACAGAAATGTGTATAATTTGAAATAATGTGTGTTTAGTTTACTGTGACAACTTCTTTTTTTCTTTTTTCTTTTTTTTGTCATCATCTGAAGGGGGTTTCACATTGAAGCCACTGCAAAAGGGACTCAAATATGCAACGCCTAATGTATTTTGTAAAGGGACTTTTACCCTTGAATGGTGCTTTTAGACTGGTCAGGGTTATTTATTAAATTTTTATATATTTTAAAGTATTTGGGAATTGTGTAAAATCCTTTATATAAATATAAATATATATATATGAATCTATTTAGTTCATGAATTGTAAGCAACAGAAATACTCAGCAGCTGGACCGAAAAAGTTCAGTGAAGTCATTCAGAATGTTCAGAGTTCAGCCGTCATGCATCGCTTTTCCGCAAATGTTCTTGCAGGCGTTCTGAGGCACCCTGTTAACGCTCAGACACGGATGCAGTTCTAGGCCTGTTGGCAGAACAGTGCTCAATTAGCATCAGGGCTGAGAATGTTGTTTTCTGCCCTTTCTTAGAGGTACACTGTGAAGAATCAGGGAGAGCGTTTTTGTTTATGACCTGTTCTAAAGACGCGGAGCGTGACTGTCTTGCTACCGGCGTGCCATAGTGGTTTTCAAAACTCTGTCCTAGAGGTAGATCTTGGATTCCTTGGAAGCTTGTGCCAAAGTCTGTCACCCCCAAAACGTTTGCCATTTCCAGTGTGCCAACCTGAAACGAGAAAGAGGGGGTTACTGCCTGGCTCTTGGGGTTCATACGAGCTCCGTATAGATCCAAGCCAGCAACCTGGCTGAACTTCGAAGGGTGTTATAGAACAGAAGTGGGTGGATCTCAGGCTTAGGGTTCTAGTTCTTTTAACTTAAAGAAACCAACAACTTTCAGTCTGAGATGCCCCAAGAAGAGGCAGGAACGTATGGCCCCGGGGAAGAGGGGGGCAACTGCCTTAGACACGTGGTGCAGGAGGGGCGGTGGTGGGATCCCCTTGGCCGCCCCTCCTGAGCCTCTCCCCGTTCCATTCCCTTGAAGGACAGAGCTGTGTTTTCTGCTCCACAGCCTCTCTACCTTCTAGGTTGGTCTGCCGCCCTTGGGTCTGAGCGAGGGGGCCTTCTCTCCTTGCATGGGTTGACGTTTGCTTGCCAGTCCAGGGGCCGCTTCCATGCATGGAATGGAAGGAGATGCCATCTTGCCCACCCTGGCACCAGCAAATCTTCCTGGGCCAGCCCCGTGGGCACACCTGGGGTTTGTGTTTGGTGCCAGAATTGAGCTGTGATCCTTTGGCCAATCTCCTCTCTCAACCCCCTGCTTTGTTTCAAGCAGCCCAGTGCTTTTTTTGTTTGGGAGAGAGCATAGCCTTTTCAGAATTTTCAGGATTGCTATTCTTCTCCGGCTGGCTGGATAGCTCAGTGGTGTAGGTCTCTGGCCAGAGCTTTGATTCCCCATTGGGCCTCCTGTGTGTAGAGCCAACCTGGGTAGCCTTGAGCAAGCTGCGTAGTCCCAGGGCACCCCCGGAAAGAAGAAATGGGAAACCACTTCTGAGTCTTGTCTACCTAGAAAACCCTGAAAAGCGATGCTATAAGTCAGAATTAACCGGATGCCACATTATTATTTTCATTATTATGATCTAACGGAGTTGGGAGCATTTGTTGATCTACTGGAAATCACCATGTATCTCCCAGCAGAACTTGATCTGGCCACCTTTTCCCCCCTGACAAGCTTCAGAATCCAAGTCCGATAGGGGAAAACAAGCTTCAGGGGTTAGACAGATTGAAAACCACTGGCATGCTGAGAAATCGGTCTTTGGACTTTGCTGAAGGCTTGTTTACACATTGTTTGAGTGGAAGAGAAGCTCATGACTGGTGTGCATGACATAGCTGCATTTGCTTTACCAGAAAATTGTATTTTTAAGTCAACTTTCTATCGTTTCTGAATAGCCTTTGTTTTCCTCATAAATATTTGAACACTTTGAATGACTTACCTCAATGTCACTACCTTGCAATATTAAACCGGTAACCTCACAAACTCCACACTTCATCATCATATGAAGTAAATGAAGCTAGCTAAAGCGGATGCTGTTTAAAAGCAACTAACTTGCCATTAAGGATTATTTTATAGCATGAAATATTTTAGAATATTTATTCAAATGATATTTTACTCTTGTACTCAAAAATTTTTTTTTTTTGTTGTTTCTAGATTTTGTGACATGGATATTTCAGTGCTGCTTTATTTTATTCTGATGAATTTCTCGTTTCTTGCTTGTAAATTGCCTTTTTTATGGTATAAATAAAGTCAATGGGATTTGCTGTTTATAAATTAAAATGCTTCTAAGCACACTGTCTGTCTGTCTGCCTTCTGAGTTTGTTTGTTGATGGGACCTATATCAGTGGTTTGGCATCACTGCTCCTGACGTGGATTAAAATTAAACCATATGGATTGTAAAATTTGGAGTTCTTCAGAAGTTGAGTCCTAGCTTTCTGGAGGGGCACAGGTTCCTTATATTGAGGTCTTTGACCAGCTACATAGCATCCCAGGGAGGAAAACTCTAAGGCTGGTTGGATTTACTTCTGAATAAACACACACAGGATTGCAGTGTAAATGAAGGTCAACAGGGGGGAAATCCCGGCTGCTCAACACCTCTTTCCAATATTTAAAAAAACAAAAACAAAACACTATCTGTTGGTAGACTTACCAGATCTGAGAATTTGCCCTGGTTTTATGAAAACCTGGGTCCAGTGCTCTTCAACGTTTTTAGTAATGACTTGGATGAGGGATTGCCAGGAATACTTACCAGTGCCAAAAGTGAACCACAGAGTTGTCAAGCGGTCCTGCGACATTCTGGGCAAAAGAAGGAAAAAAGGAAACACATCTGGCTCAGAGACAAAACACACACAACGGCAAGTGTTGTTGCTGCCTTTTGTAAATTCACCAATGTCTGCAAACTCATGGATGCTGAGTAATCCCATGAACTGTAAACAGCATATCCGGAAATAAAACTTCATACAGAAACTGAGGCTGGACTTACCACAAAGTTATCAGTTAAGGCAGCAGAGTCCAAGGGATGGTTGCGGCGTAGGATAGAAATATGCCTCGTTTCCCCAGAATTCTGGAGCCACCTCAGATTTTCATGGGAGAGAATGGCTAAATATTTGCCAGGGTCTGTTCCCATCCCACCTTTGTCCTACAAGTGGCCTCTAAACACACCCAGTTCTAATTCTACCCCTTCGGGATTTTTTTCCCCTTCAAATCTGCATTCTTGCATACCCTGAAGTTTTTCCCAAAACCACCTAAGAGATCACTGTTGCCCAGGAATGATGGGGTTTTTTGGGGGATGAAGGGTTGGCCATATAAGAATCGGTACACACGTATCAACTTTAGAAGCTGTGATAGACACAATTTCCTTTAAAACTCTTGCAAGGTGACAGTCATGGCTTCGTTTGCATGGAACCCAGCTTAAATCCTTCCCCGCTGCCTTGGGATCCATTTAATTCTCTTCCCACATCTTAGCATATCTGGAGAAGGCTTCTGGACGTTTTAGTCCAAGAACATCTGGGGAACCTATTGGAACCAGTTTTATTTCTTGCCACCAGAGGGTGCAGGAACATAAAGAATTAGATTTTTGTTGTTTCGTCCTTAAGTCGTGTCCGACTCTTCATGACCCCACGGACCAGAGCATGCCAGGCCTTCCTGTCTTCCACCGCTTCCCGGAGTTGGGTCAAATTCATGTTGGTCGCTTCGATGACCCTGGTCAACCATCTCATCCTCTGTCGTCCCCTTCTCCTCTTGCCTTCACATTTTCCCAACATCGGGGTCTTTTCCAGGGAGTCTTCTCTTCCAGCTCTGCCGTTTTGATATGTTTTATTGTTTTAATAATCTTGCCTGCCATTCTTGGTCATAAGATCAGCAGCCTATTAAAGCAAAAAAAAAACCACAAAAAACCAGTGCGGCTAATACTCGGATTGGATTGCAAAGCTTCTGATGGAGAAAAGAGACCAACCCAAGACCCACCAAAGCCAGAACAATGGGTTATGTCACTAAAAATGGCTTTTACGATGTTGGATAGTAAATCCATGGCATGGCAATTCTGCAGTTTATATGGCTCTATCTTATATCCTATGAACCACTGTTATTCCTGTTCTCTAGCTTGTGAAATAAGACCCACATAACTCCAGCACAGGTTCAAACTGAGATATTTTTTTAAAAAAAAAACTTCTGATTTACACAGCTTATCACACTTCCTGTTTGTTTTATGATTAAAAAGATCGATGCTGACCTTCAACACAGGGAGTGGGGAAGCACATAACTCAACAGCTTCCAAAAGCATTCTAGACGAGGCCACCCATTCTCCCATTTGTGTGTGTGTGTGTGTGTGTGTATTTCTGATTCAAATTGTGTTGCTTTAAATGCAAGGAAAAAGCCATTTTTCTCGGTTTTTATTGTACTGGATTCTTTAGTTCAGTTACAAGATTCTGGTCCTGGCCAGGAATTCTTATGGACCTCAAGAGATCCTCTTTCAGTCTATTTATACCCAACAGTTACGTACGGACGACTAACCCCAATCGCTTGTGATGAGCTCCTATACAACCGTTCAATGCAGGTAACTAAACGACATGTCAACACATAAAATCCACTATTTTTCAAAAGGGGCTGGTTCCTCGACTGCTGATTAGATCAAGTCACGGCTCAGTTTTTATTGCAGTGAAACAGACACAGTTCTGTTTCTGTTTAAAAGTCTTGTTTTGAAATTCTCTTTTAAATTATTTTTCCACGGGTCTTGAGCAAGACATTTTCCTCTAGCATTTCTCCCCCTTGTGCTCCTGTTTTTGTTATTTCCAGTTTTATTCACTTTAGAGATGACTTCAACAGGGAGGTTTGCCTTAAATGACCTTTGCTTGCAACAGCTTTCAACTTTTCTGTGTGTTCCTCTTTTTCAATTCTTCTGTTGGCAGGATGACATGCCATGATGCTGTTTCTTCTGTGGACTCAATAAACCTTTTATTTATTTTATTTTATTTATATACCGCCCACTCTACCCAAAGGTCTGTGGGCGGCTTACAACAATTAAAATTCAATATAATAAAAGATAAAATAATTGAAATAAAATTAAAATTGCCATCATCAGGACCCACAGTTGATGTTATTTCAATTAAAAGGAACCATTTCCCACAAATTCTTGAGAGCAGGGCCCTCCAGCAAGCCTGCAGGTCATGTTTTTTGATTTTTTCTTACTTTTCCTTTTTATTTTTACTGCTGTTCTTGTTTCTTTTTTTCTGCCCTAAAGCTGGGCACCTGGAATGTACGGACAATGACCCCTGGCTTTCCTGACTACGGCTTTCCTAACGACCTGCAAGAAATAGACGATGTGCGCAAGACAGCTGTCATTGACATGGAACTGAGTAGACTGCAGATGGACATTGTTGCCCTGCAAGAGACAAGACTGCCAGACTCGGGATCTGTCAAAGAAAAAAACTTCTCATTCTTCTGGCAGGGAAAACCATCGAATGAGGCCAGGGAATATGGTGTTGGCTTTGCAGTCAGAAACACTCTCCTGAGATGCATTGTTCCACCCACTGTGGGGAGTGAAAGAATCCTGTCTCTGCAGCTCCACTCATCAGCAGGACCAGTAACCCTCATTAGTGCATATGCACCAACACTGTCATCCACTCCAGAAGTGAAAGACAAATTCTACGACGATCTGGCAGCTACTATCAAAAAAGTCCCTGAAAGAGAGTCACTGTTCATTCTTGGAGACTTTAATGCTAGAGTTGGTGCTGATCACAATTCTTGGCCCACTTGTCTAGGCCGTTTTGGCATTGGAAAGATGAACGAAAATGGCCAACGCTTACTGGAGTTTTGCTGTTACTATGGTCTCTGTGTCAGCAACACATTCTTTAATACGAAGCTGCAACACAGAGTTTCCTGGAGACATCCAAGATCCAAGCATTGGCATCAGCTCGATTTGATCCTCACTAGACGTTCTAGCCTTCCTAGTGTTACGATCACACGCAGCTACCAGAGTGCTGATTGCGATACTGATCACTCCCTGGTGTGTAGCAGAGTAAAACTGCGAACAAAGAAATTGTATCACATGAAAAAGGAAGGAAGACCACGTATTGACATCAACAAGACTCGCGATCAAAGAAAAGTGAAGGAATTTGCCCAAGCACTCGAGGAAACCCTTCCAGGTCCAGCTAATGTAAATGCACCTGAACGATGGGAACACTTCAAGAACACTGTCTACAACACCGCCTTGTCCACCTTCGGCAAGAAGACCAGAAAGATGGCTGACTGGTTCGAAGCCCATTCGGAGGAGTTAATGCCAGCCATTGAGGATAAGAGAAGAGCTCTAGCAGCATACAAAGCCTGTCCTAGCGAGTACAACCTGCAAGCTCTTCGAGCCGCTCGTAGCCAAGTCCAACAGGCTGCCAGGATATGCTCTAATGACTATTGGCTTCAGCTTTGCTCTCAGATACAGATAGCAGCGGACACAGGTAACATCAAAGGAATGTATGATGGTATCAAGCAGGCCTTAGGTCCATTACAGAAGAAATCTGCTCCCTTAAAGTCTACTACAGGTGTGATCATCCAGGACCGAGCACAGCAGATGGAACGCTGGGTGCAGCACTACTCCGAGCTATATTCCAGAAAGAATGTAGTAACCGAAGAAGCATTAAATAACATTGAGTGCCTGCCTGTCTTGGAAGAGCTGGACAGCGAACCAACCCTAGCAGAAATAAATGCGGCCTTGGATTCCCTCACCTCTGGCAAGGCACCTGGAAGGGACAACATCCCTGTTGAAGTGCTGAAATGCGGTAAGGAGATCATCATCACCGAACTGTATGAAATCTTTTGTCTCTGCTGGAGGGAAGGTGGAGTACCACAGGACATGAAGGACGCAAACATTGTCACGTTGTACAAGAACAAAGGCGACAGGGGTGACTGCAATAACTACCGTGGTATCTCTCTTCTTAGCGTTGTAGGGAAGCTGCTTGCCCGTGTTGTGCTGAAGAGGCTCCAGGTGCTTGCAGACAGAGTCTATCCGGAATCACATTGTGGATTTCGAGCAAATAGATCCACCACTGACATGGTATTCTCCCTCCGACAGTTGCAGGAGAAATGCAGGGAACAACAACAGCCACTCTTAGTGGCCTTCATAGACCTTACAAAAGCATTTGACTTGGTTAGCAGGGATGGCCTTTTCAAAATACTTCCCAAGATTGGATGTCCACCTCGTCTCCTTAACATCATCAGGTCCTTCCACGATGGAATGAAAGGCACTGTAGTTTTTGACGGCTCAACATCAGATCCCTTTGACATCCGAAGCGGAGTGAAACAGGGCTGTGTCCTCGCACCAACACTTTTTGGGATCTTTTTTGCTGTCATGCTGAAGCATGCCTTTGGAACTGCAACAGAAGGTGTCTATCTCCGGACTAGATCAGATGGAAAGCTCTTTAATCTCTCTAGATTGAGAGCGAAGACCAAAGTCCAACTGAAATGCATGAGGGACTTCCTCTTTGCAGATGATGCAGCCATTGTTGCCCACTCTGCTGAAGACCTCCAACAACTCATGAACCGTTTCAGCAAGGCCTGCCAAGACTTTGGACTAACAATCAGCCTGAAGAAAACACAAGTCATGGGCCAGGGTGTGGACTCACCTCCCTCTATTACCATCTCCACACAAGAATTGGAGGTTGTTCATGACTTTGTGTACCTTGGCTCAACCATCTCTGACACCCTCTCTCTAGATGTCGAGCTGGATAAACGCATTGGGAAAGCAGCCACCATGTTCTCTAGACTCACAAAGAGAGTATGGCTCAATAAGAAACTGACAACACATACCAAGATCCAGGTCTATAGAGCCTGTGTCCTGAGCACACTCCTGTACTGCAGCGAGTCCTGGACCCTTTGTGCCCGGCAGGAGAGGAAGCTGAACACCTTCCATATGCGTTGCCTACGACGGATTTTTGGTATCACCTGGCAGGACAGAGTTCCAAATAGAGTAGTCCTAGAACAAGCTGGAATTTTCAGCATGCATACATTACTGAAACAGCGACGTCTACGCTGGCTTGGGCACGTTGTGAGAATGGCTGATGGTCGGATTCCAAAGGATCTCCTATATGGAGAATTAGTGCAGGGAAATCGCCCCAGAGGGAGACCACAGCTGCGATACAAGGACATCTGCAAGCGGGATCTGAAGGCCTTAGGAATAGACCTCAACAGATGGGAAACTCTGACATCTGATCGTTCAGCCTGGAGGCAGGCAGTACATCACGGCCTCTCCCAATTTGAAGAGACCCTTGTCCAGCAGGCTGAGGCAAAGAGGAAGTCACAAAGGAAGCAAAACCAGGGAGCTGGACAGGGGACAGATTGGATTTGTCTCCAGTGTGGAAGGGATTGTCACTCTCGAATTGGCCTCCTCAGCCACACTAGACGCTGTTCCAAGTCCTCCATACAGAGCACGATACCATAGTCTTTCGAGACTGAAGGATGCCTACTACTGTTCTTGTTTGATTATTATGTATTTGTCTATGTTTTATTATTTGATTTTATATTTGGAAGCCGCCTAGAGTGGTCCGGCGGGCCAGATTGGCGGGGTATAAATTAAATAAATGAATAAATAAAATGTTCTGGGTGCCCCAAGAGATAACACTGAACTACGTTTGGGTTCCCAATGAGGACATTGGACAAAGGTTGTTTCCCTCAGATTTTATTGGAAGTTTAATAAATTGGATAATGAATGGCTGGAGGCCCTTGAAGGGAACTAGGAGTTTAAATTCTGCCCTACAATAGCCAGCTGTGGGAGCGTGGCGGTAGTTCAACGTTGTCTTCACAGCAGCTTGACAACTTTACGATTTTAAGGCTGCTGCTGCTTTGTTCTGCCATACGTGAGGACAGGTTTGCGTGTTTACATTGCGTGTTTACATGCGAGTACTAAAAAAAAAAAGAAACAAAATAGGAATCAATCTATTCTTGGCACTTGAGGTGGCTCAGTTTCGAAAACTTTTTTATAAAAAAAATACGTGTTTTTTTTTTTTTGGAGGGGGTGTCCCAAAATAAAAATAACGTCGATGAGGCATCGCCTCACGGGAGTGGGGGGGGGGCACCTGTCAACGGCCGCTAGCAAGCACGCGCGCCTCTGGCCTCCCTCCCTCCTTCTGCGCCTGCGCGCGGCGTTCCAACCTCCCTCCCTTCCTCCCGTCTCGCTCGTTCTCTTTTTTTTTTTCCCCTCAAGGTCTGCCGCCGCCTTCTGCGCATCCGAGCCTTCATTTGCCTATTCCCCGCCCCCCCCTCCGGGGCCCTCCGGCGGTTGGCGGCCTTGGCGGGCCATCGCGGGCGCCCATTGGCGCCCGGGCTTGTCCTTCTCCCTTTCTCCCCGCCCCCCTTTTTTCCCCTTCCTCCCTCGCTCGCTCGCTCGCTCGCGCGCGCCCCCTCTGGCGCTCCTTCGTCTCTCCCCCCTCAGAGCCGCCGCCGCCGCCGCCTCCTCCTCCTCAACCGCCAACCCGCCGACGCCGCAGCAGCTCCGTCCCTCCTTCCCTCCCTCCGCTTCGGCGGCCGGGCTCGGCCTTGTCGCGGCGGCGGCGGCGGAGGCGGCAGCGGCACCACCGGCACCGTCGAGGGAGGGGCTGGCCTGGAGGAGGCACCACGGGCGGGCCGGCCGGGCAGCGGCGGTGGCGGAGGCGGCGGCAGGTGGGGGGCCGCCCCGCCCCCCTGCTCCCTCAGCAGGTGAGGAGAAAAAAAAAAACCGTTGGCGCCCTCCCCCCCTTTTTTTTTTTAGTCAGCTCTCCCCCCTCACGAACACACACACATATCATCCCCTCCACACGTATTTATTCTCCCCCCCCTCAGAGGCAGCCCCAGACACCCCCCCCCAAAAAAAGGCGGGCGTGTGAATGGCACCGCGTTTTATGGCACTGCGCGCGCCTCGCCGTCGTCCCCCCCCTCCGTGCCCGCCTCGGCGCCCGCCTTCCCTCACAGCAGGCCTTGGGCTTTTTTCCCTCACAGAGAGGGCGAGGGGGGCGGGGGGGTCTCCCCTCCGGACCCCCCCAACACACACACACACACACACACACACAGGGGAGGGTCTCCCGTGTGTGTGTGTGTGTGGGGGGGGAAGAGACACCAGCTGGCCCTGGAGGGATCCCAGGGAAGGGGGAGCCGGGGCTTGTGGACGTGTCTCTCTCTCTCTCCCCTGGGAATAAGCACGCCCAGGGAGACCCAGGCCCGCACACACGCACACATGCGTGTATGCTGGTGTCTTATGGATAGGTGTGCACGCACACCTGTATGCAGAGGGCACGTGGGGGGGAGGGTGCATCAACGCGCGCCTGTTTTCAGAGGGAGCTCTAGGTGGGCGTTTGTATCCGTGTGAGAGACGCGTCCTCCAGTGTGTGTGTGTGTGTCTGAGCGTGAGCACATTATTATTATTATTATTATTATTATTATTATTATTATTATTATTATTATTATTATTATTATTATTATTATTATTATTATTATTATTATTATTATTATTATTATTATTATTGCTGCATATTTGTGTGCGTGTACACATACTTTTGGAAGAGTAAGTGAAGAAAGCGGGAGCCAGAATGTTTTGTTGAAATATTTATGTTTGAAAATATACAGTATCCGTCTTATAAGCAAATAAATGTATATACACATGCAATATTATCACGCTTATAAGTATATACATGTATATATATGTATCCACATATCTCTCTGTCTTCATATATGTATATAAATACATGTATACATGTCTTTCTGTATGTGTACATGTGTTTGTGTCTGTGTACATATATATACATACACATACATATATGTGTTATATGTGTATACACGTTATTTGTATATATATATATATGTATGTGTATATGTATATGTGTGTGTGTGTGTGTGTGTGTATATATATATATATATATATATATATATAGAGAGAGAGAGAGAGAGAGAGAGAGAGAGAGAGAGAGAGAGAGAGATTCATATATGTCTATATACACACAAGTACATAACAGATCTGTAGTTGGCTTAGATCATGCATGCATGCCCACATATTGATGTAGGTATATATAAGGGTATTCATGTGTACAACTGTAGGTTTGTAGGTATATGTGCATGCATATTTAAGTACATAAGTATTTTTAGACAGATGCAGGTGTTTCCAAATGTACATGTGGAGATGTATACACAAATATAAGTATATGTGTATATACACAGATAGATGCTGGTAGGTCTATACATTGGTATTTCCATACAGTATGTGGAAAAGAAAGCATACACGTGTGAAAGAAATTATACTCTTCTTACCAGGTGTCTGAGGAGATTTAGAATGTAAATGGTATATACATGTGAATAAATGTATGCATATTAGAAACATTTAAATGCAAATTAAGGACATGTTATATGTCTCTATGTATATGTATTTACATAAAGGCATATTTTTATTATATTTGTTTATTCACTTGAGACATGTGAAAGGTAGTTACAGAGATATATATAATTATATATGCACTTCTGTATGAAATATATATAAAACTGTCAAGGTGGTTAAGAAAGCTGTACTTGCACAGATGTACATGTCTGCATATACGGACACAGAACTACTGATTTTATTTTGAAGGTGCATATAAAATTAATAACTTCCCATGAGTTAGTCGCATTAGTCTTTAGCAGCCAGAAGAACAAAGAATCTTTAAAACCTTTAAGAGTAACATATTTTATTTATTTATTTAATACCCTCCTTTAGATGCACAAAGAACTGTATTCAAGCCATAGTTTTATATGCATGCCAGTTCTGGTTATGTTAGGTGGGACAGAAGGAAATGAAGTGCAGAAAAATAACAATTGTGTTATTCATATTGTTTACAAACTTTCAAACAGCTGGTGAACATAAACATCCTGACTATATAGTAGTGTGGTCAGTTTCACAAGTCAGTTATATCTGTGGTATTTAAAGGCATGGTTTCTGTTTTTAGGAGAGTGCCTGTTTTTGCTGTGATCAGAAATTATCTGTTTTGTCTCATTGTTCTGTTGGAGAAATCATTTAAGCAATATGCAGTAGGGTAGGCTAATCTGTGTGGATGAGCTGATCAATATATGTAATAAATTAAAAGCCCTTGTCAAGCCAGCAGGTGAGAGTTGAATCTCTTGATGTATTCTTGCTCAGCTGTTTTCCTTTGGAAGCTGTCCTTGGAGTTTTTCTGTTCAAGGATAGCCAGCCTGAGGTCAGAGGCAATTTTATATGGGCACACCTACCATTCAGGTTTAATATGTGTTTATACACATGTGGTTTGTTTACCGTTAGAGAAGTGATATATAAGAGCTGTTATTGTTGACTTGTGTTTGTTCTCAGGAGAATAATAAGAACATACTGTACAAGCAGCCTTGTTGGAGCAGACCAAAAAGCCGTCTAGCCGAAACATTTGCCTCCCAAAGTATGATGCCAGATGCATTTGGGAAGTCTGTAGTCTGGGTGTTAAGACAACATAGTTTGCCCTTCGGCTCCTTCCCTCCTGCCATTGTCTGTGAATATCTTTCTTCATGAATTCATCTAATTCTCCTTTCACACTATGAAGATAATTAACAAATGCCTAACATTTGGGTGGTACCTCAAAAGTGTTTTAAATTTTTTTTAGCTAAGTTTTCTCAGAATACATGAAGGGACAAAGGAATGCACACAGTCTCTCAACCCTTTCTGTACAGGTGAATCATCATTTTTTCAAGGAGGGTGTTCCCTATCCCATTAGTCACAGCCAATCTGTATCAGCTGCTGTCTGCTCCAAGTTGTGACACACAAGGAGAGACCACAGTTTGCATTTACAAAAAATGTCCCACTCTGTGGTACCTCAGCCATTAGAGCTTTGTTCCTCAGACCCAACCATTCACGTATACAGGTGGTTATTTCTGTGTCAAGAGATTGCCTTCCAACTTTTTACTCCCCAGCAGAAGAGATTATTTGTTTTCCAAACTGGTCAATGTCAGAGCGAAAATAGTAGACCCCCCCGCCCCATCCATTAGACACCTACTTGATCCTTTTTTGGCTGTTGCATAATGCAGAGCAACTGGTGAGATATGGATCCATGCCTCTCAAACAATTACGATTCTGTCATCAGTATTTCTTTAAAAGGCGGAGTTCAGGCATTGTACTATCATTTCTATTCAGCTGTGTGTCAGCTCCATTTTGATATATTTTTAATATCTTCCTGATGTTGTCCTGCTTATAATAAGTAGAGATTTAGTAAGAACTAGTAAGTCCTAATTTTTTAAAAAATCATCTTCACTTTCATATATTTTAAAGCTCTTTCATGATAGCTAAAGAAGAACTTTTTATAATAAATAACTAACAGTTTGCTTCCTGCCAAAGTACCTAAAAGTCTGTTGCCTGAAGTGACTGCCTCATAGCAAGGCTATTATTGTAACCTTTGTATCTCAGTCCTCTTTTCAGCCAAGAGATCAGCTCTTTTTAATTTGCTTTCCATATTTCAATTTTGCAGTAACAGCAGCAAAGCAGACTTTATCTCTTACGTAGAGCCCCAATGCTATTCATCCACCTGAATCAACTGAGTCAGACCAGGGAAATGTAGCCTTCCTGATTTTTTTAGCTTCCACTTTCACAAGCTGTGGCTAGTCTGGCTAATGGTGAGGGAAGCTGGTACTGTATAGTAGTTCTAGATTGAGGTTCTTCTCTTACTAATAATTTATTGATTTAAAATATTTTTAACCCACCTGTCTGGTTAGAAAGAACCAAGGCAACTTATATCATTAAAAGACAATATTTAAAAGCTAAAAGCAGTATTTATACAAATATTTTAAAATAATCTAACAAATACCAAACTAAAATGGTAAACAAAACCCACATCAAAAAACAGATTCAAAGCAACAAGGCACAACTATACATTGAATTGAAAAGAAACACTACAGAACAATCCTTCAAAGGGACACATCTGAGATAAAATATATACAGATGTTGGGCACTCATCTGAAAGAGTTAAATATTAGTGAAGGGTTCTTAAGTCATTACCAAGTGCGCAATGCTGCAATGATTGTGTCAGCTTTGGCGTTCTTATCCATAGTCTGATGTTCTTTTACCAACAAACCATTATCACTTTGTACAGAGCAAGACTTCGAAGAGAAAAAACCCACCTAAAAGCACTGACTATCAATCAGAGGTCAAGTCATTACCAAGTGTGAAATGCCACACGGACTCCAAATAATTTGCAACTTATGTCTACTATACCAGTCCCCAACCTTGTGCCTCCGGATGCTCCTGGACTTCAGCTCCCAGAAATCCTGGACAACAGAGGTGGTGGTGAAGGCTTTTGGGAGTTGTAGTCCAAGAACATCTGGAGGCCCAAAGTTGGGGACCACTGTACTATACTAACCAACTATTGTCACTCTGCCCTTCTGCATCCCCACCTGCTCATGGGGCCATGGATAAATGATCATCATACAGTCTCATTCTTATTTCTGAGGAAGTCAACTTTATCCATTAAAGCTCACATTAAAATTTAGCAGTTAGTCTTTAAGGTGCCACAATGCTTTTTGTCTCTCTTTTCTCCCTCGTCTGATATGTTTGCATAGACTAACACAGCTAGCACTTTGAAAAATTAAATGAATTCAGATTATTTTGGTTTCTGTCCGATTAGCTGTACCCTCCGATTGAGATCCCTGTGCCATGTAGTTACTTTAGATGCGAGTTAGAAGAAATCGCCACATCAGTCATCATCATCTTAGAACTGCAGAGCTGGAAGGAATCCTATGTACCATCAAGCCCAGCCCCTGTTGAGGAGGCACAGAGCAGGAATCAACCGTTGGCTCTGCAGCTAGAGAACATGCAGTGAATGGGTTGTTGTTGTTGTTTTTTTTGTCAGTTCTGGAGAACATAATATATCTGCTTAAAAGCTAGCCAAGATTGAACACTGGTGGAGGTTTTCTGTGTGAGAGAATAGTGAGTGCTATATCTGATGCATCTTCGATGTGCAAGGGGAGAAAAGTATGAAAAATACGTTCTGACACAACAATTTGCAGGCCTGGCTGGTTTTCTAGAGTGTTGCTGTATTGTGTGAATGAGGATCCATTGCAGCCTTGATATTTAAAAAAAATCTGGAGAAGAACAGATGTGCATAATCAATATTGGCTTGTAGGAGCATACTGTGTATCTGTGAGCAAGCTGTCTGAATTATCAATTAGTGTGATGTGAAAATCTTTCTGGAGTCACGTTTGTGTCTTAGTAGCTTGATTTGGAAAAGAGTTGATTTTAATGGAATTAACTTCTAAGAGTTTTGCAGCCCACGGGTCATTATGAGACTGCCAGAAATGTTAGACTTCCCCCCTTAAATGTGCAGAATATGCTTTGTAACCAATGATATCACTTACTGTAATGCAAGACCCATTGCACAAGTGGTTGCAGATTTTCAGTTGCTACAAAGGTGGTGTCCAGTATAGGTTTAACGGTGCAAGAGCACAAGCACAATAATGGAGATTTTCATTGTGTTCCGTTGGTTTTAGATGTGTATGAAAATGCACTATACATATATATACGGTACTCTAATCTTAGGCATTAATTCTTAACATATTTTGATAGAACTGGTGGGACTTGTTTCAAAGAAGTATGTTTAAAACTACGGTGCTTAAAAATGTTTCCTATCTGTTTACTCCCAAGGTAATTTTAATTTCATGTAGTATTTGTAAACAGTGTTGGGAAATTGTTTGGCATTTTAAAAAACCCAGTAAGATAGTATTTATAAACAGTGTTGTAAAAGAGGCTGAAAATATGTGCACAATTTCTGGAAAGTTAAGTTTAATAGAATTCATTAGGCCTGATATCTAAATTAACATGTTAAAACATGTTTGCACTCTTTTAGGTTTGGCAGCCTTACTTAACTGAAGTTAAAGTGGGTTGGAGCACCTGGGCTTTAAGAAAGGGGCTGAGAGTTTAAATGCCTCACTGACTGTTTATCTGTGTGACTGATGGGGTTGGTTACATGCTATACTTTCTAGGTGGCCATGGGCAAGTTTTGAATACTTTATATCTAGCAAAATGTGATGGTGGCAGTGTGTGGAACTCTGAATTTACTTGATGGGATGTAATTAATATAGTGATTGCAATTTACACTTAATGCATTTCATAATACCTTGCTTTTCATATTGTATACAGTATTGTATTTTCTGGCAAAAAAATTAACTCACCCGTAGCTAGTGATGTCATTTGTTGAATAATAATAATAATAATAATAATAATAATAATAATAATAATAATAATAATAATAATAATAATAATAATAATAATAATAATAATAATAATAAATAGTGGCTGCTTTGTGCTGGCAAGAACAAGTGTTTTGAACCTGCACTATGGCCATTTGAAGTTAGAGAAAGATGCTGGTAATAGCTGAAGTCCACTAGTAAGCCACACTTAGAGGAGGCCTATTGAATCAGTGGACTTAATGGTGGAATTGACACATCAAATGTTTTAAGATTCAATGGGGCATTGAAGCATGATCTCTAAAGTAATGTTCTAGTTATTATGGACAATATTAGTTAATATTAAGACTCCTGGATATATTAACAATCTTGACTATTGTTTTCACAATAAATCCTATTGTTACATTAAATTTTGTAGTTGGGTCAAAAAGTATTTAGTCAAGTTCTATAAAATGGGGTCTAGAATTTTAAAATTACTGTATTAGAATAGCAAAATAATAGCTTAATCCTCAACAGGTTTGATGCTAACAGTTCTAATTAGCTAACTGTTTTAAAAATTGGCCAAAATTCTGTTTTGTTTTGTTTTGTTTTGTTTTGTTTACATTGATATAAACTCAGTTGGCAGAGACAATGGTGACAAATGGCTGCAAGTTAAGAAATTAGGATAGGCTGACTTGCCACCAAGATGTAGGCTAATTTGAGTGCCCCAGAGGATGAAACTGACAAGATTTCTGCCAGAGACATTCATGCTCAACAATCATTAAGAGTTTTTTGGCATTGTATTCTGGGGTAGCTGAAACTGTCAGCTGTAGTGGCAGGTTGCAACTGATTAATAAAGGCCCTGGTTGTGTGGCTTGCATGCAGTCATTGTCTGTGACCTGCACCTTGTCAAACAGCTGGATTTGCAACTGAAATTTATGTGATTTCACTTACTGTGGAGTAAAATTCCATTAGGGTTGTGGCCCATATATATTTAAACAACGTCCATCCTGGATTTCAGTGTGGGAAATCATCGTATTCAAATCCAAATGCTTTTCCACTGCCAAATCCCACTAATGTTTTTGGAAGATGACTGTCTTCAGGGTTTACCAAATCCTCATTGTATGTCTTCTTACTTTGTGCTCTGTTTATGTGTAGTTAGGGAGGTGTTCTGTGAACGTCAAAGCTGGTTCCTGGATGTGTCTGTGTTTTTTGTATATTAATGTTAGCAGCCACAGAGCAAAAAGGTGTGTGTTGTGTCATGCTAGGCGCTTCCTTCTTCCTACAATGAAGGACTCAGATTCTCTTTCCTGTTTTCTGTGTTGGGTTCCCTATGAACTCTTTCTTGTGGTTTTCCTCTTTTATGTTAATGCGGCCCTGTCCTTTGCACACACACACACACACACACACACACACACACACACACCGGTTCTCCACCCACAGATAACTGGGGAATTGTGTTGCTTGAAATTGGGCTGCGGAAGTCTCATCCTTCCCAGCAAACCCTTAAGGAACACCAAGGATTCTCCATAAAGATGACTGTGCCACTCTAGAAGACTGTAGGAGTTCCATACAAATTTCCTTTAGTATATTTCACTATAGAAACACTGGAGTTTCCTAGTCCACTTGACCTGGAGACCTGTATTCTTTATTTAATCACTTTTTATTTCAAACTTTTATGCACAGCCTTATGTTCTGGAAGCAATTTTTCTAGGAAAAAAAGGTCACCAGAAAAGGACATTTTCCAATGGAAGCATCCACAAAGTGTAGAAATGCGCCTTAGCTTTAAATATTTGAGTATTGTCTATACAGGAATTATTTAATTTCATAAAATGCCTTGCATACAGATTTAAGAGTCTTGACTACACTGCTGCTAAAAATGATCCTTCTTGGCATCTTCCAGATTGCTTGGTGTTAATACATGTTAATTCCCAATTTTGATGCCTTTCAACAAACACCCATCCCGATAAATCTAGCATTTATTTTTAAAAATTAGATTTGTTTATTGATTGATTTCAGACTAAAGTAAATCTGGTCCTTGCCCATGCAATAATTGTCACTGCTTACGGATTTTCTAAAATTGCCGTGTTATTTAAAGTACCATATAGCTTTTGAGGAGGAGGCAGGTGTGTGGTTGATGGACAGAGTTTATGGCTTTGGGGTACCGTTTGGTCCCATCTAATGGAAATATTTTAAAGCAAAGTATTTTTGGTGCCAGCATCACAGTCATATCCACTGAAAACAGAATTATACTAGCAGCAAGCTGTGCATTGAACATGACTGTGCAAACCATATAGGTTTAGTGTTTGTCATAATGAATTTATCAGTCTTGGAAAATATATAATGCAGACATGGCTGTAGGCATGTTTATCATGACTGCTCTAAGGAGCTATCCAGCAGCTTGCCTTAATTTGCTTTCCCATTACAAAACCTTGCAGAAATGTGAGTATTTATTTATTTATTTTTCCAGCTTTTACCCCACCCATCTACATTCAACGAATCTAGAGTACGTTTTCCTTCTTACCCAAATTATCATTTGATTGGTAGACTTTTTCCCAGATCCTGTTTCAGTGTCTTGACTGGCTTTTTTTTTTTCTGTATAAAAAACCACAACTGGTCCCGTTCTTCAGCAGTTATCATTTAGCCTTATTTTTACTGCATCTTCCCCAGATTTTCAGTGTACCACTTGTCTGACTTACAGGAATGAAGACACCGCTTTCGCCCTTCTTCCATGGTCAGAATCCATTCTTTACAATGAAAGTAGACTAGATGCAGTTCATGTCGCTGTCAGTGATATAAATGGTAGGAGGTCTGATCCAGGCGGCTCCTGTTACAGTCCAGACCAGTCTCCTTGTGTTTGTTGTTTGCACTGGGAAACACTTCCTGTTCGTTCTAAGCTGTGCTTTCCCGTAATACAAACGGGAATGAAAAGGTGTAGGGATTAGGATTAAAGCATGAGGAGTATATGCATTTTCTTTCATGCTCCCATCTTGGCAGATTGCCTGGCCTTGACCTGCTAACATTGTGCACCAAGGGAAGATGTGATTAAGAGGAAATGCGGTTCAGGCTAATATATCAGGCCATGCCAAGGCAAAGGTTGAATGCACGGAGAGAGAGAGGTGTGATTTAGAATTTCCGAAGCGTTTTATGTATACTGTTATGGAATCGACTGTGCGAAACAAGGTTATTCTCTCCTATTGTTAAAAGGAGAACTTGAAACTATTCTGGGATATGTCCATTACATACATGTGCATCCATTTTACCAGGCCTTTGCATCATACATCTATCAGCTGCTATTGAAAATAGTGACTGTGTGTCTCATTCTCCCTCAAGATATAAGGGCTATATGGCACATCATAGGGCATGGTATTTTTTACCACGCTAACCCTAGTAAAAGTTAACCATAGGTAGAGGTAACTTGTATTTAATTTTAATCATAAATCAAAGGCATGCTGGTTGTGGAAGAAAGCAATTGGGAGCCTTTATTATGGCCTTGATTAGAAATATTTCAATATTCTTTGGCATATAATTACTACTGTCACAAATTACGGAATAAAACAGTAAAATAAGAATCAGGCTTGGGTACCGATTTTCAATAAAAATAGAGCCTGCGGTGCTGTAGAAATGTCAAATGTCAAATTCACACACGTATAGTACTGAGTGAAGCTAATACACTTAAACTTGAAACAGTAAATTAGAACCCATGTGAGGGATCAGGTGCAGGGGGCAGGATACTGGAAATACTGCATTTCTTCAACATAATTTCATTTGTCCCGTTATGGGTACTGCACCATTCAGTATAGACTTCATTTGAGAATATTAAATGTTCTTCAGGTCTTTCCAGTAAAACCTTTGATTAATTCAGTTTATCATCAAAGCATAAATATAAAGCAAATCCAGATGGACTTGTGATATGCTTCCTATGGCAAGATGAATTGCAAAACTATCTTAGTAATTTCTGCCTCCACAGCTAATTAACACTGGTATTTCAGCGAACAACAGCTTGTTTTATGTCTGTAGAAATATTGCAAAAATTAGTCTTAAACATAATTGTTTTCTTTTTACACATTCTGTTGATAATGGCACAATATTTTCCTTAATATTTTTTGTTACTAAGTGATGTTTTCTTATGTATACTAACTGAATTTGTTTCTTATAACATACATGACTGAAATCTGCAATATAATATCCAAAAGTTATGGATATGATCCCAAGGTATAAAAATGAGTCAGGATTTATTGGACGTTTCTTGTATAGAAGATTTTCTTGCCATGTTCTCAAGCAGGGTTTTTTAAGCTTTTAAATGGAGGGGAATAGAGGAACTGAAGATAACATACACACTGTGTAGGTTCTCTAAAAACAGTCTTAAAGAACTAGATCATTACAGCTTTTGTATTTTTAGTTTAGAATATATATTTGGAGAATGGAAGGGAAAAAAAAGACAAGCCCTGTTTTGCTTTATTGCTAGTAGCATGTCATTAATGATTATGCTGGAAAACTTGTATTAATTAATTATTTAATACATTACATACAATGTAATTGTAATATATTTACATACAGTGCAATTGATACACTTACATTCAGCCATATGAGTTGTCAACCTTGATTGTTTAGGCTTTAGAAATATATGTAGGCAGCTTGTGTGAAGTATATTTTATCAAAATTCATATTTCACTTTATAGTGGATTGTGAGGGAGTTTGTAGGATAGACATTGACTGGTTAATCTTGTTAGATTATCTCAATAGCATTCTTATTCTGCTGTAGCATGAAAGGTTTGAGTAACAGGTTAGTTACAAGATTTTGGAATTGGTCATAGAATTGGTCAGGCATGACAGGTGGGAAACAATACTTTTATAAGTTCTTTGGTTGTCATCAAACAATGCATGCATTGTCAGATAAATCAAACTGGTGTACAGTGTATCTTTGTTGCTGCAGATAGAAGATTCATTGTATGTTTGTTGATTTGCCTTGAAAAAGCTGATTGAATTTATCAAGAGTGAGTGGGCAACAGCTCTTGAAGATAGTCATAAAGCAGAATGGTTTTTAAAAAAATCATAGCCAAGCATAATTGATACCCACTTTTATTGATCAAGTAATTCAGAAATGTTTCCTGTTCCCATTAAAGAAAAAAAATCCTCTTTCTGTACTGCAGTGACAGAGTAACCCACACAACTCTTTGTATTGAAGATATGTATATTTGTTTCCTAGGTTAAGCGACAACCAAAATAGACTGACTTGATTTCTCTTTGCACCTCTTTTCAGTTCAGGAATAAGAGGGGAAATGTTGATGTGACTATAAAGGTTGCACTTCAAAATCAGGAGGGATGATTTTTGAGAAATACAGTAGAAACATATGCAGAAGGAAGAGGAAATTTGCCCCCTTGCCTTGATCTCCAAACAGCTAGGCAAAAAACATTAACCCCAACACACTCTCTCCCTTGAATTTTAATAATTATCATACTGAATGTATGTAAAATGTTTACATTGAATTATAAGAAACTGAGTTTTAAGCTGTTTACTTATGGCTACTCAGATTTTAGTTTGCCACAGGCAGATGCATTCTATGGGCAGCATGATTTTCTCCACTGTTGAATGAGTAGATTAAGGTTGTTTGCTTGAAGGATTTATATAATTGAATGAACATGTAGCCACCTGTGTACAGTACTTTTGAAAGGAAGAAGACATCTAAAGCGGTTCATTTTAGAGGGGCTGTCTTCAACATTGTCTCTCTCCCTGGCAGCTGTTCACTATGCTATTCATAGATCACCGCTGACACTAGCTGTACTGCTATCGTTGCCATAAATCTGCATTTTTCAAGCCATGTAAGGATCTGTAAATGTATTGGGTTTAATGAACTGCTCTTGCAGTTGTATCTTTAGATATTCCCTCCCAAAGCTCTATGAAAACTGAACAGGTGTGTGGTCATATTGTCTGTTTTTGATGTGCTCCACGGTGAGTCCTTGTACATTTTGAACAAATCCCAGGTAATTTGCTAACTTTTCAATTTCTTCAAAACCTTTGCATATATTTGAAATATCCACATCTAACAGTACGGTCGCAGTCTCCTCCAAAGAGATTTCGTCCCTTTGAATGATAATTGTATACCGGTTGGCCAGCTTATATTTTGCCCGATGAACAATATGGTTGCTTGCATAATGTTGGATGCCAGCCTTCTGCAGAAAGTCTTCCATTGTCACACTTCCTTTCTTGGTTTTTAAATCTATGTGTAAAAAATCTGCCAGATAAGTGATTATCTCTCTCTCTTCTACCATCTCAGCATATGTGGAACTAGATATTGCAGATGCATTTTCTGTGTCTTCTTCATTCAAATCCTGCTGCTGATTATTTTGGTCATTAACACATAACATTTCTGGGGCTTTCCTTTCTTGTGAGCTTCTGTAGATGGCGGCATTTTCTGTTCTGCTCTCGTACAGAGGTTCCCGTATTTCAGGAGCGGAACTGGCAGGATTTTCTTCAGCTGGTTGCTTCTGAGGTTCTAGTATAAGACTCCACTGTTGATTTCTTTTACTCAGCCACAGCTGAGCTGTTGCTAATTCATCTAAATCCGTGTCATAATAATGCTCCCTCTCAGTGACTATATCCAAGCATTTGGCACCAACAGTCAGCAATTTGACTTTACTGTCTTCTGTTACCCAGTACTTCTGATGAAGTTGAACTTGGGCGATTCGGGGGAGTTCTTGTGCTGTTTCCATATTCCTGCTGAGAAAAAGTATATACAAAGAGAAATATTCGTCTGTCGAGAGCCAATGAATAGAGTATTATATTAGTATTAAGGAGACCTGGGTTCAAATTTGTGTTTGGCTAAGGTAACTCTCATTGGAGTTGCAGTGGTAAACTACTCCTTGAATGTTTTGTATTAAAAAAAAACCCACACACAACCTACCCTGTTTCCCTGAAAATAAGACCTAACCTGAAAATAAGCCCTAGTTTGATTTTTCAGGATGCTTGTAATATAAGCCCTACCCCAAAAATAAGCCCCAGTTAAGTGAAACGCCGCCCTCCACCGTTGTGCAGCAACTAGAAGATGACATAACTGTAAAAGAAAACATCCCCTGAAAATAAGCCCTAATACATTTTTGGAGCAAAAATTAATATAAGACCCTGTCTTATTTTCGGGGAAACACGGTATTGGAATTTGTTTTATGTGAGAAGTGATAAAACAGCATATAATAATACATTTTACTGATTGTGCTTATCATACAAAGAATTACTTAACAACAATAAGAACAATCTTAGAACTGCTAGATAGCTCAGTGGTTTAGGTATCTGGTAGTTGGGAGTTCAATCACTCACTGTGCCTCCTTGACAGTGGCTGGACTTCCATATTTCATTTTTTTGTTACTTGAATATGCTGTTGTATTTTGCTCATCACTTACATGACCAGAAAAACTTCTTTGAGCCCTACCTTTCTCATATTTTTCTTATTAATGTTACAAAACAACAGTCAAGGGCAGAGTGAATCAGTGTTTCACATTCCTAGGTGTCTGATTTATTTGATTTATATCCTGCCGTTGTGCTACTGTGGGCCTCAAGACAAGTTACAGGATTGAAACAAGTAGGGATAGAAAGATACAGAACTTTATTCATGTTCAGTCAAAGCAACCGTTTACCTACGATTGAACAAACCAGAGTATTAAAACATTGATGATGTTTTAAATATCAAATTAAAAACAAATGAAATGACATTCATTACAGCACAACATGTTTAGTAAAAGCTTTTCTTTCAACAGCCAGTCAACTGATAAAATGAATGAACTGGCTTTGCAAGTCAGTGGAAGGACAGTAACGTGGCCAGCTTAGCCTCCCTTTGGAAAGGTTGCAGTGATAGGGAGCAAGTACTGAGGAGGTCCTCTTATCTTCTCACCAAACATGCCTGGCAAAAGTAGTGGGACTGAAAAAGGGCGCTAGGCAAAGAGCTCAGATCCCAAAAGTATAAAAGCACCATATGTTTATATAAAGGCACTATGAGATTGGCAATTATGTTTCCAGCTCCTTTTTTAAAAAGACTTCCAACACAGAGTTTGCATTTTTTATTGCTGACATTTTCATCAAGCAATCCACCATCACTTGATGGCACAGAATTACATTTACCGTTGTGATCCTCACTTCCACAGTGTGAAGAGATCCTTCTGGAATTCTGTATTGTCACTAGAGATGGGGTATTCATATTTGTATCCCTGGTGATATGAATATGAACCAGACTTTCCCCCCCCCCCGCCGCCCCAAACTGCCCAGTCCACTCATTATGCACAGTCATCATTGTTCACGTTGCACCAATTGCAGAAGTAGCCTGGCCAGCGCGTCCCACCTTCCTGAACTGCCAACCGCTCAGCAGCTGAGTGGACATGTCATCCTGCCTCCTCGCCGGAGTGGTGGGCAGTGTGGGAAGTGCCAGCCGAGCTACTTCTACGATTGTGCAGCATGAATGATGACAGCTGTGCACACCTGTGCAGCGAGCAATAAGTGGACCGGCTGGTTCTGGGGAGAGGGTCTGGTTTCCCCCGGGACTTGGCCTGCCAATATCTGTATTTGTACCCCCAGGGATATCTCATCTCTAATTGTCAATTAACTAAATAAGTTGCTGCTAGCAACATATTTGGCCAACACATTCAACCATAACTCCAGATTGTTTTAAGGAAAACATGCCAATCCCGTTCCGAGATCCCACACTTATCCCCTCTATTAAAAGAATGAGAATAACAAAAAATATTTTCATCTTTAAAGCGAATGGCATATCTTTTTAGTTTACTGTCCATCAAAGCTTAAAGCAGTAATAAATCAGTTTCCTCCTTGTTTTTATGCTCTTCCAACGGATTAATTCATGATCATTGTATAGTTCTGTTCATTCTGTCTTGCATTTAGCAAATTATGTTATCAATATTAACTTCCATTTAAATATATTTTAGTAGCCTACCTTATCATCTGTCCACCTTGCAGTGAAAGGGTGCACCAGATATTTAGGAAGTCCTTTTATTGATTTCTTGCAGGTATAAGCCTAACTTTTCTTGCCAGAAGGTCTCCTTGCTTCAAAGAAGCATACATAGATGCCTTATCCTGTTTATTTTTAGTTATCACTTGGGACTGCCATGGCAACAGTGGATGTGGCAACAGCTTGTACTTACTGTTTATAGATACCTGACACTTGACGTTGAGGTGCAGTATACAACATTTTCCCAAATACTTACTCTAGATTTCTTCGGAAGCAATCTAAGGCGAAGTATTTCAGTCTCTTTGGTATCACACAGGCACACTGAGAGAGAAAGAGGGAGGGCACACAGTTATTAATAATCACTGATCTTGCTAATTTAGAACTTCCCTGGACTAAGCTTTTATTATTTTTATGGATGTATTTGTAGAGCTCTAATAATTAGCCATTCAGACTTGATCATTTTTTGACAGTCATTCAGCCTTTCAAACTTTCAGCCTTTGTCCTTGTGAACCAAGGTAGAGGTTTTGCCCTATTCAGTTACTGATTGGCATCTTAGCTTGGAAGTAGCCTTGACAGTCAGTATCCTATCATTAGAGCTGTTTGAATAGACCCATTGATTCATTGGGGCTTATACTGTATAATGTTAGCTTACTATTCAGCAGTTAATCCAATGGAGATGCTCTAGCTGGAGCTAGTAATCGGATACTAACCTTAGAAATATATGTGGCAGTGGCTATAAATATACTGCATGTTGTTTTGCTTTCTCTTCCCCACTTCCATTTAATATGTACTCCAACTTAACCTCTGTCCCAGCACATACTATCATAGGGGCCGGGTAGGAGCAGGACAGTACAGTATATAACATTATGAATGCAAAACATGGTTGAGTTGCAGAACATCAAAGAGTTGTCACATTCACACCCCAAGCCAGCAATTACTAAAGTGCCGCTGTTTGTGATATGGGTAAGTTGCACCAGACATCAAGGGAGAGATGCATGGAAATAAACATACATCTGATAGAGTAGTTTTTGGTCTTGGTTTACTGCAGATTAAACTCACAACTAGAAGTGTTGTTTTATCCAATTAATTGAATAGACTTGGTTGATACATTGGAAAGAAGATTCCTATCTCCTGCCATATACAGTGTTAACTTCTGCTAGAGGAGTATGGAGGCTGGAGCCTTATGGAAATTAATAGTTTATGATGCATCTGCGGCCAGGCTCCATTGCCAACATTCTGTGAATGTATCCACCTTGATCGAGAGAATATGAGTGTGACTTTTTCAGGTGGCTGTTTGAGCAGTTGTTCCTAAAAGCAAACCTCCATGTTTGGTAGTTTTACTTCTAGCCATTGCTTCTAGGGATTGAGCTAGTTGTTAGCTTTGATCATTGCAAGCTTAAATGCATTTAGTTGTAAGTGGGCTTGTAGCTCTCAATTTTGGAAGTTTGCTTCTTTGTAAGAAAAAATACAAGATCTCCTAAGAAAGATACATTAAGGTTGTAAATAGAAGACATAGATAGCTTGGATCCCTTCTACAACTCCATCTTTGATTCAGGGTGATTCTGTAATAAAAGTCTTATTTAGAGGCAGCCTGTGTTTTGAATGAGACAGACTAGAAGTCCAGTTTGGTATGAAATTGGCGGTTGAAAATATCTGTTCTGACTCAAGCAGGATAACCATTTAAACTAAAGGATAAGTGAAATCCGCTTGTTTTCCTGCTAGGGCTATGCATGTGGCTGATGATCCTTTTTAGTGAATCAGGTCTGTTTTCAAAAAAGTTATTGACAATGATCAGCATCTAAACGGGATAGAGAACTGCATCTGGTATGGTTGCCTGAGGCTAGGACAATTAAACAAACACATGTGGAGTTGCTACCTCCTTTTCAAGCAGCAGGACACCATAAGGGTTCATAAACATTGACCCCAGAGAAAACATGTTGTGAAATATTCTCTTCTTACTTTGGCCAAAGTAGTTGGCCTCCTAGCAGAATTTTGAATGCTGGCTTGGAGGCAGGAGTTCGTTAGTTCAGTTTGGATGTTACAGGGAGGTGCTTTCAAACAGTTCATTTACATTAAGGTCTGAAGAGAACCTTGTTTCATTCTGACTTTTCATTTTAGAGGCATAATGTCTCATTATCATAGGCTGGTACTGTTGGAAAGTTAAAATGAGTGTGTGGAGGGAAATTGATTTCCCTGATGGAATAGATGGTGCTAAATGATAATACATCCGCTCATTGCCTGGAGGAGAAATTGGGATTTTCAGTTTCTAGGTATTCACAGGCATTGACATCCCATTTCTAGGAGCTTGAATAGTCAAGTGTTGGGGCTTTTTTGTGTCTTCATTTAAAAAGAAAAAAAAAGAAATCATAAAAATGTTTCCAGACTAAAGGGGAGTAAGTGCATGCACTTTTGGTAAACCAAGGAAGCCTAATGTTAATCTTAGTGTCTCCATATGTGACATCTTATATTTATAGCTTGCAGTATTGTTGTAATTAGTACCGCTGAGAAGCAGTATCCTGAGAACATTATAAGCCCAAACATACCCCCTATATTTGAGTTCTTGAAAGCTGATTCAGAAAGCCTTCACCCATGACTTTCTCCTTTAATTGCAAGCTGAAAAGCTTTGCACCTTGGATGATGACATATTATCCAGTTCACACTGAGTTTGTAAAGGCTCCTGTAGCAGCCATGAACTATTCACATGGTCATTTGTCCCTGTAAATTAATTTTCCAAGAAAAGTCTAACTGGAAGAGTTTATTCTGATTAATGAGTAACCATATTTAGTTTTACCATTATGTATGATAAGCTAGGGGATGTGGTGGTGCTGTGGGTTAAACTGCAGAAACCTTTGTGCTGCAAAGTCAGAAGACTGGCAGTCGTAAGATCGAATCCATGTGATGGAGGGAGCTCCCGTCGCTTGTCCCAGCTCCTGCCAACCTAGCAGTTCGAAAGAATGTAAAAATGCGAGTAGATAAATAGGCACCACCACGATGGGAAGGTAACAGCATTCCATGTCTAGTCGCTTTGGCCGTGTGACCACGGAAACTGTCCTTGGACAAATGCTGATTCTATGGCTTGGAAATGGAGATGAACGCCGTGCCATGGAGACGGGCACAACTGGACTGATATGTCAAGGGGAACCTTTACCTATGATAAGATAAGAGAAGATATTTCTCTGTGCTGTTGTTAGTTAACCCAATTAAGCGGTATTAGATGAAAAAGGTTTTAAGTCAAGGAGTTTGGTTTAACACCTATTTCTGGCTATAATTCATCATTTATCTTTTTGGAATGTCTTTTGGAGAAGAAATTGAATGACGTATTATTCAAAGCTGCATTTTTATAAACCATGAATCTATCTCTATCTCTAAACTTTTGTAATGTTTAAAATAACAGTTTTAAATAACAAAAATAACACTTTTTGTAACTATAACAGTTATGAAACTGATGGTTGGAGCATTTGTTTGGGTAGTATAGTAGTTCGCTGATGAACCACCCCATACGAGACTTATTTATTTCTGTAGTAGTCTTATTTATAGGCTGCCTTTTTCCCAACAAGAGGACGCAAGTCAGTTCACAGTACTTAAATTAAAAACATAAGATATATGTTGAAAACAATTAACTATAAAACTGATTAAAATGTAATTGAATAATTTAATACAGGTAAAACATTAAAAGCTATCTTAACTTCAAAAATAGCATCCAGGGACTCAGTTATGATTGTTGAAAGGTTTGCCTGAAAAGGTGGGTCTTCAGCTGTCAGTGGAAAGATAAAAGGACTTAAGGAGGGACTCACAGAACAAACCTGTGCTTGTTTATTGGGAAGTAAATCCCACTGTGGTCAATAACACTTAGTCCTAGGAAAGTATGTGTAAGATAATTGCCTCAAATAGCCTAATTATTTTCACTAATACCAAAGTCAGGTGGTGAATTCTGATGGGATTGAAGCCAAATAGGTCCAATAAGAAGAATAAAGAAGACACCAGCACACGAGTACGTGCATCTTCAGATGGACTGCCGGAACATCTAGACAAGATAATCTTTCAGACAGGAATTCATTCACCTACAAACCCCTCCTATCTTGCCAAGAATCAGTTTAGGATTATTAGTCTTCTCCCAAGCCCCCTTCTGCATCCAGGCAGTAATCCACAATCTGCATAATTCCACTTGCTTCAGATGTGACGCAAAAACAAGAGTTAGGTGCCATCAGTGTGCTGACGACACTCTGCTTTGTATCTCTTGATGACCACTCTAGTGGCTTCATGTAGATATTAAACTATGAGGATACGATAGGATGGTGTCCTGAGGCATCTGGTAGCACAAATGCCACCTTCTGAAACCTACCGTTCAATAAGAGCAGCATCACTGGTGTGTAATGCTCCCGGCACCCGACCTACTGAACCAATCTAAGGAGGATTTCAAGGTCAGAGGTCTCAAGAGCCATTGAGAAATCAAGCAAGATTGTACTCTCCCAATTATTTATTGACGCAGAGGATAAATAAGGCTGATTGAGACCCAGATGTAGGCCTCAAGCCTGTATTGAAGTGTGCTTGGGATCACCAGTACCATCCAAAAGTGTCTGCATTTGTAGCATCAAAATTCTCTTAAGGATCTTTTCCCAGAAGATTACGTATGCAATCAGACAGCAGTTATCAACAACCCGGGGATCTGGAGGGGAGTTACTTAAGAATGGTTGCACCATAGCCTCTTCCAGGGCAGCGGACAGCACTCCTACACATCAAGAAACATGCCCCACAGGCTGGACTCACCAAGACAAACCTCCTGGGCATGGTTTCATCCCCGCAAGAGGCAAGGATAAAGTGAGCCCATGGCAGGTCCATTGTTGCAAGGACTGTGTCTTCAGTCTCCATGGAACCAAGTCCAAACATTAGGGCTAGAGGTGATCTTGAACCATTTAGTTTGCCCTGCCACAAAGACTGTGCCAAGGTCACAGCCGCAGTGAGATGCCTTGGGCTCTGAAAGTTCCCGACCCCCATTTACCAGTAGGTGTTAATAATAATGCTTGACCATTCAGAAGAGCTCTTCTGGACGGCTGTATGAAGATGCAATCGACGCAGCAAAACAAGCCTCCTCTTGCTGTCCTCACTGCCACATAACAGGCACAATTACATGCTGCAACATGTGTTTGGTCAGCTTCACCGTGAGCTTCGTGCCACTCCCATTCCAGTCATCTTCCAACTTGTTTCGCTGCCTTTGTCTGTATACATCTTAGGTCCTCTTGGCATTTGTACAGAACAGGAGCTTTAGCTCTGTGACGATAGAGGCCAGCCAATTGCATCTGCCTTGTGGACTACCTAAATATTGCACACTACTGTGTGTATTGTGTCACTTGTGGTGTTTATTTGTTTCATGCTTGTTTTAATAAATGCTTTTGTTATTGTTATAACCAGTTCGAAATATTTTATCCTAAGCATACTTACTTAAATAAGTAACATAACAAAGCTGTATATATACATACAGTGGCAAGGAAAATAGTTTTACTGGTGGGGGAGTCCAGCATTAGAGCACTTCATGATGATTCTGTATTAAGAATGGTTGATTCTTATGCCTTGGAAGTTGGGGATATAAAAAGTGGATAAGAGCACTTATATGTTGCATCTTAATTTTTTTCCAGAAACATCCATTTTAAGAAATGTGCTGCAATGCCTCACTTGTCTTTGTCTGTCTTTAAAACTGGAAAAGAAATGCATTATGGGTAAGTTAATCTGCTTCCATTTTATTACAGAAAGGGAAACAAAAGTTTTGTAGAAGATTGACAGCATGGCAATGAGGGATGTATAGTATGTCACCGAACTAAATTCCTTGAGACCCAAAATGTGATTAGAATGTAAAAATCTGACTAAGATGTAACATACTAATATATTCTTCCTGCAAGAATGTTGGTTTTTATGTTCATTAGTCAAATCTGACAAGGTTTATAGGCTCATTGCATTGGAACAACCCTTGAGAAAGAGAACTAGTTGAATGTTTTGCATTTCAACTGCTGTGTAGCTGTGTAAGTCTGGAACAGCCTTTGGAGGACCACACTTAGGAAAACAACTGAAATTAAGCCTGACAGCTTTGAAGATGGGCGGCAATGTAGGGCAGCATGGGGGGAGGGAACCCTGGTTTGTGCTTTAGTATGAATGGATGCTCTTAATACTGGCCCTAGGCAATTGTTAAGTGTTCATTCATTCATTCATTCATTCATTCAATCTTTATTACGGTCATTGACCTAAGTGTAATGTCATTAAGGTAACAGTTGAGTTCCAGCATTTTTGTAGTTTGATCACTAGGCGGCACTGCTTAACAAGATATGATGTTAGTAAACTGTTTTGTACCTTGTGGCAATGGAAATTCTCATTTTGGGAAGTCAAGGGGAAATCTGCAGAGGCACTTTATGTGAGCAGGCTTTTAAATGTAAAATAGCTTTATTTCCCATATATAAATATTTACTTTTTTTCAAGGAGATGTTAAATTTTGAACAGCATTGGAAGAGGTTAGGGAAATAGCTCGTGTTCTTTTGAAAAAATCTTATTGGCATTGGGCATTGCATCAGAAATATTTCCAGTTGTCCAGGAAGATTGAGTCTTAGATATTGCATATTTTCATCATGCTGCTTTGTTGAACCAGAAAGCAATGTCTGACCTATGCAAGATCATCTGTTTTTCAGTTCTCCTTGAAGTCGCTGCTCTATAATTTTTTTTAAAAAGTGCTTAGGGTGACCTACTAGGGTTAACTTACAACAGCACAGAGAGATATCTTCTCATAGCTTATAGGTGTAAAGGTTCCCCTTGACATTTAGTCCACTTGTGTCCGATTCTAGGGTGCGGTGCTCATCCTCATTTCCAAGCTGTAGAGCCAGTGTTTGTCCGAAGATAGTTTCCGTGGTCACATGGCCAGCGCGACTAGACACGGAACGCTGTTACCTTCCCACCGTGGTGGTACCTATTTATCTACTTGCATTTTCATATTTTCGAACTGCTAGGTTGGCAGGAGCTGGGACAAGCGATGGGAGTTCCCTGCATTGCGTGGATTCAAACTCCTGATCTTACGATCTTACAACCCAGAGGCTTTGTGGTTTAACCCGCGGCACCACCACGTCCCATCTAACCCAGTGGTTACTCTGGGCAGTTAACAATGAATGAAAAAATAACAGAAAACAAGAACATAACAGTGCCAGCATAAAGTAAATAACAAATTAATTCGAAAAACCAATCAAGACATTTAAATCATGCAAACCATTATTAAAAGATTTAAAGAGGTGGCAACTAAGTGAAAGGCTAGTGCACTCAGATCTTAATTTGGCACATTTTGAAAGGCTTGACTAAGAATCATTCATGGCATATGCAGTCTCCATTTGTTTGGAGAGACTATCCAACCTATTTCATGTCAGGGTTCTGGAGCTGAAACCTTCTTTTGAAACAATCTGCTGAGTTTGAGGGAAAATTATATTGGTTCTTTTTCAACTGGTATACTCGTTAAGGCTTTAGTGATGCTTCCTTATATCATTTCCTTGGCTTACTTTTATCACTAAAAAGCCAGAACTGGAGTTGGATTAGGTACAAGGTCACATATGGAATTTTCTTTTACTTTCATGAGAGCATTATTTGCATCCTTACACACCAAAAATGCAGTCAGGAGGCGGACAGAGGAGAGTCAAGGGAGCACTTAAGGGGCCTGATATGAAAGCCATATTTTTAAGTTCTCCCAATTCACTAGCTCACTTGCAAGAGCTGTCTCATATATAGAGATAAATGTAATAAAAGTCCTCAATATATTTGTTTTCATCAGTTCTTACATTCCATTATATCTCTGCTGATGCCTTCAACTTCTTCAACCTGGTCACACCAAGTCATCTGAAGGTCTCCTGCTTTCTCGGTCTACTCTGCTGTTTCTCCCTTGCTGCCCTTTATGCCTGAAACAGCCTGCTAAAATGTATGCATGAGGTCATATCTTTCCTTAGCATCCACATTTTCCATGAATTCTTTGGCATAGCTTTCTAACTCCATGTTCTCCTGTAAGGAATGTGCCTAACTTTCCATTTGTCCAAGTACCAGTTCCCTTCTCATTCTCTGTTACCTCTCTTGTGCTGAATTTTAGTTCTCTATTTCAAAATTTGTATACTGACTTTCAGCATTAGTTTTCAGGGCAGTATAGAAAGTGCAAATATGTATTAAATGGGATGGGGGGGGAGAGAAGTAGGTTATAAATTCCCCAGGAAAGGAGGTTGCCATTTTATATTTTCTACTGGTAGTGGCATAAATATGGAGTAGAAATCCAGGTCACAAGTATACCAGTGATGTATATGTTAATTGTGTCAGTCTAAATAAAAATAGGGTGAGGAAATAGTATGAAAAAGAAGTTTTGCCAAGGCACAGACACTTGAGTTTTTTTAAACAGTTTTTTATTCACATGGCAAAACGAATATTTACATGCTGTGTAAATTTTGAAAGTTTAGAAATTGTATGGTCTCGTCGTCATGCATTTGATATCCAAATGGCAGATGTTCAGATTTTTAGCCCAGAGTCATTGTATACCATAGCATTATTTGGGAGATTGACACTGGGGAAAAGCTATAGACAGCTTACAATTAAAGCAACTCAATAGATAGTTATTGAGTGTCCAATAGAAAATATAATTCCATACACAGTATTCCAATAGTAGCACCTTCATAAATGTTGGAGGGAGAACAAAAGGTGGATGGAAAGGATGGAACGTGATGGAGCAGCGTGCAGGCATTTGAAAGGGTGGTATGGAACAGGACAGGAAAAAACATTGATGCATAGCAAGGATGCTAGAGGAGATCCGCATTAACTGTAGCAATGGATCAAAAAGGCGCCTTGGCGTCTAATTGAAGTTAGAGACTGAGGGCCAGAGGTAAGTCACTCCCCCCCCCCCCCCCCGGGACATGTATGGCTATTCTATTTAGAGAGGCAAGAGAAAGTCTGGGGGTGGATGGGGTGTGGAAAATAGAACATTGCAGACTTAGAAATGTTTCTTTCCCTGTCTTTATGCAAAAATATACAGAAGGTACAAAGGGAAATGAAGATGAAATTAAAAATGCCACACTAACCTGTAGCACAGAGAATGATTGAAAACTATGATTCTCATGACGTTTGTGTTTCTGCATGATAATCAGTATACTGTTATTTTAGGTGACCAGGTACATATGAAAAGGAACAGTCTTGTTACTAACTTTTATGGTATGACAGAACTAGTTTGGCAGGACTAAGATGATTTCTGGTTTTTTGTAGGGAAGCTAGGTTACTTCATCCTCCTTTTTTCATGATAAAGGTTCTATAAACAAGTGTCTTCCATCTTAACAATAGATCCCTAGGAAAGAGAAGTACTTGATCTCTCTCTGCCCTTCTGCTTCAAGGAAACAAAGATAATCGTATTAACTGTAGCCAGTTTAATATGAAAACACTTGTAAGCCATTAGAAAATATATTTTATCCTCTTGGTTGCCTTTTTATTTATGGACTTCTGGCATATTAGGCATGAGATGTCATTCATTCATTAATTGACTGTTGTCAGTGGCTAGAGTCTAAATGGATTTATGAACAGATGCTATTGGCTTCCCAACTGCAACAGCTGTGGCAAATGTGAGACATCTCTGGCATTTCACAGAACTGAGACTGTTGTTGCAACATGGCCATTAATGGTGAGCATCTTAATCTGCACAGCCAAAAAACAGTGAGATGCTATATCATTATGCAGAGTGTTGTTCAAGAGTTTGGATCGAGATAGGCTTCCAGTTGGTTGAAACAGCTGTCCCAAGAAAATCTATACATACTTGATGTGTTAAAATTATCTCTTGTCCAACTGTGAGTGCTCATTGCTGAAGATAATTTGTGGTGTGAAACAAAATTTAGGCATGGAGAGGAATAAAAGCTTGCTAAAGGATGACCCAGATAAATTTCGTCCCTGTCTTCCGGAAATCTAGTGATTAGGAAAGGATGTTAACAATCTGAGTGTTCAGCTAGCAGGGCCTTTCTTGAAAAGAGTGTCTTTCGTGGAATGTATAACTTCTATAAGATGAAGAAGGTTCAAACAGCCAACATTATATGGTTATTTGTGCACACTAGATTTGTAATAAGTGGAATATATTTTAGTTTGTGAGCAGTTTGTGCTAAATATCATTCTTCAAATTTTTTTTTTCCTGTATCATCATCCCCAAATGCAGACAATGTTCTGAAATCAGTAAACACTGAAAATGCAAAGTAATTTAAATATCGCAATGCCTGCTTAAAATGAGCCATCATACAAAAACGCAATATGTTGTTTGCAGAAAATGACCGAGCATTTTGCAACAACAAAGGAGAATCCACAATGATGGAAAAGGCCTCCTTCCATGAACAGATGAAGGTAAAAGAATTTGTTCAGCCAAATCTGAGGAATACAATGAGAAGCTGGTGGCCTCTAAATTAAGCGGTGTATCATTTTATTGGTCAAAATAGCTTTAAGTCCAGCGTGCATTGGCAATAAAGCATGGCTTTTTGGCAAACTTTGCAAATTATTTTCTTCATCTCTCCTCAGTAATGATTTTGTTGTTCCCTACTGGTAGCCTCTCTTCAGTCATTCAGAGTCTTCCTTGAACCCGTTTCTCATAAAATCTTTTTGCCTTGCAGCGGTTCTCTATTCATCCTGTTGCGTCACCAGTGGTGGCTGAGCTGAATTTTCCTGCATCCTAAAGAGAGTATGTATAAAAGGAATGGCCTCATGGCCAACGTGACAGTGACCTCCGCCACTCCAGAGGTACCCTTTTTGTCTTTGCTTTTATTGCTCCAACAGCAAACAGACATTTTGGCATTGCTGTTGTGATTTGTCTTTTCATCCACACTATTTAGTAAGTAGGATAATCCTTAACAGTTCCCACCTTTCTAGAAAATAGACTCTGGATGTCCACAACTCTTTCAAAAATACTTTAGAGACAAGACAGACAGACCCAAATGTTCATATACAGTACCCTCAAAGATGTATACATGTAGCTGCACCTCGGGCTTCATTTGGTGGAGCCAAATTATGCCAGTGACCACTTCCAGGGCACTGTCTGCCGAACTTGATGGGATAAATACAATGGCTAGAATCTTACTGAGTTGCTACTGAGCAGAAGGTCTTGCCTGCATTGTATGATGGGATCATGTTGCTTGCATAAAGAATGGTTTCTGTGAAGAGAACCTGCCCTTTGCTTACCAGTAGAAAAGCTTGCAGAGGTAGGCATGATCCTGCATTCTACACTAAAAGTGAATATTATATGAGCTCTATTCCAAAATGGATTCCTCTAGAAAAGAAGTGCTCTTCTTATCTGTTTCTATCAAAAAAAGAGAGAGGCCTCCTAAAGCTCTTTCACACTCCTCCATGGAAGGCATGGCTAGTGAAATCTCAACCATGCCGCTGAGCTTATCAGGAAGTTCCAGAATAGCTTATATGTTCAACATATATGAAAGACCTTGCACAATGATGCAGTAGGAACCTGTAGGCATCAAAGATTAGTCTTTAGGTCATTGTTGGTTAGTGATGAGACTGATTTCACACCTAGAAGCAATGTGCATAAGCCTGCCTCTAACCTTGTTAGAAAAAACAGGTGCTTTATTTATTTTTATTTTTTCGTAACTTGGGAGACAGCATTGTTTTGTTTGCAAGTCTTAGGTCTCAGGCACACAGCACTGAAATATTCCTTTCCCTTGAGCTATAACATTCTAAGAAGCTTTTGCCTTAACATGTGATCTGCTAGGAGCACACGTCAATGAGTTATTAAAAAGAGGCTTCCCCTAAAAAAATTGAAGATTGGATGGAAATGATGTTCTTAGTTACATAATACGAAAAGAACTAAAAACAAAACAAAACCTGGAGACAGAATTGTAGAGTTCCTCTAGGAAACAGACTCAGTGGGACAGTAAATCTGGTGTAATTTGAATCCCTGTTCTTTTTCTGCATGGTTATAATGGCTACTGCCCATGCTGCTTTGAAACTGAGTGGGATGCAAATTTCAAAAGCAAAAACATTAATAAATAAATGCTGTTGATTAGTCTGTTTATCAGCCTATATTTTTTGTTAGTCTGGCATAAAATGTGGGAGTGCTTTGATTTTTTTTTTAAGAATTAACATGGTTTTTGGTGTATGGCAATGTTCTTTGTGTTCTATATAATTTTAGGAAGTCTTGTTATAGATTCAGATGCCATGTTGTCTTAACCTCTTATTCTCTCCTGTAAAGAAAATACTATGCAGGGGCCCCATGATCACTTGGTGTCAAGTCCTGCAGGCCAGAATGTAATTTAGGAAAATCTACTGTTACTTTTACGTACTAGTTTACAGCTCTTAGTATTTTGCAGGTGGAAATAATTTACTTTTCATATTTTCTCAGGCTAACAGAGTAATCATATTCATGTTTACTCAGAAGTAAGTTCTACTATATTTAATAGTGCTCATGTACAACCAAGTGTGCATCCAGTTACAGTTTTAAGTAATTTTCTGCCTATTCAGCAGGAATACAGCTATACAGGTGAAATTTGGATAGTGAGTTTGGTTTAGCGGTCCAGCCCCATTCATATGGGTGTTGAAAAATAAAGTCACTCTACTGGAAACGTTAGAAATAGGTATGAAATCAAGACTGGCAGCCTTGTGGTCGGGATTTCAACCATGACTCAAAATTGAAAGAAACTCCTCACCTGCTTTCTTTGGCATTTTACATAATCACTGTATTGAGAAGTTACAGTAAATCTGTAATGCCCGGCTTGCAGAAACTAGCATGCTGACTTTTGAGAAACGTTGCCTTCATGACTAAGTCTCTAAGTTCAGATTCAGCAGATCTAAGGTACAATTTTTATTTTTGCCTTAATCCTCACCCCCCACCCCAGTGTGATTTGAATGGCTCACCATAAATACTAAACATACCAGGAATCTGAAGGAAAAGCTCAAACTGTGAAGGCTTTCCTCTTTAGTATGACAGAGAATGAGCTGTGTCATTTCCAGTATTTATTTGATTTTCTAAACTTGGTTCTCACAAGAGCTTCAGCTATTTACAGAATAGTCATAAGCATATTAATTCGATGTGCTTCTTACTTAGTAAGATTTCAGCCTTAGATTTCTGAACTGGGTCCAGTGGTTAAAGGGTTTTGATACCTTCTTCTAGCCTAACATCCCTTCTACTGCCTTTGCCAATAATCAGTCACTATTGCCCATCTGGTTACGTTTCCCTTCTCCTGTCATTATAATGATGAAGCAGGTTTCTCTCCCATCCCTTTCAGACCCTCTAGCTCTAAAACAAATATAGTGCCATGGAAACGCTATTGTGTAGGAAAAATAATAGAGGAGGGGCAGCAGTGTTATCACTCCTGTGCTTCTTAATTTAAAGGATAAGAATGGGCAGGTTGGATAGCGTCCTCATATGCCTTTGTTGCAACTGGAGAAAAGTGTGGCAACAATTAGCAGTGGAAGTGGGTAGGATCTTTTACTCTTCTGCTCATCTATTCAAAGAAGAAGACGAACTGTTAACAAACTTCTACTATAGCAGCTTATATGGGTGGTATAGCCTAAACTTTAAAGTGGAAAAATATCCATATATTTTTTCTTGTATTTGCCAATATCAGCACTGTGTTCCACATAAGAAGAACCAGCTTGAAAATCCTCTGTCTTTGTTGTCGTCACTGTTTTTGAATAGCAGAATCAGTAAAAATTAAGATAATTTTTAGGCTTACCTTTGCCTTTTAAAATTTATAAATGTCACCTTTAGCTGATGCATTTTTGTTTCCAAACAAATTCATTTCCCTCTCTTTCCATAGGGCAGTAGCAGTTCTGACTCTCTGGAAGGACGGAGTTCAGATTATGCCCATAAAAGCTATGATGCAGTTGTCTTTGATGTGTTGAAAGTGACACCAGAGGAATTTGCAGTAAGTAGCATTGCTGGTTTTAACTTAGTGTTGGATAATAATAGTATGATTACAGATATAGTTCTCAGTCATATTCCTGTAATAAATTGGCTTTCAACAAGTTTTATGAGGGCTTTTTGTGATTGTACACCAATAAATTAATTCCCAGTGTAGAGTTGCTGGGCAACTGCTGTCTGGTTTAGTAGAGCTTGCTCCTCTATCCTGTGTTCCAGCTGCAGCACTATATTCCAGGCATGCAAATTAAAATGCAGTTATAGAAACCCATAAGAATTTGGTAGAGGGGCACCTCACCCTTTTACTGAAGAAATGTCAGCAGTGTGCCATCCTTGGCTGCCCTTTCCTTTTTTTATCCATTAAAGCAGTTTTTATAAAGCCATAAAGGCAGGTTAGAAAGCTCTTGAAGGTCATGGTCTTACCACCTGGAGCGTGGGTAACATTTTAGTCTTTTGCCTCAACTGTAAATACCTTGGACAAGCTCAAGTGTCTGTAAATTTACAACTGTTTTTCTTTAACTTTTTTACAGAGTCAGATTACATTGATGGACGTGCCAGTATTTAAAGCTATACAGCCAGAGGTATGTACCATTAACTGTTGTTACCTGTAATACATGTTGGGGGGGAAAGAATGGCCAGTTGGGGAGCCATGGGTACAGTGGTGCCTCGCTTAACGAGGATAATCCGTTCCAGCGAAATCGCTGTAGAGCAAAATCCTCGTTAAGAGAAATAAAAAATCCCATTGAAACGCATTGAAAACCTGTTCAGTGCATTCCAATGGGCTGAATAACTCACCGTCCAGCGAAGATCCTTCATAGGGGTGGCCATTTTCGGTGCCTGTAAAATGAGGAATCCATCCAAAAACACAGCAGGGAGCCATTTTACACAGCGGGCGGCCATTTTGAAGCCGCCGATCAGCTGCTTTAAAAACATAGTCTAGTGAAAAATCGGTTCCCGAAGCAGGGAACCGATCGTCGGGAAGCGAATTTTGCCTATTAAAACATCGTTTAGCGGTTTCGTCATTTAACGAGGCAATTGTTAAGCGAGGCACCACTGTATTTCAAGAGAAAGGTGCTGTTATTACTGTACGCCACACTCTGTGGCTCGCGTTGCGTATCGGGATGCCTGCATCAAAAATGGTAGTTTTCACAGAAGCAGCTGTGCTAGTTTATTTAAGTATATCCAGACAAAACAAAAAACAAAATATGAAAAATGAAACATTGAGGCACCTGAAAAAACTAAGTGACTGTTACGTTTGAATGTGAACTTTCATGGATACATTGACTCCTTCAGAACATTTCAAAGCTCACATTGAAATATAACAAAGTATAAAGTGCCATACCATTTTTTTGCTTTTTTTATATATGGATATGTGTCACAGTGGTCATTTTACCATCTGAGGAAAGTGTGCTTCCTATTATTGTTGTGGATGGCGACATTTGCTATCTCTGTCTGTTTTTGTAGCTACAACTGCAATAACTGATTTATCCATTCTCATTGATGCAAGATTCCATCAAAACAGATGCTCTTCCCCATCTATGAAATGTGTTCTCATTTTCTTCGTGACGTCTAAAATAAACTGGAATGCAACCAGCACAGCCCTCAGGCCTCTTCCTAGCTACCCCATATGTTGAGAGGTCAAGGTACTTTTCATAAGGCAAAGATGGGAAATGCAAGAGAAACTTGGTCCCCCAAAAGAGAAGGAGAATAGAGAGCCTCAGCTTCCTTTCTTTTTTATCACTTCCTGGAAGGAAAAAAGTTGGCAGGAAGGGGAAGATGAAGGCTAGAGCTGCAAACACAAGCAGTACATTTTTTTTCTGTTCATGTTGTCAAACATGGACAAAGGGAGTGTTTATTTTGGTATCACTGTAGCGTACTCTTACTTAAAACGCCAACATTTTTGGCTTAAAGCTCTCTGTTTTTCAGCAAATGGCTCCAGGGGCAAAACTCCACTTCTTTCAGGATGAGGACAGAGTGTAACTTTCCATGGTAAAATGGTGCTGGGTGGAAGTCACCCTTTCCTGCCATCCCACAGTTTCATTCAGAGGAAAAGGGAATCCAAATTACAGAGGGAAAAGCTCTCCTGGTAGACGCCTGCAGAGGCCCAGAGCTCCTCTACTTGATTTCGTCTGACCACTCGAAGCATTGCAGTTCCGAGCAAGCAAGTTGTCCTTTTTTTAGGAGTTAAAATAATGAAAGCACAAGCCTTCTGTAGGAATCCATGTAGATCCTGAGTTAAAGGTTGGCAGACAGCAAGGAAAACATGAAGGTCTTGGAATGTTGTAATCTATAGCTGTCCTACTCCCTGATGTATATGTAGAGTGACTAATTTTGTCAGATGTCTACTAAATGCCGTCAGGGTTCCGATATATAATTGCTTACATCTGTACACAGAGCAAGTGTGAGGTGGGCCAGTGAGACTGTCGCTGACGACATTGCTAACACCATTCTTCCCCCCCCCACTGCCTCTTTTAATGTGCTGAAGTTGAATGAAGTTCCATTGATACACAAGGAGGATATGAGGAACTCTGCTAGCTTATGCAAAATCAGACCATTGATTCTTCTAGATTAGTATTGTTCTCATTGACAGATAGCAGCTACTGTTTCAGACAGTTTGTTACTACCTAAGGATGCCAGCAATTGAAGGAGGGACTTTCGGCATTTTTTTAACACGTGAACAATCCTCAGTGCTCTCTCCCCTCTCCTCCCCTTTTTACTTGTAGCTGTATAACTAATAAATACTTGCATGTTAAAATATGTTAAAATATGGGGAAAGAGGAAAAAAGCATATATGTCATACGTGACACTTCCAAGTTGTAGTTAAAATGCAGACTAGTATTGCCCTCCCTGCCTTAATTCCTTTTGCTCGTCATTTGCTTTCAGTGAGGCAGGTTCGATCAGGGACTTCGTGAATCAATGCTCTCTGGACATGTCGGGGCAGAACGTAAAATCCCAACCTCTTGGCACCCAAACCTGTTTATTCAGGCCCGGAGATGAAAACATCATCACTCTGATCTTAGCTTTCTCTTTTTCAAATTATCACGGCGAATGAAACGTACAACATACAAGTGCAGGAGGGCATGAACTTGGATTCTGAGAAATTGGAGCCACAATCCATCCATGGCTTTCCCACCCAAAAACCTGTTAGCAAATGGCAAACGCAACCTATCGTTTGGCTCGAGGGAAAGGAATAGTAATGTTGTCATTTATTGGTCCAAAGCCATCTTGCTGCTTTTCCACACGGCACTTGTGCCATGAAGTTTAAGGATAACTCAATGTGAGCAGCCCTCCGCGCCGTGCTTGACCTTTTCTGATGTCAGTTTTATCCAGTGCTGAATGTACAGGCATTCCAGAGGACAAAGCAAAGTGTTGGATGTTTTACAAACAATAATGAGTGCCGTATGTTTGTAGATATCAAGGCATTTTCTTTTAAAATAGGAAAATGAACCGCAGCAGGCCAGTCAAATTTGTGGTCTCTTGGGCCACGCAGAGCACACAGACTGCATTAACATCCCACTAGCTGCTTAATATACTCCCTGGTTTTTGCAACTGAAATATTAGCGGATTGTGTTGTACATCACTGCGTCACAGTTGAAGAGCCTGGGTAAAATATAGTCAAGGCTGTAGCAATATTAAGCTACTCTAACCAGTTGGCAGCTGACTGGGTAGCGCATTGAATCGGGTACCTGGCTGCCGAACCGAGCACGGTCTCAGGTTTCCCCCGAAGAAGGGAGAGGTAAATCACTGCTAGGCACGCTCAGCATAGAAAGTCCTGGGAAGGGTCCCCGTAAGTCAGAACTGATTTGACAACAGCCACTTCCTCTAACCAGTCTGCACTCCCCTCCTTCCTGGGTTTCCCCTTTTCCTGTTTCCCATCAACTTCTAGGAGCAAGAAAAGGCTTCTGGGTTCTAGGACCCATGGGAGTGGCGCAAAAAAGAATGTGTAAAGAGAGAAATGAATGCAGTTTGCCACAGTGGTTCTGGTGAAGTCCAGTAGCAGGTTTGGGGAATCATTTACTTTGATGCGCCCGGAAAAAAAAAGAAACACATGACAATTTCTTGAGTGAACTGTGTCTTGATTCCTTGCGCAATTGTTTAGTGTAATTTATAGATATAACGGAGCCTTTTAAGACAAATTTGTTTGAAATCCCAGATGTCTGGAGTGATGTTGGATGGAATATTTTACAGGAGAATTTTGAACTCCTTGCAAATTAGGTTATGTAATGGGACAGCTGGTTTTCACATATGCTATAGTGGTGCTGGCTGACACTTCTCTCCTTTTTTTAAAAAAAAAAGAAGTATATAACTCAGTCAGAAATGTGTTGGTACATTTACATAACGCCTTGAACGTTTTTTCCTTCTAAATAGAAAAGGGGCAGCATAGATGGATTTAACTTTTAAAAATACATGGCACGACATTGCAAAAACAAACCTTTCTGTAAATTCAGCTTCTTAATTTAACTTTTCAGTAACCTTCTAAGGGAAATGTACCAGGTTTAGTTCCTGTGTTGACTTTAAAACATGTGTGATTTGCACTCCATAAAAGAAATATTAACCAACAAATCAAGTTAGCTAGAACCAATTGAAAAATCAATGTATATGCAGCTGGACTCATTGGAAACTGTATGTGCAATGCAATTCTCCACATGTTTATTCAGAGGTGAGCCCCACTGAGTTCGGATGTGTTAAGGATTTAGTCTTTCTTAGTCAGTGTGAGGCCTTAAGCTCAGTCATTCACAAAAATATGACATTGTGGAATAGAAATGGCCTTAGAAATAAAAGTTCTTGATTATCTTTCCCCATATTAGAGTGCATCTTCAGGACAGAGTGAAAAAAAAGTCAAACTGGGGTTGGTATTGGGTTGCATTACTTTGGTACATCCTGAGATAACTAAATTAATAAGGTTACTGTTGGGGTGGCATTGTGAGTGTCTGTGTACACACACAATGATTTGTTTTCCTGATACTCTAGGTCTAAGTCAGGATTTTTGCCAGATGTTTTCAGTTTTGCTCATGTGTAAATAAGAATTTTTTTGTTGTCCCCTCCCACACCTTTCTGTCCTGTCTGGTAATGACCATATGGATATATATGTATCTTGTATTCTGTCACCATCAGCTGAGAAAGTTTTCTGCTGACAAGCACAAAACATATTGGAAGGTTAATGAGAATACCACATAATTCGGAAGTTCCCTTTTTCAGCACAAGACCCATGGAACATTGCCAGGTAGTAGTGGGAAAATGTGTTTGTCACAGAAGAGCTGTTCTGTTAAAATCTGCCACTACATAATCAAGCATAAACTTCAAATGGATTTGCCAGGCACAGATACTCTTATTTTCCTGGCTTGTACTTACTGGAATATTAATTGTTCCTGTTGATATTTACAGGCATATTTTTACGGTTTTTAAATCCTCGCTCCCTCCTCTTCCCTGTAGTCTGATTTCAGTTGTAATGTCAAATGCTGGGGAGATGTCACACAAGGTCCTGAATGCCATATGCCACATGAGCCCATGTTTTCCAGGCCCACCTTAGTCAACCAGATACGTGCTTATCGCGTGGGGGAGGCAGGAGACTTGACGGAAGAACTGATGCCATTAGTAACAGTAAATGTATGTTGGACACTTGAATCTAGAAGTGTGGGTGGAGACTGGAAACACTTTCTCGTGTTTCCAACATGTGGTCCTTTGGAGCCCCGCAGGACATTCTGCTTATCGCATGTGCACCCAGTTTTTTGGAGTGGATATCTACTTTTCTGGCTGGTTTTCCTGCCTTGGGCTACTCAGTGTCTGCTGAGCTTATGTTGGGATAACATCCCTAAGAGACTGTCTTGAAGTCCTGCGGTTATAAAAAGAACAGAAAAGAGTTATTTAGAGTGTGTGTGCTCTGGTTAACTCATTTCCTGAATGCTCTCTATACATAGTTGGTTAAGTCTGACTATAAATGCTATATAGATTTGTGGTAACCTGAGCTAGTAAATTGTAGAGTTGAGCTGTAGAATGTATTTGGAGAAGCAAGAAAAATAACAATGTGAAATTAGCCATCATTTTCCCCTCGGCAATAATAAAGGGACTGTTCCTGTTTTGAATTATGCCATTTTAAATGCATGGTTCTAGGTGTACTTCTACATCCAGTTTAAAACAAAGTCAATCAAATACATCTGAGACAGTTTTGTTTCTGTGTACGTAGTCTCCAGTGTTCTGCACAAAGGAGCCAAAAAGATGCATGATCCCCTCAGCTCTGCGGAGAGCCAAGCCTGCAGAAGGTCGTGGCTACCTTTCCTCAGTTAAGAAAGAGTCACAGACAGCAGTGGCTGAATCTGTTGATGGCTCTTTCCCCCTGCTTCTGCGGAGAAACAAGGTTTCTGAAACCATGCTTGATTTATTACCCAAGAGGTGAAGTGGGCATCTTCAGGCAGTAGCACTTTGCAAATCTCTTCTCACTTCCCTTTATTTGCATCAGAAATGCCACAGTTCAGTTAAGAAATGCATTAGCTATGTCAAGAAAGGATTTTCTGGAAGAAAGTGATAGATAAGAGGTGGAGGAATTATGGCTAGTGATCCTCCTATGGTTTTGTCAGAGTTTAAATTAATAAATACCAAACTAGTAGTGAACTCAGTAGAACTGTGTCCTCTTTGCTGGTCCCTGTCCATTGGCGTCTGAGGAACCAGAGAGTGCGTGTCTACAGCTAAAAAAAATGAGTTTGTAGTACATTTAGGATATGACAAATGTATTTTGTGGGTTGTAATACATGTTGGGACATCATGTCGCTGTTAATAACCTTGCCAACTGGACTGTAAAGTTGATGTTGTGTTGTGATGATGCCTCCCTAGAAACATTATTTCTTATATTTCTCAGGCAAGCCTTGTCAGTAGATTTCCATTTTGGAAGAATCTGGCAGCATCATAGAGAGCTATTGATGGTTAGTGATCGGTAATAGGCTTTCCACGCTACTGAGGCTGAATACAGACATTCATTACACTGCCATTACTGTAATACCACTGCCCGAAGTCAAATAAAACTTCTTTCCGAGGATTTCCTCCTCATCACCTGAGAAGCTTTAGATAGGCATTGAGACAGTGTTTGCTGATACTCCCTAGTTATACGGAAAATAATCTTCATTAAAAGATCTCTGTTGAAGAAAAAAACCTGGTGAAAATTCCATCCAGAGAAAATGAGTGATATTGAGCTTTACGCCTACTTTCTTTTTTCAGTTGGGGCAACTTACCCTACCCAAATCCCAGCAAATTTATTCTCATCAGACTCGCTGAATGGATTCCGTGAATTGTGCAGCAGGTCCTCTGCAGCACAGTATTTATCAAGCATGGTCTTCTCACAAGAGCTGTGATGACACACAGGACAACTATAGAAGAGTCATACCGGCTTTAGAGTAGCCTCATATAGAAAAGAAAGCACAGACTAATCACGGTAGAATTGAGGACCATTCAATATATCACCATATCTGACTCATAGCGACTCTATCAATGATCTCTCTCCAGAGTGTCTTCAGCTGTCCTATTCAGCTCTTGTAAACTCAGATCTGGGGCATCCTTTACAGAGCCAGTTTTCCTGCTGCAAAATTGGGTTTTCATACTTTCTCACTAGAAGAATTGAAGCATCTATTTCTTCTCACAGAACAGGATTCTGCTTATATAAAACATGGGAAACACATTTGTTTTACTTTTAAAATTAAGGGGAAAATAAATCAACACATTTTCTACTGGTTGTTGTGGGTTTTTCGGGTTCTTTGGCTGTGTTCTGAAGGTTGTTCTTCCTAACGTTTCGCCAGGCTCTGTGGACGGCATCTTAAGAGGACAGGAGTAGCACTCTGTGCTCTGTTGCAGTTTGTTTGGGAGTTGAGTATTTTCTATTGTTTGGCTTTGATCCTGCGGTTATAAAAAGAACAGAAAAGAGTTATTTAGAGTGGGACAAGACTATCATCAGTATGTGATTGGTTTGAAGAGTGGCATGTGGTTTACAATCCCTCCCCCCCCGTTCTACTCTACCTCTGTTTTCTATTCTCTGTGTCATAGGTTTGGCCTGTCATGAAATGTGTGTTGAAAACATCAGGTTTCTTTGCTAACATGTTTTCTTTATGGGCAGCTTTACTCTTTTGCTTTTTTAAAAAAATTATGTAAGAGAAATAATATAGTTTTTCAAATGGTACCCTGTTGTGTTTTCTAGGAATTAGCAAGCTGTGGATGGAATAAGAAAGAAAAACACATCCTTGCCCCTAATATTGTTGCCTTTACGAGAAGGTTTAATCAGGTAAAAATTCTAATTAAAGCTGATGAACAAACAGGGATCTGTCGAGGACTGAATTTGTAACTGCAGCATGCAACGGATTACTGTCAGAGCGGCATCTGATGGACTAACAAATGATCAAGGAGTTGTGATATATTTTGTTTCCTATAGCAGTGATGGGCAGATATCTGTCTCGCCAGGGTTTAAGACCTCTTTTGTCTTTTTGAATTCTAAGATGTACCAATCAGAGCTTAGCACCCAAGTCATTTACTTAGAATGAAAGATTTCCTAGCCAGGGATGAGTTTAGAGTGCCAGAAATAAATAGAGTTTACAGCTGTTCCCCATAAAACTCTGTTCCCAGCTTCTCCAAACTTTCTTTGTTTTGACATTGTAATTAAGGGCGGGGCGGGTAATTCTGTTGTCTTATCGTTGTCACTATTGTTAGACAACTGGAAGTCAGAAATCCTTAATGTTGCAGGAAGTCATCTAGAGACATGCCAGTAGATCCAGGTCAAGCTTCTGTCCACCCCACTTCCCCAGCTCATTGTGTGTTTCCATTTGGAGAAGAAACAGTTTCTCAGTTGTATTTGGCAGTTCTGTAGCAGTCAGCTAGCTACAAACCAGTGGAAGTAATTTTTCTGAAGCTGTGTTCCTATAATTAGTTAGTAATCTAGAAAATCAGTATCACCCTGTGTGATCAGTTTTGAAGCGGTAGCCCTGTTAAGTGTGTTCAAGCATGTCCATAAGAAACACAAAACAAAATCAATAAATGACATCATGGCACCTTAACATGAACTGCTATGTTTTAGTGTAAGTTTTGTAGAACATATCCAGTTCATCAGGCAGAGCAGTTACTGTTTAAGGTGCCACAACATCTTTTTTTTTCTTTTGTTTTGTGTGGTTTCTCGTTGAAGTATGTGATTACTTATTCTTTTGCTTTTTTAAATTTTTGATTGCCAGATTTTTTTTTGAAAGCTAACTAGTCGATGCCAGGAGCTTTTAAAAACACCAAGCTAATATCAATATTTGAGGTCTTACCATAGTTAAAAGCACCTAAGTTACTACACTATATAAAATGCAAAGAAAATTTATAAAATCTTCGTAAAATATATAGACATCTGGATAGTATGAACAATAATGCACCTGGCTTATTGTACCTTCACAATGGGGGTACTCAGCTTGTACACATAAAACAACTTGTTAAACACCTCACATTCCTCTGAACACCTATTAAGATTTCCATTAGTAGGATGTGACTTGATGACACTTAACACATTTTAATGAATTGTAGTCTGAATTGTAATCCACTTTATTTTCTTTGATGGATAAGAGTGAACCATGTTTCATTCATGAAACTAAAACTTATGCATGTATTATTTACAGGTCAGTTTCTGGGTTGTAAGAGAAATTTTAACAGCGCAGACCCTAAAAATAAGAGCAGAAATATTGAGCCATTTTGTGAAAATAGCAAAGGTAAGTTTTCTTACTTTTAAATACTGCTTTCTCAGCTTATTCTTTTTTTTACGCCTATTCTCCACATGTCTTATACTATTCAAAAGGAACCTATCCCCTGTACAAACCGGATCAGCACAGGTAGCTGAAAAAAATATGCTTGGATTTATAACCTATCCAGATTGTTCAGATAAACAATACTGCACTTGCTAAGTCAAAATGTATGATGTAAATCAATTAATAAGAGAAACGTATATTTGTGTCTTTGGATTATAACTCCCAGAATTTTCTCATCGAAATTCTGAGAATTGTCCAAAGAAGAAAAAAAGATATGCTTACCTCTATAAGTAGCTGTTCTAATCTATCAGTAGCATCTTAGTACAGTTTTTTTTAAAAAGTATAATTAAAGAAAAATTCATTTTTAAAGCCCAGGCTCTTGTGATAATGCTGTATCATTTAATATGTGAAACAGGGCTTTCAGAACATAGGAATATAGGACACTGATTCTCTCTCTGCCCCCACTTTCCAGTTTCCTCTTCCCTAAACGACCATTCTCAAAAAGCAATAAATCTGTAAGCATATTAAAGTTTCAAGGGATGTGGTAGCAGCCCCAAACACAGCATTTCAGAATTACATTCATGGTGAAAGAGCCTTCAAAAGCAGCTTCTTGTCCCAAAAAGTAGTTCAGAAACATGTGATGGGCATCATCTGAAGTGAGTCCTCCCTACAGCTGTTCAGTTTTGAACTACAATTTATGTTTACAGTAAAACATTTTGTTAAATTAAGGAGGCACTTTGGGGAACTGGCAAGAAATTGAGTTAATAACATGAGTAAACAGAAGTTTGGATGAGTTACATAGCAAGCATAATAAATTGCAGTACACCAATGAAAGTTACAAATCCTCTCCTGTCAGTTTTCCTTAGTCTCCCCCCTCTCCCAGTTTTCTTTTCTATGCACTCTCCTTCCACTGCAGTCATTCTTATTTCTTCTCACTTTCAGTCTTGTGTTTGCGGGTGTATCCTCAGGTCCGCTAGTTTCCTACTCCTCTGAATTTATCTCCTGCTTTCTCAAGCTTAGAATCATTCTTACATCCTTGCCACTGAAGGTTATTACCCAAATCAAGCAAAAGCAGACACTTGCCCTTTATGCTTCCCTTTGGCTAAATTGAGTTTGGAGAGGCCGGGGCAGAGAGAAAGCAGTGGGATGCGCAGAGAAGGGGAGAGGGCAGCCTCCCACCGCCATCCCTGATCTTGCCGGTAGAGACAAAAGAAAGGAGCCTCCTCCTTTTGTACCTTGTATTGTCCACACCCGGTGTGGGGGGCAGAGGAGGGTGTTTGCTTGGAGGGCACAAAGCAAATTAAAAAGAAAAGCTGGTGTGTGCACCCAAACTAGAGGCCTCCCCTACAGGATCTCTGTGTCTGTGTAAAAACAAAAGAGACTCTTGATTCTCTGGCCTGCTCATACCAACCCACACCAAAAAAAGAGTGGAAGCCCCTGACCGGGGTTCAAAAAGATGTGGTTTGGGGTACCCTGGGAGAAGATTGGGGCAAATTGGTCCACTTGTACGGAGGCCCGAAAAAAGAGCAGCCCAATCCAGCCCAGCAATGCAGCAAACTGGAGGCCAAATGCTTGTCTGGATATGTCCTCAGGTACGAAAATACAAAGATTCAAAAACTGCAAAGAAATAAAAAGATACAAAAGCGGTTTTGAATTTAGCAAGCAAGACAGTAACTCTTATATACTGTACATTTCTATACATTTGCCAAACAACAAAATCCGGCTGGTCTGCCTGTTTACTTTTTCTCTTTGTTAAGTAACTTGAGATATTTTAGGAAGTAACCGTGTTAAATATTGTTCCTTCTACTGACGGTGGCTGGCCCAAAGTCACGTGATGGATTTTGTATCTCCACGGGGCACAATTAATTCAGCAATCTGACTGTTTTTTGTTTGTCCATCCACCCATTCTTTCCATTCATTCCCAGTGTTTCTCCCAAAGAGCTCAAGTACTTGGCTCTATTCCTCCCCACTTTATACCCACAAAAACAAAATTTTTATTTTGTTACATTTATGAGTCTCTCTACAACAAAATGTCAGACCAACAAGCAATAAACCAAAAAAATTAAAACATGCAATCAAGTTAAATAGCAGAATCAGCCACACCTAAACTGTGTATTTAGCAAGGATAGAAAACAGTCTAGGTATTTAGGAGCAGCAGCAGGAGAGAAGTTCTACATTAGAGGGTATATTTATCTCAGTCCAGTACAGGAGTAACTTCTGTATAGTAAACGGTGTTAGAACACACAATCCTTCATTGTTGAAATCAGTTTTTACTTTTCTGTCCACCCTGCCTCCAGAATTAAAGGGTCTCTCTCCTATGTTAGCAGGATGAAGCTCTTCATAAAAGAGACTCTAGTATTTGTAAGACAAGGAAAAAAGGCATGAGATATATCACATAAAGCGTAAATACTTCACTGTGGTATTTATCTAACCTTGCTCATCACACTGTGCTCTGCCTGCTATTTTTGTAGCATTAGTGTGAGGCAATGAAGGCTGGAGATAATTCATTTTCGAGTGCTCATTGACCACACTGGGCAGCAGGCAAGCCTCCAGAATTCAGATACATTCCCAAATGTTATTGCTTCATATTTAGCTAGCAGTGTTTCTACTGCTCCAAAAAGGCATGATTATTTGAACTATGAAAGCTTAATTTTACGATTTGTTTACCTATTGCTAATACCATAAGCATTTAAAAGGTACAATGAGCGACAAGATAATCTGTCTACTTGGTTCTGGTCTTTACATCTTGTAGTTTCACATCACAGTGAGGCATTATTTTGAATGTTCTGTAATTTGCAGTATAAAGAGCAAGCCTCTGGAACATCTATTATTCTGTTGAATGAGCAGAGACATTCCGACCACATATGGAAAACTCATGGTTGTGTTTTTGGTCTTCCTTCCTCCCCCAGAAACTTCTAGAACTGAACAACCTTCATTCCCTCATGTCTGTGGTATCAGCTCTGCAAAGCGCACCAATTTTCAGGCTGACGAAAACCTGGGCTGTAAGTTAATGTGGACTGTATGTTCCCCTTTCCTTCTATCTTTGAAGTGCTCTACCTGGTTTGTAGGTGTTTTCCATAAATAACTTACTTTACATTTCCTTACATGATAACAGGGCCAGTATTCTGCCATACTCCCCTGGCCTGTGATAACCTTCCACTGAGTTTTTGGCAAAGAGGGAAGAAAGCCCCTTTGCTACGTTTTCTGTGCCTTTTGCTCATTCGTGGAAATTCATTTTCAAATCCTGTTCTCTGATGTAGGTAGCATCCGAGAGAACATGCATTATGACTTAATTACATTTTATTTCTACTATACACCAGTTAGGCACAAACCTGGCTACAACTGAGTTTTTTACAAATTCTCCACAGATATAAAGCCTCCCAGAGAATGCACAATCCTTGGAGTCAAGCTTTTTATCAAGAGAAAAGAATGAGAGATTAATGAGCAGTAATATTACAGATAATTGTGTGTGTGTTGCATTAACTGATCTGAAAGGCATACTTGCACTATTAAGTGGGCTCGCCTTGCCACGAGTCACACTGTGGCATTTGTGGGTCATGGTGGTTTGTAGGCAGCAGTGAAATGAGTAAATGCCCTTCCTGGGGTTTTGTGTCCAAAGCACTGTATAGTGGCCATCTCAGAACTGCTTTAATTTGGCTATAGCTTGTGGCCCCAGTTTCCATTATTACTAGCTGATTTCAGCTGCGTTTGAAACCACTTTGAATCATCACCACCTTCCTTTAATGCACCTTTAATAAGCGATATTGATTCATGGGAATGAGGGGAAGGCAAGCTTTGATAGTCATAATGCCTTTGGCAGCCGTCACTCACTTGTGGTCAAATTTTGGTGAGCAGGACCTAGAAAAAAGAAGAAAAAATGTTTTATAGGCCTAGAATTTGAAAGCACCACTAGAGATAACGGCCTGGAATCTGTGTGTGAAAATCAGTCTCGCGCTGATTTAGAGTGCACTATGGAAGCACATGAAGGGTGTGCTGAATTCTCCGACTGGGGGGAACTTTTTAAAAGAATAAATTCAAGTAGGAAGTTGTGAAGAAGCAGAAGGTTTGACGGTTTACTCCCACCCAACAGTCAGTTGCACTTTGAGTCCCCTACCCTGTTTTACAGAGAATTAACGGGACATGGGCTGAGTTCTGCTGTCTCGGGGCCGGTTGTGACCAATTCTTGCATTGAAATGTGGCGAAATTTTATTGGAAACTGTACAAATTTGGGAAAAGAACCAAATAGCTGCAAATGGAGAGAAGGATGCCTTCTCTTTTCCCACCACTTGTCCATTGTTCTCAGTATTTGGTTGCAAGCAATAAACAATATAAACTGGAGCAATCTTATTTATTTTATTTATTTAGTGAGTGTCATTTGTAGGCTGCCAAGGCTGAGGACTTGGTAATTCTGAGGTTGCTTGCGGAATCATATGAATAAATGGTTTATTTGTAGTACAGTTGCTGCTTACATTTTAGAATAGGATAGGTCATATTTTAATTGGTTAAGCCAATTTTTTTTCCTGCGTAGCCATTTATTGAAAGTACATTTGCATTTTAAGAAACCAAAATAATTCTCTTATTTTAGTGGAGTTCTTGTGGAAGTTTTGGCTTTGTTTGAAGGAATGTGTGCTCACTTTCCATGACATTTTCCACAAACATTATTCATGGGCTCTTAGTCCTGAAAAAAAATGAAGCAGGACTGTATCTTGTTACAAATTCTTTCTGCAGCTTTGCTATACCGTGCTCCGTAGATGGTGTGGAATGTGTCTTAAGCTGGTTCTATATTCTTTAGTAACATAAGCTATTCACCATCGTTTTCTTCCTCGGTATCGAATCATGGCATTATAAAAATACCTTTTGTAAGTGCTTTGCCTTTAAGGGCCCATTGGCCCTCCTCCCTGGATGAGCCCATTGCAAGGCATTCAGGTTCAGAAACTGAAACAAAACAACCTCAGCAAAAATCCACAATTTTTTTCAGTAAGGTTGAGCAGATCAAACATTGTTTTCCCAGTCAGAAGGCGGAGCAAGGATGCCCCTTAGGTCTGTGTCTGTCAAATGTTTGATGTCACTTCACTTTTGGAAATCTAGTCAGAAATTCTTTCTCTGCAGAAATTCCTTAGTGAGGTATCACAAACACGTCCCATGTGTGCGCATGTTGTGCATGAACAAGGTAGAGATCTTTCTGCCATAATATATAATAAGTGGATTATAAACTTCTTTGAGAGGTCATTCTCTTTGAACACCTGGCCTGCCCAACCAATTTTCTAAAAAATAGATTTTGTAGTAGGGTATGGTATGGGAGAGCCGAAAAAAGAAGTTTCAAGTCCCCATGGGCACCCTGAATTAAATTGTTTTTAAAAAATTATTAAAGGACAATAACAAATAACAAAACTAACTTAAAATACATATTCAGTAAAAACTATACACAATACAAATTAAACCTTCCCCACCTGTGCCCCCCTCTCCCTCGGGACTAGGTAACCAATAATATCATTTTACAGTTTTTCACCCCATTCCACTCCAAAAATACATTGATTCTGTTACATAACTGGCATTACACCAGCAAGCATACATAATAGGATTCTGGCCACAGTTTTCTGCATTGATTGCCCAAGAATAAAGTCCCCCCCAAATATATACCTCTCAAAAATTTCCTTTTGGGCCCTTGGAGATCTTTGTCACATGATGGATGTGACATCACATCAGTTCTGTTGGCCATCTCAGAGAAAATTTTCAGTAAGTCTATTTCACCTCAACAACAAAAGTTTGGCGGGATCCTAAAGACCGACAGATCTACTGTAGCATGAGTTTTCGCAGATTACAATCCATTTCTTCTTCTATTTAGTGCTTCACAGATCATCACAGTAGAACGTACCAGATACAGAACTTGATTTATTTATTTTTTCTTAATACAGCCAAAAAATAACATGTACTTTTCGGTTCTTTGCTAATGCTTGCTTTAGTTTAATTCATGTTTTAATAGATTTTGGGGAGAGAGGATATGTGTGTTAAGGTCTACAAATTAGAAAATAATAGTCCTTTTGCTATGTGTATATTTACTGTATAGAGTTTTGTTTTGTTTTATGTTTTTATTCCAAGTGATTTGTTCTGGATATTCCACTAAGCATATTTGTGCTTGCCCAGTAGCTACTCTTCTGTCAAATATGTTTAGATTTTTTTTTTTTGTATCCCCTTTCTGCGTTAAAGAGAGAGAAAAATGGAGGTAGCTGCAGGAGTTCCAAGCAATCACGAAAACAAGGGAGAGCCAATTACCTCTTGGAAAAGAACATTGTTGGTTTTGGACTGAAGTGCAAAATTCAGAAGTCTAGAGAAGTTTTTTAAAAATCCTTTTGAATGAATGTTTTAAAACGTGTAACCTGAAAGGAACAATTGTACTTTCAGAGAAAGCAAGTGTCCCCAAAAGGATTGTTCTTATGGAACAAAAACTGAATTATTGCTCTCTGCTTTGTGTGGAACAAATAATATATTATATTATGAATAATTCTAGAATCAAAACAACGTTTTGTACAAATGGAACACTTGGGAATTTCAGTTTTGTTGTTTTGAAATTGATCCAAGGCTATAACTAAGATGGCATAAGTGGGACTCCCCCCCCAATCAAAACTTAATGATTGGTGAAATCTAGGGTGCTTTTTTTTTAAGTATAAAATTTCTCTTTTTTCCTTCTTCTGCTCCTTTTGAAGCTAGCACCCACACACTTGCCACCCCCCTGAATTGTGGTGGGGCAATTTGCTAGTGGAGAATGGGCCGAAACATAGGACTTACTTATTTTACACAACAAGATCTCAAATAGCATGCAAGAATCTTCTGTCAGAAGGATAATGGTCTTCTTGTAGACAAGGATACTTGGGCAGACTTTGGGGGTCCAGCAGTGGTTTGAAATACGTAGTGATTTACAAAGCCTTGCTAAATTCATAGTTCCACAGTATTCAGTTGACAACATGTTGGGTGAACCCAAGAGTTCTTAAGGCTCACAGGAAGTTTAAGTACATTCTTGTTCTGTTTTGCTACTAACTAGAAAGGAGGTGTATTAAGAGAGAACCGGGAGCAATTCTATTTTTACTAATGGTTTATGCACATTTTATGTTTCTAAGTGCTTTCTCAGCAGAGGAAAAAAATATACTAGAACAAAGCTGTAGTGTCTAGTTATCAATGAGCTGAAATTGTGGCAGTGGGTTTTCTTGTTCTGAGAAAAGTAAAGTGAACATGCAAATCATGCTTGAAGCTGATGCAATGGCAGTTCACACATGTGAAAATTGCATTTAACCTCATGCATGGGGCAATGGGGAGAGAGTCCACAAATTCCTGCCACCTTTTAATTAGGCTCTTACAATTTTGAGCTTCCACTAAAAGGCATGTCCTGTAACTTTGGCTCCCTCTCTCTGTGCAAGTATTACCATTGTGTAAGCAAAAGATTTTTTTGTATTATTATTGCAGACTGTTCTTGGGTAGCGTAGCATTTATTCAGTAGATATGCTCCTTCACTACTGGATAGTGGGTCTTTCAGCGGAAGCTCAGGGGGATACTGCCCCTAAGTGCTTTAGTTGCTGAATAGTAAGGCTACCAAGTTCTACTCTTGAGTCATGTTGAACAGTGGTATAGGAAGAATCTGCTTATAATAACAATGTGGGGGAAAGCCCTGGGTCCACCAGAATTTTTTAAGTTTAAGCAGAGGAACTGCCTTGTCATTTCACTGCCCTCTCTATGGGTTAGAAGCAAAATGGTTCTCAAGAATGTGGTGCCCATGTCTGTAACTGCTCAGGAAAGAGCAGAGCTGTCTGTAGCTGAGTCAACAAGGTTTTGGCATTACAGTTAATTGGGTGGCTGGCCTCTAAAAAAAAAAAAGGTTGTGAATCAGTCTTTGGATATAGATGGGCCCTTTGTAAGAGCTGTCACCTGATAGCTTCCCCTTGACTGATTCGCTGAGATTTCCAGTTGAGCTCCATGAAGACACTGGAAAGGGAGAGTCGGAAATGTGGCCACTTTATAAGAGGAGAAGCTTCAGAATTCGCAGTTGATGAAGTAACAGAAGATGTTCTGTGGAGTCAAGCACCAGTAGCCAGTACCACAGAACTTCATATTTAAATAAGTAAAATAAGGCTATAGCTTAGTTGATTGAAAAAGAAACACTAATAAGAATGGGCAATTTGTGTTGGTACATACTTTCTCATTGCTTATTTCATTCCTGTCCCATCCTTCCTTTGAAAATCTGAGAGAAGCCTATAATAAGGCTCTGCTTTCCTTAAATACTGTAAGTATATCAGACGTTAACCTCTATAGACCTCTCCCACAGTCCCTTCTTACAGTGGGATTGGACAAGGCAACCGCATTTGTCAAAGAGAAGGGGTTTGACCTGGAGAGACAACGCAGTATTAGCGGTGCTCCCAACTTTCCCCAGTATATTGTAGCCCTGCCTGCCTGCCTCTCTCTCTCTCTGCTGGAGTTGCCAGTCCACTGCAGGGACTTTTCACTAGCTAGATGGCACACTCTTCCCTCAGAGGTTACCAGTGGGAGGTATAAAAATTCCCCTATGGCAGAGAGGGTTTGCCCCTGCAGTGATGGCACAGTAAAATCAACCACATACACGTCATGTTTCATTTCCGGTTCTATCATGAACTATGTATTAAGCTCATTCTCCATCTGCTTACCTGGTTTGCAGGCAGTCCTAAAATAGAGATCTTACATAAACTGCTTTTAGGCCTTAATCCTCAGATTACACTGAGTTGCACAAAACTCCTGACAGTGTATGCAAGATATGCAAAAATTTGACAGGTAATGATATTAAGCTATAATTTTTCTTTATCTCTTCTCCCACCCCCGCCCCCATATTAGAGTTGTGACTACTTTATCTGTCTCTGTCTGTCTGTCTGTCTGTCCTGTTGTATGTTTAATGCCTTTTGCTGGTCATGGACTGTAATAATAATAAACTTTATAATAGGGTTATCTCATTATGTTCCTACAACAACTCAAAGAGCAGCTGACCCAAAGTGACAAAATTTATGCCATAGTTGACAGTGGATTTGAATACTGCAGCCAGGCGAAACAAAAGCATTTACCGTATTTTTCGCACCATAAGACGCACTTTTTTCCCACAAAACAGGGGGGTGGAAAGTCTGTGCGTCTTATGGAGCGAAGAAAACAGATTATATTTTCCTGTTTTCTTCTCCTAAAATTTTGGTGCGTCTTATGGAAAGGTCCGTCTTATGGAGCGAAAAATACGGTAATATGCATTCTGCAATTGAGTAAGGTAGAGGGCTACCATCAATGCTTATGTGAGACAGAAGGCCTTCTCCAGGTTTTCTCTTCATCAGCAAGTCCTTGACATAAAAAGCAGATCTCAGACCAGAATGTCCCAACTCATTCTGTTAAATTTGGATTTACAAACCAGGCCCTATTTTAAATTCACTGCTCACAGTTAGTGTCTCAACCTCTTCTCCATCATGAGAACGTTAAAAATGAGGACTTCCTCATAGGATAAATGCGGATGAACAAGGCAGAAGTTGCAACGCTTTTTCTTTGCTTTTGATAAAAAGCCAAATTTATAGGGAAAGGAGCTTGTCATGTATTGGTATACGTTGGAAGCTGTTGAGTAAAACTGGCTATTTGAGCAAAAGCGTTGCTCAAGAGGCTGTTTTAATGAGGCAGTCCAAGTGAGAGTGAGTAATCCTCTGGCACAATTTCTTAATGCTGGGAAACGGAGAGGAATTGTGGGCGCTTCCATTTCATCCTTTTGGCAAGGACCTTTCGCATGGGACAGCTAGACTATATAGTGACTGGACCTGCCATTGCTGTCATCTCTTGGCTAGGACTCAAGATGCGTAGATGACTAATTGTTTCTGCACTAATCAAACACAAGTCATCTATATTTTCAGGTTTGCTTGCCACCTTCATGTGGGACATCCTTGAAAGTGTGTGTGTTTCGTCCTGTCCTAGGTCAGAGACGATGCAGGCTTATGTTGGTCATCCACAAAGCAGGATAACTTGTCCAGATCATTATCAGTATTCCTGGCATGTGTGTCACCTTGCCACTCATCCAGTATCTGTGATGGGTAGGATCTGGTGTAAGAGATCTGAGTCTGTGGGTGTATACGTTGCACCGAGAGGCTCCCTGGACAAGGAGGTTCTTCTTGGTACTTCTCGCATGTCTGTGCATTTGAACTTTACAGAGAACTGGCTTAAGAACAACATTTCTGAACTATCCAAGCCATGAATTTCGACGAAATATTGGGAGGAAAAGCCAAACCAGTTTGATAACAGCTTTTGGACGGAGTTTACAGCACAATGATGTCTTCCTTCAGCTAAATTTTGATCATCGGAAACATTCCATTCTTGTGACATAGAATATTTTTAAGAGCATGTGTGCTTCCAAGTATAATAAGAGGGAGTCTTTTCTTAACATCTGGAGTCCAGCTAATAATTGCCGTAATTATAAAGAAGAAAGAGTTAATAGCATATTCTGTACAACAGATGTGCTAACTTTTTGCATTAGAGTTTGTTTTAGAGTTTTGCTGTGAGATGTTCACATTTCTGGAAGTGAATAGAGGCATTTGTGTAGGTGAGCAGGAATGGTACAAGGTGGTATATGCTGTAGATTTAAATATTTACATCATTAATGTTACAGTCAGTTTGGCACCTGAAATCTGTGTGGGGCTAAGTGCCTATAACTTGAACCCTGTGCTGCTTCTATACTCGTTCCACATGCAGCCCCTTCTCTCCATATCTCCGAGACATACTTTCCTCTCGGGTTTCCAGGGCTGTTGCTGTATGCCTAAAACGTTGATCTACTCACTTTAACAAAATAAATTAATATAGCACGAATAAAAGCATCACCAGAAAGTGGCTTGTTCTGTCTTTATGGCAACATGTGTCTGGTTGAAATCTCTTTTACAGTATATATTTTGATTGCATTAAAGACAAATAAATTCTTAACTGTTTCTGATACCAGCAATCTTCCAACACAAGTTCTAAAACCTGTTTAAGGACTTACAGAGGATTAGTCGTGTGCTTCTGTGTACTTGAGCAAAAGCAACACAATGTTTTGGTGCTTTAAAGACTAAAAGGTTTTATTTGGAGTATGCTTTTGTAGTTTTTTAGCCCACTTCTTCATTAACTTAAGGTGTTCTTTTACACAAACATGGCACATTAATTTACTAACTAATTTAGCCACTAATTACTAATGTAAATAGTTTATGGTATCAGTTGAGGTATAGAGGAGTTGTTGGCAAGGTCGGTACAGTAGTTATATATGTATCTAAAATATATAAATATGTGTAAGAACTCAACAACTCCTCTGTCAAGGTTTTTCCAAATCCCTGAGGATCAGGTTAATTACTAAAAACATATACTTATAAGAGTAACTAACAAACAGAAGTATTTAAGCAAAACATTTCTGCTTCTACCTGCGTCAGTGGCTCTGGTAAAAGTATGCATACTTTTACTGAATAATTTACTGATTGCTTGAGTTTAATGGCTCAGGACATTCTGTATGCCTTGTGATAACTAGAGTCATGTTTCAGGCAGGAGACATAAAAAAATCTTGTGTTTTGTGCTGTTTCTGCAACATACAAATAATCTGTTTAGGGAAAAGCAATATTCTAGATTACAAGTCCCCTCCCATCTCAAGGAAGGTTACTGTCCCTACACTGAACCTAATCTTTGTGATTTATGGCTTCGTCATGCTTATAGAGGAAGAACAGCCGTGCCCAATTGGGTGCCCTCCAGATGTTCTGAACTGTAATTCCCATCAGCCTCAGGAGCAATGGTGAGAGATCAAAACATTTGGAGGGCATTGGGTCTCAGAGCAGCCTGTTGTATAGCTGTCCCATCTCAAACACACCATTTGATTTATTGATGCCTTCCAGAATTTAATAAGGGGTGTAGGCTAGACTTTTGCGTTCCTGTAGAGTTCACAAGGATCAATAGTCAGTGAAGGAGATACAAGCCAGATCGTAGAGGAAGAGTATTTTAGACATACTCCTGATTTTTTTTTCCTTTCCTTTTCTGGTATATGTTATTCCTTGATAAAGCGACCTTTGTGGTCTTTATTTGTGCTTGAGATGTTGCTCACAAATGCTCAGTGTTTTAAATGGTGGTAACACAGACTTAGCTGTTCCCAGTTTAGTCTGTTGCTCCTGCAGAGCTTGCTTGAAAAGTGGAACCGCTAATGTTTACTTCCCCCCTGTTGTTTTCTTCCTGCTTGGAGTCGCTTGCATTTCCATTGGCCAACTCCACAGCATTCTTGCTTCCAAGAGAATTGCAATTGAAGCGTCTGTGCTATAAATGAGGGAAGGCACGCCTTAAATTCTGCTTTTTTATAAATTTCAATAGTCCTCCAGCTCAGAACAATATTCTTTTTTTAAAATCGCAATAAAGTATCCAGTTAAAAATCAAGCTAAGCTGCATTTAAATGAATGTTAAAAGTATTCTTAAATTCTTTTATTTTTGCAATTCTTTGCTTGGTGGATGGATATGTGCTTCCAGTTATTGTTAGCCACCCAGAGTAGTGGTTCACCGCTCGATGGGTGGGATATAAATGAAGCAAACAATCTTAGAACTGCAGAGCTGGAAGGGACCCTATGGATCATCAAGTTCAACTCTTGTCAAGGGGGCACAGTGGAAAATGGAACTCCCAGCCTCTGACACTGTAGCCAGAGACCCAAACCACTGAGCTATCCAGCAGTTCAAGCAAGCAAGCAAGCTTGCTACCTAACTCAGTTTGATCAGACTGAAGTTCTAGGTAGTCTACCTTTCTGATTCCCAGAGTGACCAACTAGGTAGCTGCAGATTGGCCACAAGCAGGAGATGAGGGCAATAATTGTATTCCTCTGGTGTCCATCCACCCAGTTGACATAAAGAAGCATGTTGCCCCTGATTCTAGGTGTACTTATGTACCTATTGGTAACTTTACTCTTCCATGAACTTGTCTAAACAGCATTTCAAAGCCATGTAACCTCACGGGCATCGCCACATCTTGTTGAAACAAAACATCCTGGATGAATAAGGGTTATGGAACATGACCCAAAGGAGGTCGTCATCCTGACTGCTTCACTTTCCATTTTTTTCTATTCCAATATTATCTTTGTAAGCATTCCAAGGATGGGACTGGTTTGTAGTTCAAAGGAAGAGATCGTCTTGACGATCCAAGAGATGGGGTGAGAGAGATTCCCCACTCCGCCAGGATTCTGTGTAGTATAAAATCAGTATAAGAAGGTTAGCTCAAGTAGCGGGGAAAGAGGTAAGAAACAGAAAGCAGGGCAGAAGCCTAATTGTATTGGACTTCCTTCGAGGATTGCTTTGCTGCTGATGGTGGTTACTTTTCCTTTTTTGGCTGAAGTGGTAATATTTATTTTCCTTTGTCAAATTTTGTCTTATGTAATTCCACTCTTTCCTGAGATAATACGCCTGTGTCTTCTGTTTAATAGCAACCAGTGGTAAGAGGCACGTGCGCATATACACTCCCTGATCGCTACCACTTGTGAGCAGGGCTGCCAAAACCATAGTCCTCCCTTCTTTTCTCACATGTCTTTGAAGATGCACAAAATAATCCAAAAACATGTCAGCCAGTGGTTTCTAGGAAGGCTTTTCTGTGCAGCCCCTCTATTATCTCATTTTGGTGCACAGACATTTTCTCTTGGAAGTATTTACTGTATAACATTATTTAACAGTACAGAACAGAACATTTGACTTCAGCTAAACAAGAAAATATGTTACTAGCCCACAGATGCTTATGCCATAATGTGTTTGTTAGACTTCAAGGTGTCACCAACAAGCTTTGGCTGTCTTTGCACTTTTCATATGAAAACTGTCTCCTAAGCAAACCTTAAACAGTAAACCCCACCCCCCCAAGGATTCTGTCTAATTTACTTACGGTAACAAATGATGAGAACAGCATATTTTCTGCCCTAAGAATCTTTGGGCAAATGGTCCACAGACTTCTACTTATATTTAAACAGGCAATTTTGATTTACTTATTTGCAGTTAAACTTACTCAGTTTTGGGCGGTTTTATGGGAAATCCTGGTAAAATTGCATAACAGTCTAGCACATCAAGGAGCTCCAGCTGCCACATGAATAAACGACGCGGTAGCTTGTCTTCAACCACACAAGCATATCTGCTGCTCTCTTTAAAGGTCATTGGACTGCGGTCTCAAAACCTGCTGTTTCTTCTGTGTTTCTCTGTGACACAAGGGCTCCGTTGAGTTTGAAGCCATGCAGATTGGAGAGGAAATTAGCACAGGGTCCAGTGGTGGAGGCGCCAGAAGGGTGTGGAGGTAAACATGCACTCAAAATATAGATTACTTCCAACTGTTAGGGGTCCTCTCTGAGAATCCTGGGAATTTTACTGACATATTGAAGATCCTTGAAGGCACTGAGGACTGTGGTGCGGCTACAGTTGCAGGAGTTCTCTGAGAAGAGGGGATGGCTGCTAAAGGATGGGTTTGCCCTTCAGTGTGTGGGAGCCTCAGCTTCAGGATCTGTCCTTCCCTGAGTGCTCCCTGGAAGGACAGATCCTGAAGCTGAGGCTCCAGTCCTTTGGCCATCTCATGAGAAGAGAAGACTCCCTGGAAAAGACCCTGATGTTGGGAAAGTGTGAAGGCAGGAGGAGAAGGGGAGGACAGAGGACGAGATGGTTGGACAGTGTCACCGAAGCGACCAACATGACTTTGACCCAACTCCGGGAGGCAGTGGAAGATAGGAGGGCCTGGCGTGCTCTGGTCCATGGGGTCACGAAGAGCCGGACACGACTGAACGACTAAATGAACGAACGTGTGGGAGCCTGGGAAGTGAGCTGCTACCTCTTCCACACATGTTGTTTTGAGAATTAGTAGCTTTTAGAAGAAAGATACTGCCATAGACATATTCACGTTGGGTGGAAAATATGGTGTACTTCATCATTTTGGGAGAAAGAGTAGCTTACATAAGTTACTTTACATATTTGAGGCAATCTACTGCCTCGTAGAACTGTGCAGTATTCTGAGTTTCTTCCGTATGAAGATAGGGAAAACTTTGCATGTCCTGAGAATATCAGTACTTTTGCTTTTTTAAAGCCTCATTTTTTCTAAATTAAATACTGTAATTCTAACCATTTTAAAATGTCAAGCAAGTTGTTTTGTATTAGCAACTTCAACTTGTTGCCAGTGGTGCCGGGAAGAAATATTAAACCACAAACATTGTTTTCTTCCTAGCTCTGTTACATCCAAACTCATTAATTTTTTTTCACTTCATTTATGTGTATGCTGTTCCTTAACTAGGAGCACATGGAATGTTTCACATGCTTTTAGCACATGTGTAACCAAGTTCGGGGCTGAAAACAAAATAGCTTAAATAGTTTTGGAGACTCCGGTCATTATGAAAAGCTTAGATTGGCCATGTGTGTAATAGGCCAGGTCAGTTGCAGCTGCTTTCAAGGCATCTACGTTCTTAATTTCTGAAATTAAAGCTATCTAACAAAGGAAGCACATGAATTTTGCCCAGTTAAGGAGCCTCGTAGTGCAGTGGTTAAACTGCAGTTCTGCAGTGAAGACTCTGCTCGTGACCCGAGTTTGATCGTGGACTCAGGTACTGTAGCTGAGGTTGATTCGACCTTCCATCCTTCCAAGATCAGTAAATTGAGTACTCTGATCACTTTGGGGGGGGGGGGGGAAGCAATGTGTAGCCTGCATAAATAACTTGTGAACTGCCCAGAGAGTGTTTTAAGCATTATGGGGCAGTATATAAGCAGCACACTTTCCTTTTGCTTTGATCCAAATAATTTCTGTCACTATAAAATCTCTGTAGTCACATAAACAATATCCATAACTTGCAAGATGCATAAGATCCTACACCAGTTCCCTCACTTCCTTGCCCTTTTGCCAGGAATTCTCATAACACATAAATGCGTGTAATAACTCCCAGAGATGTAGATGCAATTTCTAGTCTCAAACCAGCCTGTGTAAAAGGGGAGGGGGGGAGAAAAAAGCTTTGTTTTAAAAGCAGATAGATAAATTTTCTCAAATCAATGTTGCCTTTCTCTTATCTGTGCTGTGTCGTCTAAGGACATATTGTTACATTACAAATGTAACATTGGCTTAAAACAAATGTCTAGTCTACGCTAAAGTCAACCCATTGATTCGATTGCTGGATGATGAGGTGGCCGGTGTGTGTGTATCCCATTGAATCAATAATTCTACCCTAGATGGGACTAACAGTTGAATCCAGGCTATTATTTCTAATGTAAAAGCTGTGGTAGCTTTATTGAGGCTCTTGGCATTTGGTAACTTTCCTTTCCTTTACCTGTGCTGGGAGGTTGTTTTCCTGTGTCGGGGTGGAATATTCTTAGTGTGTCGTGTTCAGAGGGAGGGTATCATTTGCAGTGTTTAAGTCAGGTGATGGATCAGCAAAAGATAGATCCATAATTCAGCTGGTAGCACTGCCTGGAAGAATGGTGACAAAGTTCAAAGATTGTGTTATAGTTGTATTATATAAAATAGCTGTAATTGGTGTACTTTTTGGCTCGGCAAAAGGTGGCTAGGTGTCTCGTATGTGAGAAGTGGGGCTCTGGCCCAGTGGACACAAGTTCAGGCCCCCATATCTCCTATTAAAAGGATTATACAAAAACGAGTGTCAGTCAGAGGAGACAACTCGGGGCTAGATGAGCACTCTCTCTGGCTTCGTTGTAAGGCACCAAGTGAAGCGTTGACCCTTTAGAAACTGGTGAAGAAGTACAGAATCTTGGGTGACACTGGAGTAAATTCATATTTTGGGATCAGCATCTGTCTGGGATGAGGTCATCTGAAGGGTCGACCTAGACAGAGCGGAGACTGAAGTATGCACAAGGCGGTGTAAGACAGGGTTCTGGAAAAGGAAAAGTGGTTCTGAATACAGGAGAATGCCAGCAGAAACACACTGTTTTGTGAGCTCAAGCCAAAGAATTCAGCTGGCATGTGCCATTATAGTAACATACGTGTAATACAAAACACACAACATTGAATTATGGATGAATAATGTGACTACATAAGATGTTGTTCTTTATATTTAACACGTTGTGAGAAGAGGAGATATCCCTACAGTTTTGCTCAAAATATTTAATGTAGTCACTAATACAGATGAGCACAAACCACACTATGACCCTGGAAAAACCCACAGATTCTAACCCATTTTGATGAAACGGAAGAAAGCACTGAACTTTTTTTCCCCCGACACATCGTTTTGCTTCGACCCCTCTCCCTCCTGCCCCCTTCACCTCACTGCCTGCTCCTTCTACCTCCTCTTCTTCTGCTGCTGCCATCTTCAGAGACAGTGGCCCTTCTGGGAGCTGGGCCTGCTATCTCTGAAGATGGTGGCAGTGGAGGAGAAAGAGGAGGAGGAGGCAGGAGGAACAAGTCAGGAGGCTGCTGGGAGTGGGCGATGCTCCCGTCACCCTTTCCCAGCTTCTGAGGAGCGTTCTGGTCCCGTCACTGCAGCAACAGGGACGGAGTGCCCACCAGGTAGGGAGGCAATGGGGGCAGGATGAAGGGGGCAAAGGTTCTTCCCCCCCCCCAGACACAAACCTGAAAAAAATGAATTGTGAACTGGTTAATTTTCCCCAGGGTTGTTCATTGTTCATGTATAGCCACAAACCACGAACCATCCCGATGCGTCATTTGCTGGTTCATGCCCATCTGTAGTCACTATATGAAGTGTAGTTATAGAGTTAAAGGCTGATGCTGTTGTGTTTTTGAATGTCCGTCCAATCCTTCCGCCTCTTAAACAAAACTTTCTTCTGCTGAAAAAGATTAATAGGCATGCTCTCTTGTATTCTCCCAGCTTCCTTTTTTCCAAGATTTTAATTCTTTTATTCGTATTTTCTTATTTAGTTGTTGAATCGCAAAGACAAGACTAACTTTGAGAAGCTAGACTACTTAATGTCTAAGGAAGATAACTATAAGAGGATGCGAGACTACATCCGATGCTTAAAGATGGTCCCCTGTATCCCTTATTTAGGTAAGTGTGAACATTGTCTACTTCTAGAACATCTCCTGAAAACAGTCTTCAACAAAATGTTTTGCTGTTCTGATTATCAAGTGAGCCCAGGGGCATGAAATCCAAACTACACGTTAAACCTGCATAGTTCAGTGAGCTAGTATTTTACTCTTTCCTCACATCTGTGCCATTGCCCTCCTGCCACATGACAAGAGAAAACCCACCATGTTCAGATCTGTGGGAAAGGCAAAAAAAACAAAAAGACCCCACAGAATAGGCCTGTTATCCTAACACAGAGGTTCTCTTGAGATATTGCTACTTCAGAGTTTTGCAAACACAGCCAAGAGTTAGCAGCTTTGACCTGATGGAAAATTCTTATTTGACATGCCTATGATAAATTCTGTTGATCAAACCCATCTTCCCATGGAAAAATGTTGTTGGGGTACAGTTTTGCCCCACCCCAGGCCTGCTTCATTCTTGGCTTAACACTCCAGATGAATGGAAGAAGCTTCCAAAGATCTTCAATGCAGGAAGGTTGTTTGGGGGGGGGGAAAGAACAGCACATTACTTAAAATGCAAAGTGAGTATAACGAACCAAAATATACTAGCCCTTTATAATACATTTCTGAGAAGTTTTTAATTTACTGTGTTACATTTTTATAATAATGTAATGTTACAGCATCGGACTATGATAGCTCTAGAGGTTCGTCCAAGCCAATGTCATGTATTTAAATGACTGTGGCATATTGATTTTAGAATGCCTTAGCTAGGGAAGCTTACTTTTGATGAAGCTTAAGATCATTTTCACTAAGTGGGACGTGGTGGCGCTGCGGGCTAAACCGCAGAAGCCTGTGCTGCAGGGTCAGAAGACCAAGCAGTCATAAGATCAAATCCACGCGACGGAGTAAGCTCCCGTCGCTTGTCCCAGCTCCCGCCAACCTAGCGGTTCGAAAGCATGCAAATGCAAGTAGATAAATAGGTACCACTTCGGTGGGAAGGTAACAGCGTTCCGTGTCTAAGTCGCACTGGCCATGTGACCATGGAAAGATTGTCTTTGGACAAACGCTGGCTCTATGGCTTGGAAACGGGGATGAGCACCGCCCCCTAGAGTCGAACACGACTGGACAAAAATTGTCAAGGGGAACCTTTACCTTTACCAAGATCATTTTCACTAAGTGCCTTAAGAAGACACTATTCTAGGCATGGAAAACTGTTTAATTCTTTGGGTTTTGGTTTTCTGTTTTAGTTGTTGTTTCTTATATCTAACTTGCTCAGATGAAGAAGATTTAATTATTAGGTTATAACGGTCTTTGCATACACATATAAACCAGCTGTGGTCAAACATTTGATTGATCTGTTAAAAGTCAAATAAGGCTCTAGGACAGTGGTTCCTAGATGGGACTAACAATAACCCTGGTGTTCTTGGACTGCAATTCCCAGAAACCCGGGGCAGCACAGCTAGTGGTGAAGGCATCTGGAAATCGCAGTCCAAGAATACCTGGGTTAACCAAGGCCGGGAGCCACTTCTCTAGGAGATTTGATAACCCCGGAATTCTCACTTTTCTTTCCTAATCTGCTATGGGGTCTACCCTGTCCTTTAAAACAGTGGTCCCCAACCTTGGGCCTCCAGATGTTCTTGGACTAGAACTGCCAGAAGCTTTCACCACCACTTCTGCTGGCCAGGATTTCTGGGAGTTGAAGTCCAAGAACATCTGGAGACCCAAGGTTGAGGACCACTGCTTTAAAAGGATAACCATTTTCTTCCCCTGTTGATCTGTTGAATATTTTCTCACATTCCATTTTTAAACATCTGTAAGAGTAAATCTTCCTTGTCAATGGTTGACGCAGTAATTTGTTTGAAGGATTTCTGTTTTTTTGTTTTTCATCATTGCTATACTAAATCTCATCTCAGCGAAGAAATTAGCCAAGAATAATGCAAGGCATTTCACGTGTTTATAGATTTACTGTCAGCTTTTGATTCAATAGATAATAATAGTTTGTTGACGGAATTGTTTGTCCTTGATGTAAATCCCAAGTATGTCTGGGTTTGAAACATTATCTTTAAAAAGAAACAAAGCATTGTATGTGTTATTTTGACAAATGTTACTGCTCCTCTGCTTGGAAAATCATTTGTGTTATGCACCGTTGGGGCATTGTGTTGCTGTTACAACAGACTAGAAAAATGTAAGCAAATACTCTCATGTTCACTGTAGCAGTTAGTTCTGATATTGCCCCTTGGAAATATTTTAAAAATACAAAATATCACAACAATAAGCAGATGGTACAGTTTTATTATCTTTGACCAATATGATTTTAGGAAGGCAGATGGACCTTCATCAGAAGGAACTGTTTAGTATTAAATACTTTAGATCTAAGGTAGTTCTACTTAGTAAACAGTCTCCTATATTCAACTCTTCAATTTCTGATGCAGCTGGTTAAATGATCTTTTCTCCTGTAGTCTTTCTGTACTTTTTAGCACGGCTTGTTGTTTTCTGATTTCAAAAATACCCACAAAGCAGTGAACTCATCGGTTCCAATACTTTCTCTTAACGGGTAATTGCTCCAGCATCAGTAAAGCTCGGGAATATAACCCTGTTTTGTTTCTCTGCTTCAGCAAACTCAATTGACTAGCAAGACCTTAGATCACACCAGTGTGGTAGGCAAGAAGCTAGCATATTTTATAATTTATTCCAAAGCTTGTTAACTGTGTGTGTTTTCAATGCAGTAGAGTTTGCTTTTTCTATCATCTTTTCCTCTGTGGATGCCATCCGTCTCATCCAAGATTTGCAAGCACGCAGCTAGCAAACGACTGCCAAGAGAAGTAACAATGGCATCGGGTAGTTTGCTGGGCTGGAGTGACATGCAATGGAAAAGGAACAGGGCTGGAATTAATGAAGCAGTATTCACATCAAAGGAATTGTGCATATTTCTGGGGTCTTCGTTGCCTGTAATTTTTATTGCAGATGAAGAAAGGGAGGGAGGGAAGCACTAGCTTCATATTCAAGATTATGAGGTTCAGTTTTAGTTGAAGACAGCACTATTTTTGTGGTTTGAGGAAGCAGCCGCCTTTGAGGGCTTCTTTAATGACTCCAGAATCTTTTCCAAGACCCATTACTTTTCATTCCTTTGGCCGTGCACCTAAATTATATCCTGCATTTTAGATTATCTGTTATTATTAAAATGCCTTTGTGGTAGACCTTATCACAGGCCATGTTTAGGTTATTGTGTGCAATTAGATACTCTTAAGACAAATGCAGAGAGGACCCATGCTTATCCAGCATGTAAAAATCTTTACACTGGATCCCTTGCATGCAGTGGTACAAACTCTAGATCACAAGAGAGTGCTTGTAGCGCTATGGGGCGGTATATAAGTCCCAAAAAAAAAAAAAAAAAAAAATTATGGAAAAAGATGTATCTGTCAGTTAAAATTGCTTTAAATGTTTTCTTACTGCTGTAGTTCTGGACGTATTTGAAAACCCTTGCACATTATGCTTTCACAGCTGCTGTATCAGGCAGTGGGATTTTGTAAGTGTTGTCATTGCACGCTGATATGGATTTCAGGTGTACTACATTAAAACTGGGAAACTAACTTTAAAAACGATATGCATCTTTCTCTTGCACTCAGAACAGAGTGCAAACAAATCACCCTTTCAGCTCAGCTAGCAAAAGCTCCCTGCATGAGCAGAAGATAAGGTGCTGACAATGTTTTCCTACAGATTTATTCCCTCGCTTGGAAAAAGGGTTTTCTCCAAGGAGTTCACCCAGAATCTGATTTAAGTCTCTGCTTACATACACGCGTCTCATGCCTTTCTCTGCCTTTTGGTGAGAAGGAGCTCCTTCTGTTACTGTTCTTGCAGCCCTTTGGGATCTTTGGATTGCAAAACTCTGATAGACTGTTGTACACTCTTGTGTTTTTTGGCAGAGTCTTTTTGGCTCCCGGCCTTCCTAGGAAGCAGCAAGGCAAAAAGAAAAAAAATCTTAATTCTTTATAACTCAGGATTTCCCTGGGGTGGAATTTTCGGACTGGAATACAGAGGGACAATGTTTGAAATTGCACTTTGATTTTTCAGAAGGCCTTCTACCACCTAGCATCTATGATTCCATCCTCTCTTTTTTCTGGAAAGAACACCTACTCTTCCCCCTCACCCAGTATACCCATACTAGTTGTCCTTTGCTGTGGTATGCACTGCTTATTGTGGAGGGCAGGGGAGGCAGGCAACCTTAACGTCTGCTGTTCCACCATGCATAATGAATAGACCCTGTCCTTGTCAACAGGGACCAAAATCGTCACCACACCTAGTGCCCAACTTATTCCTCATCCTAACCTTTGTTTAAAGACCATTCATCAATAGCAAAGTAATGAAGCTGTGGTCCCATTCATCTTGAAGGGCACCCCTCCAATGCAGTCCATCCTCCCATCTCTGAGATCATGCGGCCTTTATGTAGCATTTAATCATTAGCATTTTCTTTCTTTGTGTAGTCTTTTTGTGCTTACTTTCAAATGCTGCCCTGCTGTTTCCCTCTGTCTCTAGCACTGCTTCTTTCTTTAACAATTTTTCTTAGATAGCTAACTTGACATAGACTGAAAATCTTGTTAAACTGATTCTTATCACGCCATTACTTCTCAGTAATGCTCTGTGTTGTGAGACAGCTTTTCCACCTAACATCCATTTATGCTTTTATTCTATTCCAGTGGTTCTTCAACCTTGAATAACCTAGTTCTTGGACTGCAATTCCCATAAGTCTTCACCAGCAGCTCTGCTGGATGGGGTTTCTGCGAGCTGCAGTTCATAAGCACTGGAATTATCCAAAGTTGGGGACCACTGTCTTATTTAAACATTTCCTGAGATCAGATTTTACCAATCTGATTTTTAAGTACGTACTTTCTAAAACTGTTATAATGATGATAGAAGAACGATAAACACATCATAATAAGATTTGTTGCATTTATTACATTTTTGCATTATTATAAGAGTAATCTGATAATATATTAAAACCCCTACTTTTATTTATATACAAGACATGCTACATCAGACTCTAAAACATTAATGCACATTGTACATTAGGAAAAAAAATACTGAGGTAATAAAAGTTTAAAAATTTATGGTTTTCACTGTTCTTATAATGTGCTAAAATAATCTATTCTGGAAATTTACCTCAGCAGAATACTAGAATTCAGGAATTCAAGTTTCTGCAGTGGGAGTTATTTATAAATATGATTGTATAATTCTCTTTTATAATGATATTTGGCAATAATAGTGAAATACAACAAGTATAGCTCTGGTTTCCAGATAGTCTCTCTCCCAAAGATCACAATCTAGTGGCTACAGGTATTTTAAATAAGTTCTGTATCTGTATCCATCATTTGCCTGCAAAAGTTGGATAGCTCTTTTTGTTGTTGCAGTGACAGTGGAGAAGGTAATGCCAAAATAACTCTTAAGCTATCATTTATGTGAAGATGGGTATTTGTGTCAGTTACAGAATGTGCATTGAACAAGTAAAACCCAGATCGGCTGGTCTGTTAACAGATGTAGACAGCAGTGGAGGTATCTATCAGGACTGTTGGTTGGTCTCATATGAAATGATATCTCATTCTAATAATGCCTTGCTCCTCGTGGAAAATAGGGTTCTGCTTGTGGTCACTTTCCAACAGACACTAAGATCAATAGCAGACACTAGTGACAGCTTGTAATTAGAGCTGAAAATATGTTAATGTTGCGGAGGTAACCAAGGCTGTCTTTCCATGTTTGTGAAATCGGAGCTCAGAGGAATCCTGTGCTTAAGGCCTGAAGACCAGTCACCAAATGAAACAAGTTAATTTGTGTAATGGCAATGGTGGGAGAAGCTTCTGCTGAGACACTCAGATGCTCACATTAGTAAAGAGTTTCCCCTCTTCCAATCATGGAGTATCTCTAATGTCTGTTTCTGGCCTAAGTCTTCTCAATAGCGATCAGAGATTAAATTAAGCAAGGGGGCTCTAAACATTATCTGTCCTGACTACATACTTTCAAAGGATATACTTTCCTGTGTCAAATGAATTTATTATTATTAAAAAAGTCTCACTGTACAGTTTTGAATATGTTCAGTATTTGAGAATATATATATTTATATATATATATATAAAACGTACAAAAATATTTATATGATGTGGCAGTATTCTTAGCATCTCATTTTTCCACAGTCCATTTTAGCTGGTAACTCCAAAAGAAAGGAAGGAAAGAAGGAAGGTCTTTTGGTGCAAAAAAGTGGCATTCTGAAATGCTTCTTGTTCTTTTCAGTTCTGGAACCATTTTTGAAAAATACAATGTACAAGTCCTCCAATTAAGAGCAATCAATGTACAGTATGATACATTCTTTGCTGCTGAAACAACTGTTCTGGATCACACATGCAGCTGTTGCTGCTTCTTTGTTCAATCTGATGAGACAACCATGGTCTTTCAGTGGAATGTGTTGGGGTTAGGTCTGATCATCATGACAACTTTCTTCAAGGAATATGAACCCCCCCGGAATTCAGCCCAATAGACACCGTCTTGATAACGACTTCGGTAGTGTCCTCCTCGGTACCAGACACCATTGAGGTTCGAGTGTGCACATGCGTTGTACCACCATCCTCCTTTTTGATAGTGAGCACAGTTACCTGGAACAGAAATGAGGGTATCACTCTGGGAATAAATGAATGAGATAGGCTAATACTGCATGCATCAAAGGGTACATTTTTCCATGTGGAAGAATCTTGCTCCTCGGGTCTCACCTCATCCGCAAGTCTTCAGGGGCAATAAAGGAACCTCAGGTTTAGTGGCAACTAGAAATAACAACCGTAGTACCAGTTGTTTATTTCCCCAGTAACAGCATGGTTGGCTCCTTACACTACTTAACAAACTTTCCGAGATGTTCTGACAAACCTTTGCATCAGAATCTTAAGTCTGTCAGGCAAAAGAGCTATCTCAGTTGCTCTTGTCTAACAATATATTTTTCCCCATGGCTTCCCAAAATTCCTGGTTTGTCATCCGGTTTTGCTTAACCCACTTTCTGGTCTACATTCCCATTCCTGGAAAGGTGGAAGCAAAGTGTGAATGAGCTGTTAGCAGAATGCCTTCCAAAGTCTGTTGGGTCTGTTTAATAATTGGTTTTTGGTTGTACCTTGAGCATGTCCTCAACATCTTTAGTAATTCTATCTTTTAGTTTATAACATTTTATTTTTATGTCGTATCACCAAAATCACAAACGTTTTCTGTGTTCTCATAAAATTCATAAGTTGTTTTTTTTAACTGTACCTGTGTATGCATCGTGATCTCTGTCCAGTGTAGTAAACTGTTTCCCATTATGCCATGTGAAAGAATCTCCAGCGTTACCATTGTATCGGCCCAGTCGCAGCTTATAGTACTCGCTTTCTGGCTCCACGCGGAAACTCGCGTATTCAGCGAACACTTTCCGGCCTGACCAATCTTCCATGGTTATCAGCAGTTTGTAGTTTCCTTGATTTGTCAGCCAATAAATGTTTTCTAAGCCTAACCAGTACTCTCCATCAATGTTACCGAATCCTTGCTGTAGAGGGAGGGGGGAAAATGATGTTAATTCTCTGTGCTGATTTGACAGAACACTTAGATGATAAACTTGGCTGTAGTGCGAAAGTGTTTTCATGTAAGTGCATTTCAGAGAACTTTCTGGGATACACAATCATCCTTCAGAATCTAGTCATAAGCCACCTCATTGGTTTGTTTGCCTTCTAACTCTGAGCTCTTGGCCAGAAAAGGGGTTTTTCATTCTCCAAAAGATGTTGGGAAAGCTATTAAGTAACTGTCTGCTTTCTTGAAGTTCGATGTTTACCCCTTTGAGTTCATGCCCGGATCTTCTCCCACTTACAAATCTGTCAAGTAAAAAGAAAATTGGTTCTCTCTTTTGCCCACGGAAATCTAAGTTCATACTTACCTTAAAAGCACTAGAGTCTCTTTCCTCTGACCTTGATCATGTTGGTATGGGAGCCGCATATATGGAACCAAGGCCAGTGTTCTTTCCCTCTCAAACACTGCCCATACAGAAGAGCAGGTATGATATGAGAAGTAAGGGACCATGGTATTGCTGCCACACTAGAGCAAACGTACCCATGCACACCATCATTACTCACATTCTCCTGGAGGAGAATGGAAATGAAGTCATTGGAGAAGGAAATGAATTTTTGAGTTTGAACCCTACTTCCAAGAGTATCCAACAAGAACTTCCAGCTTTCAGGGGCTTTTCCAAACGAATTTTGTGTAAATCCACTGAAAGTAAAACAGACCAGCTTTCCTAGATCTTTCACATGTTCTAAAAAACACACACAAACACACACAGACACACAGACACACACACACACACACACACACACACACACACACACACACACACACACACACAACTACAACTAGAAAGGGAAGTTTCTCTTGCTTCTCTTCCAGATAAATCTGGCTGTCAGCCAGAACCCAGTGTCCATGCAAAATGTCTCCGCCAACCCTTCTTGTCTTAATTACCTGCCTTCCTGTTGTGCTACCAGACTCCAGCTACAGGATCCACCCCTACTTTAATTTGTCCTGTTCTGTCCTTTTCTGTTCACTCCCCTTTTGGATCAAAATACTGCCTAGACCTTGAATTGCCTGGTTATTTGTTTTGTCTAAATTCCAGCTTAAAAAAACCCCATAGTTCTGGTCTGTGGTCCCTGCCATGCCAGGGCTGAAGTCACTCTGAATTCCAGCCACCTAGGAGATTCCAGCTTTAAAGTCCAAACCAAACTATGTAGTTAGGAGGCCTCTGGGCAAGGTGGATTGTGTTCTGCTACCTCTGACAACAATTACTGTTCCAACAAATCTGGTACTCCTGATTTGCTTAAGACCTACCGAGATATAACCTTTCAGTCTTCATGGATGTAGCCAAGTACTATAACAACAACTTCACACACCTTCTGCAGATCAGCTTCCAAAACATGACTCCAGAGGCTGTTCTTCAGGATGCAAACACAAAATTCATTTGTCTTTTACCTTGTAAGTCTCCCAGTTCCTGAAAAAGTTGACCGATCCGTCCAAACGTCTCTGGATGACCGTCCAGCCACCAGGATCGTGTCTTTGATCACACCAGACTTGCATCAACCGGTTCGTATTTTCAGGTTTGACAAGGTAGATGGAGCTGGTGTCATGGCCATCTTCCAAAGCTTGCAGGCAGTCTCTCCAAGGACCTGGTGGAAGCAAAGACATCATCCCTGTCATTGATACGCATTGTACAGATTTCTGCTTTAGCTCTGCTATTAAAGAAATTTGTTTTCTTGGAGCAGTGCCATGCTCAAAGGGAAAGTAACCTTCATTTTTCTTAGTACTTTCCCCCCCCCCCTAAAAATTTGTTTTGAGGTAGGGAAGGGAAAGAAAATGCATCATCCACTTAATGAGTCAGATTAAAGCAACTGGTAGTTTTTACAGCACTTGCCTATCAGCAGTCTGTAGTTCCGTGCCTTTCAGTATATTAGGCATGACTGTCTATATAACTGTGTTGTACAGAACAAGGCTTATTATGGTGGTACTGATTAAAACCATGCAAGTAACTTGGACTTTTAACCAGTCTTAGAGGGCAGTTACACCCATATTTGAATCTAGTTTAGCATGCTTTAAATCGCTTTCCAAAAAACTGACTACATGATGCACATGGAAGTGTGGATATTTATTTGTTTATTTGTTTGTTTGCCTTGGAAGTGTGGCATTTTGTTTGGCCTGGGAAGTATGTTTTTGGTTGGAAAATGAGGTATTTTAGTCTTCCATCAGAGGGTTGTTTATTTTACAATGGGATGTCAAATCAATTTAGTTTTAATTGCTTTGGCATGCATAACCTCTGTTGGTGTAAATTGTGTCTGTGGGGTTTGCCACTCATTGGTGCCTTCCGTGCTCCTTCTCTCCCCCACCCCCATGTGTGTCTTCTTACGTGGAAGCCTTGGAAGTTCCCATGTAGCCAAAATGTTTGGTCAGTTCCAGGGCTTGGCATCTCCTTCCTTTGTAAGCCTGGTCAATTTCAACCCTTTTTCAATGTATGTTACATCTGCCATTCTGTTTTAGTGTTATTTCAGATTTAAACAAAATAACACCACAGCAACAGTGGCTAGTGGCTGTGAGAGGCAGCAAGTGTGAAGGCGGGCAGGCACAGGACAAAGCCTCAAATGCAATTATTCTAAAAGTTCATGTAAGTCCCTTAACTGATCTACAACACAGTTTAAAAATGGCTTACAATTTTCCCCCAAGAGGATTCACACTCCAATCCAAAATAAAAATAAAAATAAAACATGTGATTACCAAGTGACTTTATACCAAATTTGAAAATCCTGATCCCTCACCTGATTTATTTCAATAGTATAACTGTGCTCTTTGTGTGTTCATAAAGTTTATATTGCAATATTATAGTCAGCCATTGATTGTGGCATTGGGTGGACTATCTTACTGGGCAAATACATGTGGGCCATTTGGAATTTAGGCATAGAAAACTGCAATGGCAGCAACGACCATACGTATCATCAGTACAGATATCCTTCCTACCTGCACCATGTTTAGGCCCCAAGGATTTTCAGGTAACGACAAGATGGCAATTATAAGAGGCAGAACAAAAAGGTAAAGTTGGTATCAATTATATGATGGCTCCTTTTTTAAGGTCAATTTAATGGTATTAGAATGCAATAATGACCATTGCTTTGGATGAAGAGCTTTAGGATCAGATTCACAGTGTATATATACTCTCCAATCCCACCCCCTCCCAGACGAGAAATCACCCAAAGGTTGTCAAGAGTTGTCTTTGGCATCCTGTACTACAAGGAGGTTTCACAGCTCCACTGCTTGCCAAGAACAACATTGGCATGGGGATTAATCATGGAGGCAGCTGTCTTGCAAGACAGCCACAAACATGTTCACTTTGCTTTCAGAAAAAGAACTAGAGTTAATCTTGACCATCCTATCCAGCATCTGGTTGCTTTTTCAGTAGTTTGAAGAAACTGAACAGGTTTTGTAGTCCTCAGTGAGAGCTGACTGCCAAAACCTGGGGTCTAAAGAACAACTGGTCCCATCTCTGTCTGAGTCCAACAGGAATGTAATGGATCAGTGCTACAAAAATTAATTACAAAAATTATTCTGTGGAATAATGAACAGGTCTGTCATTTCAAAGAAAATTTCCATGCAGTGGGAACTGCTTTAAAAAAAAAAGTGAATTGATTCATCAGTTATAAGTAAATGCAAAATAGAAGTAAATAGTTTAAAAATGTGGGGGCACCTTAAACACAAAACTTTTATATTTTTTTTAATGTAAACTTTTGTGGATTCATCAAGCTTTCACCCTGGAGAATATAAAGACTATTTAGTCATCTTTCTCCATGCATGGCATAGATATTAAAATGAATTCTGCCTTGGCTGTAAAAACAGATGCCGTTTTCCACTACGGTTAGTAAAAGCCATGCATATGTCTGTATTTCAGTGTTCACAGCAATTTGTATTTAGTTTCTTGTTGTTTTTAAACCCATTTTTTATTTGAGATGGGACTGGTAGTAAAGGTGTAAAGTACTGCTTCAGTGTTCCCCCCCCCCCCCCACAGCTACATTCATGAAATGTTCCACCAAGAACATTAGTCAGTACCCACAATAGTGGCCCTTGTTTTAATTTCTTTTCTCAAATTCAAATCCTCTTCAAGGGTTTGGTGGGGTGGGAGAGATTTATCGACTTGCGCAGTGACTTGATGAATGGGGATAAAGAACGAAGCTGCTCTTTGCAACTGATTTCTTGGAAGCTGTTCAGAAGCTGAACGTACAGAGGGTGCTAAAAACACCACATTCTGGCAAAGTCTCCACTTGTCATGTCTTAAAGATTAGCATTGCTTTTTTATTGGTGCACCGCACATTATAGATACAAGGCAAAGTGTTTTGGTAGTATGCCTTTGATAGTATTTGTATGAAATGTAAAAAAAAAAGGTGGTTATCATCTCAACTACAGTTCTAAGATGCAGTGCAAAGGACACTGTGAAAACAGAACACTTAAATTCTAGTTACAGGTGATGGTGGGACGTGTATAAAAAGCACAAGGGGGCTTTTGTTTGTTTGTGTGAAGAAGAGAAAAACAGATAGACCGAGGAGTCGGGCAGTATTATTCTCAAACAGAATCCCTGCGCTGTTGCCCCCCCTCCAGTCCTGATGAATGTGTGAGGGGTTTTTGTTTTACCAACTCATTGTAAAATTTTGTGCTGATTATCTGAATTAAACACTCAAGAGTCGCGATGCTCTTCTGTTAGTTACATGGCTTCAGAGAAGTAGCCGAGGGGCTTTCTAGTGTCTGATACATTTCCAGCACAGCCCTGAGAGCCAAGGAAGTTTTCCATTACTGAATAAAGGAAAATGCAGCGTTGTATATATTCAGATCCAAGTGATCAAGAGTGGGAGGTAGGCTTCCCTAAGGAGGTGCAGGGAAGTTGGAGGAGCAACAGTTTATTCTTGGTTCTTAGCGGAGGCATCTGTACTCATAAAGGGGAGAGTTGTTTGTCTAGCTGCAAGAATGCAGCTTGCAGGAGAGATGGCCCTGCAGCCGCTTCCAAACCAAAAGCAGGAGCACAGTTCTTACGTTGAGGAAGGCTTCAGTAGTTTTCCTAACACCGTGGAAATGTTACTGTGCTTAAGTCTTGAAACCTTGCCTTAAAGAAAGGGTGGTAAACCCTTTTCCTGTCATGGGCCATTGATCAATGGGAGGGACCATCCCGGGGCTACCAACCTGCCCAATGATGGCTACTTTTGACCATATGGAAAGGCTAGCTGGCAGCAACTCCTCTCTGAGCCTTCCAACGTGGAATTACGGAATGGGTCAGCTGCCAGATCAGGCAGGAAGCTGCTCAGCACCAGACAGAATCTCTCTAGAGGAAGGAGGCTTTTAAAAGTAGGGAAGCAGGTCATTTGTCAGCTGGCCTGATCTGCACTTTCAGAGTTCTCTTAGCATCTCAACTAAGGGTCCTGTGAGTTCAGCATCCCCTTGGGGCTGGGTGAAATTAAGCAAGAAGCCAGAACCTTAGATTTCCCAGACCTTTTATGCTCAAAGGCAAAAAAGAGTGAGAGAAGCAAATACAATTTGTAGCAAGAGTTCACTATCTAGTTCCCTCTTCTGAAAAATGTAATTAACATGTAAGCACTTGGGCCATAAATGACAAGATGAACAGTATGGGTTTTGAAATAATTCTGTTTTTCATATAATATAACATACAGCCTCCTGTAAATGCACTCTTAAAAGAGATGTATCTCACAATTTAGCATATTGTTGCAACCATCGGTTTGCTTCCAAAAAAAAAAAATTAATAACAGAAGAAAATATATTAATGCTGGCCCACTAACTTGCTTTGATGCAAGCTCTACTGAAGAACATCTGGCAGTATAGTCATAATGTTCTTGGGAAGTGCAATTAGGTTACAGTAAAGAATTAAGGAAACGTGGTGAATAAGAGTCAGGGATCTGATGGCACTCAAAAGACCAACAGGTATTAGTTGGCATAAGATTTCATGGACTGCAGCTGAGATATATGGTGAATAAGGAAGATACAGGCAGTAGCATATAGACTCACTCTAGGAGGGCAGAAAAGATTACCATGAGGATGTTCCATTGAAAGCTGCCGCTTTGATGAATGAAGCTTACAAACAGGTTGATTTCTCAAAGTTCCTTTGGTTCAGTGGCAAGCTACACAAACCTTATGCACACACTCATAATATTTTGGTCCTCATGATTTGCTCATATTCATACACAGGACTCTCAGCCCCGCACATCAGATTTGTCCTAATGGACCTTTTAAAAAAGACCTACCCAGCAGCTTATTTTCTCTTGTGTTCCTATGTTCCATGACAAAATAAGACCTTTTAGCCAAAACACAAGGTTTTAATCCTATTGTCAGAAAATAGTTTTACAGGCCAAGAATCATGTCTCTTGACTTACGACACTACAGAGATGGCTCATATATTTTTGCAATGTGGTTTTTGAGCATATTTCTCTCCGACAGTGCTGTCTGCCGTCTGGGACGCCTGACCACTTGGCTTCCAGACTCCCTTTTATTTTGGTTGCAAGACATTGTCCCTGTGGGCTTTGAAAAAAATTATATCGATTGTGTTTTAGTTTCTTTCCGTATTTGTAAAGAAGTTGAAACTGGCCGTGACATAGTCTGTGAAATTTTGCCTGAACTGTAAAGGTTTCTGTTACATTTTTATGGTATATTACACAAGCCATAAAAGAACAGAATCTGGGTATCATTAAAATCCAACACGTTCTGTATATAAACAATTTAGCCCAGTTCTACATTATTGCAGTGCTGTGTTTGCAGCTTGGCATAGTAGCAGATACAGTGTTAAGGTTTTAAAAACTATTCAAATGTGCTTTGCAGTTGGGGATTTTTTTAAAAAAGCGAAACACAGTATATTTTATTATGTATATTTTGCCTTTCTTCCATGATGTAACTTAAGGGAGTTCACATATTAGTTCCTATCCAGCCGCTCACTAGACTGGGAACTGTTTAAATTGTGCTCTGGGACTTTTTAATCTCAATTTCTCGTACGTATGCTGCTGCCTTGGCCCCAGGGTAAGTTGCAATCTAAAAATGCACATAAATGATATACTCTGAGGGCCTGTTTTTCCAAACACTGCATGGCTGCACATTTAGTAGTACTATGAGAATGAGCTTAGAGATCTCTTAGGCTTTCGTGCTCCCTCCTCCCCTCTCATTCTCTAGTTTCAGTTTTGCTTTCCTATTTTCAAATTTACCCAATCTGGGAAATACAGTTAGGTTTGTTCAGGGAAACTAGCCAGGATAATTATGGTTTAAAATTGGCTTATTTTCCTAAACCATAGTTAACTAGATGTGGATGTAATGGCCTATACTGCGTTTTAGAGCTTCGCCAGCATGATGGAAATAGTATCACTGACACTGGCAGATTGCCGCTAATTGAAGAGTCTCTTCTGTGGTTTTGGGGTGCACACTTCTCACGTGCAATGAGGTGAGGTCACATGCACCCAGCTCTCTAATTAGGGACAGTCTGCCACAGCTGATGATATTAGTCCTGTTGCATAGGCAGATATATGCAGCAGAATACTGTCCATGGAGCAATTTGAGTTAGCGGAACATGGAAACAAAAACGTCTGGTCTCCTCATGAGTATAACTGAGGTAGGGGAGCACGCAGACCCAAAGTCCTAGTTTAGCCTTTTTGTACGGCATCAGGGCAGTGCTGAAAAAAAGCCCCAGTCTTACTGAGTTCAAGCGGGCTTGGTGTGTAATGCCACTGCCATGTTTGAATTCGCTCTCCGTTGGTTGTCAATCATTTGTCTTTCTGGTGGCTTGCCAGTAACTTGTCTCCCTATGTGGCTGGAATTCAGAAAACCCAGAGCTTTCCTCAGGGTGCCCTTTATGACATGGATCTTTTCACAACATTGACTGTGACCAGCCTTCCTCAGTTGCTCCAGATGTAATCCAGCATTTCTCCCCTTCGCCCCTAGCCATCATGGCCATGTGGTTAGGAAAGCGGAGAGCTGTAGTACATGTGGAGAGGTACCAGATTAGAGGACAACTGAGGCCTGTTTGTTAGGTCCTAAAACCCTAACATAGAGCGTAGGGACCACACCGTGGTTTCTGTGCTTGCAAATGCACGGGCTTCCTGCCCTTTTCCAGATTGATTGCAGGAAGCTGAGTAACTCCAGCTGCTCGTGTGTCACTTCTTCCATGCGGCTGTGGCTGTGGAATTACTCTCTGTGGGAGACATCACCATGAAGGAACCAGGCCTTTTGAAACCTCAGACTCTTATGTGTTTTATGGTGCTCAATTTTGACTTTATGGGAGACTGAGCTTCATACCAAGAGGCTTGCCAAGACAAGAAGACAAATGTCTGTATTACGTCTGATAGCTAGAGATGGCAAGCAGGGAGCCATTAAGACCAATAAATTTTGCATCCGGAAATTTAATGACACATTGCCACAGACTATGCTTGGTTTCATGGATTAAAACTCCTCTTTTTATCTGCCATGAAAAAAAAAATCACTTATTAAATCTTGCTGCCAATCTCCATTCTAATTCAGGCTTTCAATCAGCCCATAGGTTCATAAGCCCTTCTTTGTAGCTTATGGGCCATGACAAAGCCTAGCAGGCAATGGGGATAAAAAGGGACAGCCGTTGTCCTTGGCGTCATCGTGATTTCAGTACCATACTGTACATATGTAACAAACAGTTATGGTCGGAGACTTTGCACTGTTAAATGTTCAGCGAATGATTCTAAGTAACACAATGCTGTTTCGATCAAGGTTACCTTTTTACCACTAACCTATTCATTTAGTAGTAACGACTCCGGCAGAAAACGGAACCTCATGGATGTGGACATACAGCCTGCCCTTTTACTTCTTTCAGTGAGATCCACAGCAGACTCCAAGTGACTAATGTACTAAGAACAGTAAACAGTTATGACTGTTTTCGTGCAATTTACTTATTTCAGTCCATCTGCAGACTTACCGGCTACATTCCTCTGCCAGGTTTTGGAACTTCTTGTTTCTCTCTCTCCCTTAAAGTTTTCAACCATCTGGCCTGACAAAGAGTTTCTGAGAACTCAGGAGTCCAAACACTTTTATGGCATTTCTGTTCATGCCAGTGAATTAATATGTCATGGACCCATAATATTAAGCATTATCCAGTTCTAACTGATGCTGTGGAAGTGATAGATAAGGTAGACCAGGATTCCCAAATACACAGGGAAACATCCCTTTATAAATTTAGAAAAAGAAAAGAGAGGCTCCCACATACCTTGAGAGGACCGTTTTGTATAGTAGGCGTTGAAAGTATAGGAAGAACAGAAAAGAAGGAAAGGAAGCCATCCAGCACCTACTCACTCATTAATCGAGTGATGATCAGCAACTGGTTTTCTGGAGGAGGAAGGATTAAGAGCCACAGTCCTGTAAGCTTTTGACAATTCTGGCCCCTTTCAAAACAAGAGAGCAAGAATTTCCTCTCGTAGCCCCAGATCTCAGCAGTTTCACACTATTAAAACTGTGTCAGATTGCCAAACAGTTTATCCTCCCTGCTGAGCACACATATACTTCCTTACAGGCTCTCTCGCCCTTTTTGGATGAGCATTTACCTCTTTCTGAAGTCTTGAAACTCTGCCAGAACTTGTTTTCTGTAGAATGAGATCCACAGTTTCTTGCAGCTTACCCCCAGATATTAAGATCGGTCAAGAAATCTGCTTACCTGACGGTTTGTCCGTGGAAGTTGGAATACTGGTGAGCGGTGGCATCGTTGGGAGAGTGGGTGGCAGAACCTTTAAATTCTGGTCACTCTGAATCTCATTGGTAGAGATTTGGTTAATTATACGATTGTACGTGGGAGGTTGGTAGACCCGGTTTGGTGGCTGGGGCGGTTGGAGGACAGGTTTAGTGGACGGTGTTCTTTGGCAGTGCTCCTCCAGCTGAGCAATGATGATAGACTGATTGTTGGCGATGGATACCAAATGTTGATACTTGTGTTCTAGGTCTTTGTATTTGTTTGCAAGCTGCAACATGTCAGCCGTTTGATTCAGTATCTTATTTTCCAATTGGGAAAGTTCTAAAGCGTTGTCCCGCTTTCGGATGATTTCATGCAGCAGCTGCATGTACAGTTGCGTGACCCGCGAGTTCATGTTCCGGCTCTCTTTTCGTAAGAGCTTCACCTCGTTCACAATTCCTCCGTCCACCTCCACCAGCTGCTGAAGAGTTTCTATTTGCCTCTTTTGCTTTAAGAGTTCATTATTCAGCAGTTCGAGTTCCTGTTTATTTACCCTGTTTTCAAGTACAACCTCAGGTTCTTTAGAATTAACACAAATAGCACCTGTCACTTTCTGCTGAGGTACTATGAAGGTATAGGTGCACTTATCTTGCATGTCGGTGGAGCGTTTATACCTGTTTGTATAAATGAATTCTTGCTCCTCTCCCTCGTCACCGGTTTGCACATCTTGTGTCTTGCTGGCACGCAGTCCCACAGCAGCCATTAGCAACAATCCGAGAACTGCCTTCATGATCCTTTTATTCTTGAAGAGTTTTGTATGAATGAACTTGTTGATCTGTTTTAACACATAGAATGTATATAAAATAGTAAATAGTCAGTAGTAAGTCAAAGCAAGTGAAGAACAACTGTGATTTTCTGTATATAGTGCATATGTTTGAAATGCAGGAACTAATTCCTATAAAATGTCCTCAAGTGTAAAATTGGTGTTTTTAGCAGCTTGGATTGCTTGCCCAGAAAACAGATTCTAGATAATGAAGTTTTCTAAGTTGAAAGTACGGTATCGCCCAAGAATCACAGAACAAATTGTTCCATTAAGAAAGAAAGGAAAAAAAAAACAGAAATAATTGATTCATGGCTATTTGCACAAATGTTCTTGGATATCAGATCTGGTTTTTTTTGTTGCTGCTGACCTATGCTTGCTTTTCATTTCTTGAATTTTGCTTTCAGCTTAGTCTACAACATAGTCTGGAAACTTAGTGCCCATTTGGCTTCATCCCTATCATTGCAATTGCTTAGCCTCTCATTAGTGGTGTGCAGTTGAGTAGATTATTGGCTATGAAATGAAACACAGTATGTGTTAATGTTTGCAGTGGCAATCTAGAGGAAGGAGGAGTGTGGTGGGGGGAGAACTTTAGCTGCTATAGGCTCAGATCCAGAAAGACAAGTTTGACATAAGCCTGTTTCTTCCCTTTCACGGGAAAAATAAACCTATATTTGCTGTCTCCATGTGATTCTAGCTGCTTTAGAAAATGGGCTGCCATTCCTGTTTTAGAAGTTAGTAATTATCATGCCCACATCTGTGCTGTGATGACCGTGTACATCAGTGGTCCCCAGCTTCGGGTCCCCCAACGTTCTTGGACTGCAGCTCCCAGAAATCGTGGCCAGCACAGTTAATGGTGAAGGCTTCTGGGAGTTGCAGCCCAAGAACCAAAGTGAGAACTTTCTCATCTTCATAGCTAATGGTTCTTTCAGTTCAGGAACGAGGAAGGAGAGTGTCGCCAGCTCACCTCCGCAAGTGTTCTACATTGGTAGGAGGCAGGGGCTCAGATGAACCGAGAAAGGGGAGGAGGAGAACTCCTTATTTCATCAGTTGCAGGACAGAATAGAACAGCCCCATATAATCTCTCTCACCTCGTTAATTCTCGTGTAATCAATGGAAGGGAGGGAGAACAATCAAGGCAAAACTCAAAACACTCTCTGCCCCCAAACCTCAGCCTTGTCAGAAATCACTCTTACTCTCATTTAACAGATGAAACACAAGACAGGCATTTGGGACAGGGTCCATGTCATTTTTTAAAAAATACCTGCTGCTACTCTTTAATGCTACTCATTAAATCATACTTCAATGCTGCACAGTATGTTTGAAATTCTTTTCTTTTTTTAATATGAAATGTGTTGCTAACCATCTGCTTTGTGTTGGACAAAACTATAGTAAAGAGGTGGGTATGCAAGTGTAAAAGATAGTAACATATTTAAAGGGAGAGAGGGAGGTGTCATACTGGTTTATATTGTTTGCTTTGCTATTCTGTGGCACATTGTGGCAGTTTTTAATTCAATATTATGGGGCGAAGGGATGTTTTAAAATATTTCTAATTATACTATACTACTAGAGTTCTTCCAGTTATTTCCTTACTGAGCAGAGCTGTTTTTTAAAATATCTTCAAAAGTATAGAACTAATTGTGATTTCTGTTCTGTAAATTAAACTCATACACTTTTTTCTTTAAGATACATATTTCAGTGTTTGGGGTTTTTTTTCTCTTGACATGCCTGTCCTTGTGGAATTTGCACTTTGGCATGTTTGTGGATCTCCAAGGACACTGCAAAAGGATTAATTTGTCTCAGTTCTGCCCCTTCTCCATCACTTGAGCAAGAACATGGCTGTTCTTAAAGTGAAGGAAAGTGCGATACAGTGGAACACTCCTGTTTTCTAGTGTTCATGATGGTCAGCTCCCAAAGATGAAAGCCAGTCGAAGTGGGAAGGGTTTACAGCAGTTCAGGAAGGTACTTGGGCCTTGCCAGGCCTTTTGGGTAAGATGAATGCAACACATCCTCTTTTTTTGAGCTGAGGCTACAGTCTGATAAGACTCTTTTTGCCAAAGGAAGGGGGAACTGCCTGCTCCAAACAACCTTTGGTAGCCTTTAAAAGCAGCATCATTCCAAACCTTGAAATTGGAAACATAAATTTAAACTCCCTTAGACAGCTTTAACTTGCACCGCCAGCATTTGCGCAGCAGGTCACACTTGGTGACCCCCTGGCAGACTTCCAGCCCTCCTCCTTTACACAGTTGAACTATTCTTGAAAATGCCTGCAACGTTATAGTTGTTAAAAAGATGGGGGGGCTTTGCTCGCTTCAATATCTAGCTTTCAGGTCTTTTCCCTCCCTGCACCAGCCCGTGTTTACCATGAATGGAATCTCAGTTTTTCTGTAGAAATTCCTCTTTGTCTCACCATTTCGAGAGTAGGAGGATGAAGTATCGGCTGGAGGATGAAGTATCAACAAATACTCATGCTGTAAGAAAACTTTCTCCACCAAGGAGAAGAAAAAAGGATACGGATAGATAAAAAAAGGAGAAGGCAAAATATGAGTACCTGCAGCAGACCTATTGTAGGGTCAAACTAGAGGATGCATGCAACTGGAGTATCTTAACTGGTGAAAGATGCCCTAGCTTGTGCTTTGCCTCACCTCTGCTTCTTGCATTCCAGCCTGCTTTTTTGTGATTAATCACTGGAAGATAAACAAGGTTTGATTTGCAAGTCTGACTGGGGAGATCCCTGGCTAATCCCGGGCAATAGGTATCTCATCCAGTTCTTGCATAGATTTCACTTAGCAGGGAGTTCACAGGTAGATCCATAGGTTTGCTAGGAGATTATTTATGTGTATCTCCCAGAGTAGGACTCTCTTACACATATATATATTTTTGAATCCAAAAGAAGGAAGCCAAGGGTTGCAAGAGAAGTATATTTGATCACTGAGTTTTATCTGCCAGTTTGGACAAATTCTTTTGCTCTGTGTTTCAGGAAAGAATCCTGAGCATGCTAAAATCAGGATGCAGAGCTCCTGCAGAGACTGTGGGGAGTGAGGTGTCATCTTGAGTGCCTATTTTTGGCTTTTTAGAAGGTTGGCCAAAGGGGAAGAGGTGGTAACAGATCTTATTGTATTTGCCCTTTCAACATTTGCTTGATGAATATTGCCTGGGGGGGCCACTTGTAAATGTTCCTATCTTCTGATAAAGAAAAGGAAACAAACTTCCAAAGAAAATACAATACAGTTTTCCCTTCTTTTTTTTCTTTCTGTTCCTGAAATTGAAAAACAAAACTAAATATTTTTCTTGGCATCGCAAGTTATAAGTGAAGACAAAAAGTTTCACTATAGGGATTATCTTGTTGCACTACAATGCTTTTTATGTTCACTAAGAATGTTCTACTCTGAATTAAATTAGAGCATGTTCAGGGTTTTTGTAATATTGCAAATTAAATTTTCAAAAGTAGCCATCATATCATAAGCAAGAGCTACTCTTGTTCTGTTTGGCCCTCCCTATATTGTGATAATCTGAAGACCTCATGGACTATATATCTGTAGAATAATGAAAGCTGGAATGCATCAGTGTGATAAAGTACAGAAAGAGTTGAGATAGAGCCATTGCAAAAGTTTTCCCATTCCAAGAAGCTGGATCGTACAACTTAGGGTAACATCCCAGAATCCTTTTTGTTCATGCTGGAGCACACATTATATATTGTATAGGGAACAAGGGTGCTTCTGGAGAAGAGGGCAACAGTTTATGAAAATTTTACTTTTACGATTCAAAATCAAAGATTTCAAGTGAGAGAAGAATTATACTTCATTTGCATATAGTGGCTGAAATCAGTTGGAAATCGCAGCTAGTTGGCGTATTGAATCAGTGGAACTTACAGAGCAGTTGACTCACCAAATCTACCTTGATTCAGTGGGCCTAGTCCAGTTATGGATTTCAGCCATTGGCTGTGAATGCATGTCCCTTCAGCCCATTATTGAATGGGCCTCTAAGGATGTATCTGGTGACACACACCCTATGGGACTGTTTTCAGATGAGCTTCTAAGGAGCAAGAATAAGAGCTTTCTTTTGCCACAGCCTGGCTAAAGCCAGACAATTAGACTTGCAAAGTATCTGAGTAAGACATATGCATCAAAAGGTTTCCACACATTCCGGAACAACTAGTAATGTGATAAAATATACTTCAGTTGGGGATTTTGGAAATGCAGCTTTGGTGAATTGCCAATTCGTGTCACCCAATCCACAGGACAAGATTTTACAACTTTTTGCCTCTATTGCCTTTCCCCTCCCCTTAGGGTCACTAAGGAAGAAAGAGTATCTCATTTCCTGCCCACTCCAAGGGGGGGGACATATATTTTCTCTCCCCCCCTCCTTTTTCCATGGACATCCCATTAGAGTTAGTTTTTCTTCCTAAGCAAAAATAAAACCAATGAGCTTGCCACAGTAATCTTCCATGAACGTTGCCATGGAAGACGATTGTGCAAAGATCCTATGCTGGATCATAGCCACTTTGGCACAGGAGTTACTTCATAGTAAGGGATTGTTGCTTTGTGCATGCACAGAAGTCTCTTCTAATAATTTTTCATGTATCTGGACTTCACATTGGCTTCTGAGATAGAGCTGTAGTCATCATGCCCTCTACCTTTAACTTGGTTAAATTTAATGTGATGCTATTGTACAACTTGCTCATTCAGGGGTTTGAACTTCTGCATCAGATGGTGATTGTTAAGTGTTATTTACAATCCTACCAGGATTTTTTTTCAAAGAATAAAGCAGACCATCCATTGAGGGGAATTTTTATAACCATCCGTATTGTAGGAAGTTCAACAGGTGTTACTTCTCTGCATTCCCATGTGTTTGCATGAGGGGCTGAGAGCTGGACAAGAGACAGTTCCACCGGGCCACGTTCAAGGTGGAAATTTCTGCAGAAAGTGTGGACATCATCCCCTTGAGACAGCACAGCAATAGTTGAACAAACCCATTTTGAGCTTTTGTACAGAACAAATAGACAACCTCTCAGATTTTTTTAAAAAATAAATTGTGTTGCAAGCAAAGCCATATATTCTTCATCTGAGCTGCTGAAAACAAGGCCCTTCCACCAGCCCCCTTTCACTCTTTTCTTTGTTGCTCAGTTCCTATGAAGCAGATAGCAGTTCTGATATTCCTATGCGGTTTAAACTGCGGGACAACCCAGCCCCCTTCATGGGGCTTGAAAAAACCTCCCATTTAATTTTCCAATTGCTTGGGATGGCTTGGGGGAGGAGAGCAAGGTGCCCAATGGACAGGGACCCTTAATTAATTCTATGAGGGCTTTTGTTGTACAAGGTCAACAGATGCCTGCAGAAGGCTTCAAAGGATAGACTTCACCTATCTCAAACTTCCAGTCCTCCTTCAAGATTGTTAAAAATCCCTGTAATCCCTCTAAAACTTTTATTTCTGAATATAAATTTACCAGATAGCATCTTTTTGTTAAACATCTTCTTAGAAAATTGAACCCAAAGGTAATTTGTTTTTACTCTCCCTGAACAGTGGCCTCACCTTTTTGCTTTCCAGCCAACCCCTACCAAAAGATGTTTATCATTTTCTCTCTTTTTTTGTTCCATGTGTTAAAAGTTTTGCAAAATAAGAGCTATTCAATCATATCTTTCTTGCTTAGTATTTCACACTTGGCATCTACCACCAAAAAAAGGAGAGCTTGCTGCAAGGAATACTTCCCAAATATCCAGCTTTGTTTGGTTCAGTCTCTTTTTTTAAAAAAAGAAGCTTTCACTTAAACATGCAAACACCGTGACATTCTAGGAGCTGTTACTTAGAGGAGCTTTCCGTATCTTCTAATCTGATCAGTGTGTCAGAGGAAAGTAAACGCCAGCTTCCTGGGTTTGTAATACAATAGTCTTTTGAAAGAAGTGGCACAAAGTATAGAGGATTTTGCTGTGTCGTATTCAGAGGGAAATATTCTTTTGCTCATTAATGTTCAATATTGTGTTAGAAAGGAACAATTTTAAAAATAAAAATAGTTACATCTTCAGCAGTTCAGCCTTTTAGAAAGCTTGCAAGCCTACTTTTGAAATTGAAAAATATCGAGAAATAAAACTAGTTACATTCCAAAAAATTTATGCATTCATTTTGATTAGAATCCTAGGATTTACAAGCTCTCATACGAGTTGGGGATTTCAAGAACAACTTAATTCAAAAGTTACTACTCTCATCAAAAGGCTGACTTTGTTTTCTAAATATCTTTATTTAAAACTTGGCAGGCCAACAGTGAACATGCACAATTAAAATGTGAGGCTTTACATTTTCTTACCCTGCTTCTGTTGGACTTCTTTCTTCAACCTTCAGGCTTGATTTTTTTAAAAATAATAATAATAATAATCAAAGATACACTGACTGGCTCATCCACAGCATTTGTGACATCACTGATACCAGGATGATATTCATCTGCCTTGAGTGCTGCCTGGCTTCTGTAACATGGAAAAGTCCGTGCATTTGGCACTGGTCTTGCAAGGACAACCACATAAGGCTACTGCGGTCCTGTGATTTCCTTACTGTTTAAACTCCCGTCCCTTTAACTCGATTGCTGACTCTGAGCCGGGCGGCCCTCATGCTATAGACACCGCGGGACAATAGGCTGCAGCAGCGGCTTGCTTTTCAGGAACTCCCGGGTCTTCTGTGTTTCAGTCCTGAAGCGTTCAATCCATCATTTCAAGCCGATTTGAAACAGCCCTATTTGAAGTTCTGCTCCTTTGTGGTGGATTTTCATGCTGTAAGCAGGGAGGAGGGAGGTAGTCAAGCATGCGGGGAAGCAGACAAGTTCTGGTTGGATAGCTTGCACTTCCCCCTCCCACAAGAGGAAGGGATCCACCAGCAAGAGACACGTTTGGGGCCTCCCCTTCGCCACCGAAGAGTAGAGGGGCCGGCTGAGTCCAAACTTTTTACCCAGTGATGTCAGCAGCTCAGCAGAGAAATCCAGTGTGCCGCAGCCGTCTGCCTTCCTGGTCTTTGTCAGAGCGCTGAAAAACTCTCGACTGGCTTAAGAGGGGAACGCTTTGTCCACTTCTTGTTGCTGCTGTTCAAAGCTGGGTGTAATTTTATGTCTGGGACTGAGGGGCACATTTTAAGCTGCGACTCCCTGCTCAGATTGGGTTCAGGGTGGTTTTGTTTTGTTTTTGCTTTTGGTACACATAATTGTTGAGTGTCCCTTTTCGCAAAAATGTGTGGCACTTGTATTGTAACAACTAAAGTTACTGGTTAATTATAGTTGTCGTTTCTCAAAACTGGACAGATCTCATTGTGTGTGTTCCCTATCACCATCTGTCGTCCCCCTGCGTTCCCTCCCTCTGCCTCCCCATACCTGCTTATTGCCTTGCAGGTTTCTGCATGGGTCTAAGTGGACTTCTCTTTCAAGGAAGATAACAGGAGAGCCACCCCAGCAATCCACTAGATGAGCTTTAACTATTTTCAGCCACCTGCAATTGTGCTTTTATCTAAGGAAGCTGACTTTCAGCACTTGCATGATGGTGAAATCATATTTATAACATATTTCAATCCTATCTTATTTCCTGGATTTAGCACAGGTTAAAAATTATTTGTTTTGTATCTTGCCATTAGGATTTTTGGTCTTCACTGACAACTAAGACTAAATCAACACAACGTTTTTGACTCTTCCCGAAATCCACTGGCTTTTATCATATGTCAGACTGCATGCCTGTGAGTGTGTTCTGTCTTGCAGATTCTGGGACAAATTTCAAATTTCTAAATAGTTTCCACACCTTGTGCACTGACATTAACCTTAGGCATGGAACTGTGTCGGCAATGGTACTCAACACACATTTGTCATCTGGGGGCCGAGTGGGGAGCATAGTTCTGGAAGAAACCGTTTTGATTTCATTAAAGAAAAAAATAAGGCTGAGATTAGAGGTCTGTGCACTTGTGTTACCTGGGGGGGGTAGGTGGGAGGGTTCAGTTGTTTCTTGAGGTAAACCACCTCCCTTTTCATCCTCCGGTCCAAGTAATGACATCGCATTCATAGGTTCCAAAACATCAACATTTATTTCGGTAAGGTCTAAAAACCCTATTAATAGTAACTGGAATTTCTATCTTCTCTTTTTCACCCTGAGGAAGGGGTTGAAATCTTGGTTCATAAAAGGATTGTCAGTGTGAGTTTCAAACTGTCCAAACCTGGGATTCAGGTACGTGTCCTTTAGTGTCGGTGCTGATGGAGTTGACAGCGCAAGAACATTGGGTCTCCAAGGGCGATCTCATGTTCTTGTGTTCCGACTCTGATGAGTCTCACAGGTCAATGTCTCGTTATATCCCATTATTCCCATCTCACCCTTTCTTGTCTCTTCTGGTTTGGCAATTTGCTTCTATTAACCAGAGCCAACTTTATGTCTTTCTCCAAGTCTGGAATGTGATTTAGATGCAGTAAGATGAGAAGTTTCTAGTGTCAGCTTATTAGCTATTATTAACTTATATAATTAATTGTAAACAAATACAGAGCATAATCACCACCACTATCATCATTTAGATGTTACCTGGATTGTGATCAAAGGGATTTTCCTCCAGGTATAGGTTGAGGCAGGACTGTGTTTACAGCATCCTCAGAAACATTCAGACACTCATACTTTCTTCCAGCTAGAACAAGAACCAAAGTTCCTAAATCACTAGCAAGGATCTGCAATCCTGCATACAAAACGTACAATACAGAATGCATATTATCACATTTTGCTTTGGTCTGTTTCTTTCAATTTCCTTCTTGTGCAAGCTGGTTTCCAAGGAAAAGAATAATAAGCTTGAAACCAACCAATGTTGCAATACAGTTCTATTTACTGCCCCTCCAAGGTAATAAATCTGGAATTACTACCAGCTGAGGTTAAAGGTTTTATGTGTCCTTTAATGATGCTCCTTGGCTAATGAAGTAGACTGGCTGCTTCTCATGGTCCAAGAGGACAGTCAGGTTTTCAGTTTGTGGCAGCTGACAAACAGAACTGGATTCTTCCACTTACAGGAAATAGATTATACTGTGGTCTCCTTCAGTTAGAACAATAGGATGGATAAGAGCCATTGTACTGGGTGGTACTTAAAGATGACTTTTGTTAAGACAAATCCATTGCACTATAATTTGCTTTCATTTGGGATATAGTTGAGAAAGAAAACTCCCTATGAATGCTTCATTGAGAATAAATCTCCTTCAAGAGAAATTCCCTTTTGCTATAATATTGAAACAGCACAGTGTGGAATATCTAATCTGCAGATATGGAGGGTTTCAGCTGGCCTTTACCTAACCTTCCCCAATTGGCCAACATAAAGTAGTTTTGCAGTTCCTTGGTTGGTTAATAATGGGAGACTATTTTAAGTTTTAGGAGGCAATTCATCGTTGCTCATTTATAGTACTGTAGTCCTTTCCCCCCCTTTAACACTTTCCATTGCAGTCATTTTAGGAAAGGCATCTGTCCATGCTGAGTTTAACACCACATGGACTGATTTATTGAACCCACTGATGAGGGATAATGAACTGTGTTTGGTATTCGTTCTGGATTCATATCTGTGGTGTTTGTGTGAAAACTGTGGTGTAAATTCTCTTTAAAATGTGTAGTGAATTTTAAGGCATCAAGGGCCTGAACCCATTTGATAGTTCCAACTAGAGAAGGCCGATAAGAACTTCGTAATGAGGGTGAAAGAGGAGAGCGCAAAAATGGTCTGAAGCTCAACATTAAAAAAAAACCCTAAGATCGTGGCCACTGGTCCCAGCACCTCCTGGCAAATAGAAGGAGAAGATATGGAGGCAGTGACAGATTTTACTTTCCTGGGCTCCATGACCACAGCAGATGGTGACAGCAGCCACGAAATTAAAAGACGCCTGCTTCTTGGGAGGAAAGCGATGACAAACCTAGACAACATCTTAAAAAAGAGAGACATCACCTTGCCAACAAAGGTCCACATAGTCAAAGCTATGGTTTTTCCTGTAGCTGAACCATAAAGAAGGCTGACCGCAGAAGAATTGATGCTTTTGAATTATGGTGCTGGAGGAGACTCTTGAGAGTCCCCTGGACTGCAAGGAGAACAAACCTATCCATTCTGAAGGAAATCAACCCTGAGTGCTCACTGAAGGACAGATCCTGAAGCTGAGGCTCCAATCCTTTGGCCATCTCATGAGAAGAGAAGACTCCCTGGAAAAGACCCTGATGTTGGGAAAGTGTGAGGGCAAGAGGAGAAGGGGACGACAGAGGACAAGATGGCTGGACAGGGTCACCGAAGTGACCAACATGAATTTGACCCAACTCCGGGAGGCAGTGGAAGACAGGAGGTCCTGGCGTGCTGTGGTCCATGGGGTCACAAAGAGTCGGACATGACTTAATGACTAAACAACAGAAGTTAGAATGCATGTAAGCCATTATTTTGCTCTACCGGTTCCAGTAAATTAATTCTAATTTTTTGAGGCTTAGACTAGGAGAAAGGTTAACCAGCCAATCCCCCCCCCCCCACAGACAATACATTTTAAAGTACTTCTTTGCTTTTAGAAATGACTAGGCTTTCTGGAGTTCATGCAGCTGTTCCAAAGCGAAATTTCAGCTAAACAGATGAAGTAACTTTCAGTTGTTGATGCACAGATTAAAATACACAAACTAATTTCAGTTCTCTGTTTATATGAAACATTCTTTTTACGTCGCCTAATATCAAGCACAGAGAGATTATGATAGTGACTGTGAAGCATAATCATTTCTACAACTTTTCTGATGCCAAAACACACACACATACACCAGTGAATCAGTGCATTATGTTTGCTTAACAGTAAGGCTGACAAGATTCTTTGAACACAGTAATTCCCAGAAAGGAGGAGAAGGAAATAGTATGTGTTTCTCACAAAATCTATCTAGAGGTAGGAATATAACACAATGAAGGTAGTAGACCTAGTACATGACGGCTGTCACACAACAATTCAACCAATTTGCCCACTTGTTCTTAGGCTGTGTTTCGATTTTGTATGCTCAGATCCTTTTACTTTCAACAGCAATGAAAAGGGGCAATTGGCTTGTGTCAACAATGGGTTATGAAGTATAAGCAGGTAATGAAAATGCACTTTAAACACATCATTTGTTTCCTAATTTAACACTGAACGTATCTAACATCCCCAAAAAGGACTTTTCTGTCTTTACACTTTATCTTGTGCCTTCCCCCCTCCCCAAGAATAATTTCTTCTAAAATAATTTTCTCTAGTAAATCGTTTGATGAAGGAAATACCAACGAACACTTCTACTCTCAAAGCGTTAACCTGTTTGTTCAGTGACACCTTTTTTGAAACCATTTTACTTGTGATAGCAAACGACTTATCATTGGACCTGTTTCTGAAAGTTCCATCAGGGATCCTGTCTTGTAAGAAAGATAAAAAACTGAGTAGAAAAACGTGGTTGATTATACAAGCTTTTAAGGCATTATAATAAAATGGATGACTGCCCCATATTTCCTTCTGTGTTAATAAATCCATAGCCATAAAGTGTGAGAATCTAGATGTAAAGACACAGATGCAATTAGCCATGTTTTGAATTTCAAATGTCAAGTTAAGAATTCCTACTTAAATAACATTTATTTTAAAGCGTTTTGAGAAGTAATTATACCTTCTTTTTAATTAGAGTAGCATCAGATGCTTTGATAGCACAGTTGATGCATGCTGTTAACACTGTTTAAATTGACTGAACAAATAATGTACGAAGGGATTTTCTCAAGACCAGAAAACCTCAAGAGCAAAAATTGCATTTTTTTTTTTCTTAGCTTGGCTTTTTCCAGTGGCCAACCACCTACTGCGCTTTCCTTCTCAAGTGGAGGTTGGTTTGTTTAAATTGGACACTCCTGTCTTGGATTATACTAATATGACTCTTTGAAAATGGAGTGACTACACTTCGGTTTCCTGACTGGGCTTGATCTTAATTTAAGAATAATAATGTGTAACTGTCACAGCCACTACAGTTCCAGCTTTTTCCTAGTTTGTACCCTAAAGGCCTCTCCCTATCCTCCAGGGAGATCAAGTTTGGGAATGACATTCCCAGAACCGGTTGTGTGTGTGTGGGAAGAGTGTTGTATTCCCTCTAGCTTGTTCACCTAGCAATAAGACGGGAGTAACAGCCACTGAGGAAGAAGGTGGGTGTAGTTAAAGGTGGCGCAGTGGTTAAAATGCTGTACTGCAGCTAAAAACTGTGCTCATGACCTGGGGTTCAAATCCCAGGTAGCCGGCTCAAGGTTGACTCAGCCTTCCATCCTTCCGAGGTCGGTAAAATGAGTACCCAGCTTGCTGGGGGGGCAATGTGTAGCCTGTATAATTAAAAATTGTAAACCACCCGGAGAGTGCTTGTAGCGCTATGGGGCGGTATATAAGTCCAATAAATAAATAAATAAATAGTTATTATGGCAGCCCTCTACCTTGATGCATAAGGCAAGTCATAGATCTCAGCCTCTACTGGCAGCACAGCATATTTTATGTCAAAATGTATAGATCATTCAGAACAGAGTATCATCGCCTTTCAAGTATGCAGCTCTGTAATACAGAAAATATGCACCTTGGCTAGCTGAGATTCAGACCTCACATTTTGTTCTAGAATCCGTTGTTATTGGCATCCCAACCTGTTGTAAGATTGGTGGGGATTAGAGGACGCGGGGGTGGGGGTGGGGAGAGACACAAGTGTTCAACATGTGTTCTTTCTTTCCGCCTTCATGCTTGTAAGTTCTCTTTGAAAGAAGGAACTCTCCTGGCCTTGGAGAAACCTAATCTAGACCCAGAAGATTGGGAAAAGATTGTTTTTAAGTACAGACTGCCTTAGTTGGCCGTTGGGAAGTAGACAGGTAGGGTCATGACAGCTCTGCTATGGGGTTTTTCAGGTCTGTTCTATCTCTTCCATGAAATCTCCAGCGAGTGAGATTATCCGGGGATGGTGGGTTGAGATGCCATCAATATTCAGATGACACCCAGCTTTATTGAATGCAGGTGAGAGGCATTCTTTGGCCTTCTGTAATACATTCACATTTCAAATGCTGAAGAAGAGTTGATTGCTCAGCAGTCTCTTGTGTAACTAGCTGCGCTTCCTCAAAAGTCTCTGTGGTTTTGGCACTGGAAAGACCCATCAGAAATTTGTGGCTACCTAAAACCAAGCTCACACATTAGTGCATGTGAGCAAATGCTTGGAACTCGCAGCGCCAAGCTGCACATAAAATATCGTGGAAAGAATGTGCCGTGACCAGAAAACACTTTTTAACAAACAGTCCATTTTAGCTTGCTGTTTGGAGTTTGCTTTATACCCGGAGTTCTCTTGCCTCTCATTTCACTGAAAGTTTGTCTGCCGTTGGGTCTAAAACCATGGCTTGAAATACAAATTTTTATTATACATCAGTATTTACAAAATCCTTGTATGCACTTGTATTTAAATTCAGAAGCTGAATATAACAGCAGTGAGGACATAATGGATTTGAAGGTGCTGCATACTCGCGGCTACCTCTGGAGTGCATTATTGAACAAAGAAGAAATTACATTCCTGCCATGTTTGTAAAAGGCTCAGTTCTCTCATTCTATGACAATGTCCTATTTGTTGTCCTTTTTTTAAAAAAAGTACATTCCTTATCAAGCATTGAATTCTGAGTCGAAAAGTGTCTTTGAAGAGTCAAAATCTTTCCCTCTACTATCACCACAACCCTGAACCTTTCCTCCTTCAAACACCTTTGGATTCACCCGTGGTCGCTTCCCCACACAATGGCCTGGGTGGGGAAATACTTTTATATTCTGTTACCTTCTTTAGTTCAAATGTTCTTCTGCCAGTAGAGATGTATACGTCTCAGGATCTAAGCCCAGAGTATCTCATGGATGAGCTGGCTTTTTCTCTTTTCTAGTTTTCCTTTCCCCAGTTTTGAACAAAAGTACAAAGCAATAGCTTTTTACATGTAACATTTTTGGTTTTTACTGGGAGGAACAAGAAAGTGGATGTTGTCTTTTCTTCAGAGGGTGAAAATGAGAAATGGAAGCACATAGTTTCCCCCTCAAATTTGGAAACTGCCGTTTGGGAGAAAATGTTTTCAATTTTCTTGCAATCTTATGTTTCATCTAAGAATTTGCCAGGATTTTATATAGTTCCACTTAGAATAGCAAAATCTTTATATATACAGCACAATACTGGGTTTAGCGTCTGTAAAACAAATAACACTATAGTCTTCAACAAGCACTGTGCTACACCATTTTAAACCCATACCAAAATAAAACAGATGGTTTGTCCTCAAAGTTAAGTTGATAATATATTCAGAAGCCCGTTTGTGTTTAGCTAACCTTTTGTCATCAAACATCTCTCCTCCTTTCCAATTTCAAAAAAATCAGAACCAGACAAAATGTGTTAAGAGATTCTTTTTACAAGGTTCTTTGCCAACTTCTTCTTTCAGGTATGCTTTGCCAGAGTGAGTGTTTCTGAGATCTTGGCACTGAGATGAGAACTTTTGTACAGTATCTAACCTGTCATTTTGGCACAGAAGGAAGAAAACTTTTTTTTACAGTTAACTAACCCGAGGACTTGTTTAACATCTCGCAGTACCTGGTGATTATTCTGGGCAGTAGTCTAGGAGAAGTACTGTGTGGTTTGTGAAATGCAAAAAGTTAGTCCAAACTACACATTACACTGCAAACAAGTGTGATGTAACCCTAGTGCTTCTTATAGGTTCTCAAGTAAGGCAAATACATGTTTTGGAACCTTCAGAGAGAAGAGCAGAGAACAGGAAGGAAAATGTGAATTGCTCCATTGTCAGTTTTTTCTGTTCCAAACAGTTCAGAAACGTGGTTTTGTGATTAAAGCAGAGGGTGAAAAGAGAAGATACACATGTATATCATAATCTGTGATGTGTTTCATAAACTGCTGCTGACCAAGTGAGTGTATGCCAGTGGAGTTCTGTCAGCAAGAGGGGAAACAGAATTGCATTTAAAAAAGGATTGCTGTCCTGTTCTCATCAGTTCCTGACTTAATATCAATGGGAAGCCCGCTATGAGAGTATTTGTACCGTCCTATTTTTCCCACTTGCAAGTGGTATTCAGTTATCACTTATATATCTGTTGTGGTTGATAATCATAGTCATGTTGAGTTCTCTTGCAATCCCATCACTGCTTCTTAGGTGAATTTTAACTGTATACTGAATTTTAACTGTATACTGTTTAAAGAAGTCCTTTTGCCTGATCTGAATCCCCCCCACTGTTCAGATTGCTAGGGTAATAGGATAAGACGGAAACTCCCTCTACTTCCTCCATACACAATTCTATCTATTCTACCATGTCATTCCACCCCTTCCCTTTTTCTTTTTGTCCCTAATGTTTCTCCTTCTTTGTAGTGAAAAGGCTAAAACTTCTTGATAATTTTGATTGCACTTCCTTTTGCTGGTTTCGAATACATTAAATTTCCCAGGCACATGGTGCTTCAATGGTCACGGTACGGTGTTTTATATATATGGAACAGTATAAGAAGTCCACTGGGCAAAATGAAATCATGGCAGGCTCCTTCAGCAGAGCCATACTTGTTGCACAGGGCTGTCAGCACCATGACTGCAAACATTTTGTCTGGCAAAGAGAAGTAATCTGAATTTACCCCAGTTTTGTGAAGCTTAATAAAGAGCCTGGTTTAAGCAATTTGCTGTACAAGACTTTGGCGGTTTGCACATCAACCCTATCACTTACCTGAGATGAGTTGATAACCTGTTATGTGTATTGATCACAAAGCCACCTGTGTATCATTTTGCAGCTTTCAGGAAGCCTTTTGTCTCTTGGTGAACCTTTCTGCCTTGAAATCCTGGCATTTGTAGTGGGTAGGAGAAGAGGTCTGACTACATTTCTCTTTCTCAGCTGGAAAGAGCTGCCTCAATACATCAAAAGTCCCTAACCCCCATGAGAGTTCTCACCCGCAGCGTGAGAAGGGCATGACAATGTGTTATCTTATTTATTCTATTTATTTCTTGAACTTTTGTACTGCCCAGTTAGTGCAAATCACTGCTCTGGGCAGCTAACAGTCAACCAGCGCAAATAGTACGTTATCACAGTAACAAAGGAAATTTAATAAAGTAATCAGATCAGTAAACAACATAGTACTAAAAAAAATCAATCGGCATAAACAATAAATGGAGAGGAAACACAATTCAGAATCATTTATGAGAGGATGAAAAAGTTCAGTAAAGAGCATCATCTTCAGCAACCTCTTAAAGGTTGGGAGGGCCAGGCACAACTCAACTGGAAGCCCATTCAAGAGGAGGGGTGCCACAACCAAGAAGTCCTGATTTCTAGGGGAAGTCTTTCTAGCCTCCCTCACGACGATAGTCCGTAGGTGCATAGCCTGCAACGATCTGGTGGCACAGGTCAGTGTTCTTGGGGAAAGGCATTCTGACAGGTAATGAGGACCCAAAATGTGGAGGGCTTCATAAGTTAAACCCCAAGCCTTGAACCTGACCCGGAACATCACAGGTAACTGGTACAGGTGAGTCAGAACTGGGGAGCTGTGGTCAAATTTACTCACACTCAATACCAGTCTTTTGCCATTATTGCCTGATGGTTTGGATCCTCTTCTCCCCTCCCCTCCCCCCCCCCCCGGTCAATCAGCAAGCACAAAAAGGCTGGCCGGCCGATGAAAAAGATGTTTTAAAAACCCACCTTTGGGAGAAAATCAATTTTGCAAGCACAACGGTTCTTGTTCAGAGCGGTTGGATTGCTCACTCTCTTGCACGCAAGGAGAAATTGTTTTTGCTTCTCACACACGAGCAAGGTAAACAAGGCTCTACCTCTCCAGCTGTATAACAAGTCAGTATTTGCAGAAATCTTACCTATTGGGACTCTCTGTTGTTTTTTACGAACTGTGTTTTTCAGGCATGCCAGCAAGCTGTGAGCTGTCCTGCTTTCTTATTCGCAGAAATTTGGTGTTTGTGTGTGTATTCAAATGACACTGTTTGCTATGTGGAGCCTTCTGTTTTTTCCCCCATTCCCTTTTCTCTTCTTCATCAGAATAAAAATCCATGAAAGAAGGAAGATTTAAAAAAAATGAAAATATATGTGCAGTGCTTTAGAAACCCTTGGTCTGAAAGCACCCAAGATGGTGTGCCAAATCCTGTAAGCACAATGTAGAGGCAGCATAGTACGTAGTTAACTGCTGTACCGGTGAGTGTGTTGCAGCCCCTTTGCTTTGGTTTCGTTCAGTGTTACAGCCAAGCTACGCATCAGGAATGCCATGTTAGCAGAACCTACTGCTTCAGATTGCCAACAGGGATCTACCATTTTTAGGTTGTATCATCTGAAAAAGCAAAGCAAAACTTTCCTACGTATGGAAGACTAGCATTCAAAACTCGTCCCTGGTAGGGGGGAAAAAAGCAATTTCTATTTTTGTTTATTTTCAATCTAGGCATTTTGAGGGCTTGCAGATTCAAACTGTTGGCATGTGATGACTCTTCCTAAGTTCCTAAGATACTGTCCTCTTTGTAGTAAGCTGTTTGTAAGAAAGTTTTGCCACGGGCAGAACCAGCTGTCCTTGGGTGAGCCTGCTGTGTCGTGCTAATAGTCATATTGTAGGAACAGTAGAATCCACAAATTTTGCATTCTTTTACAAAGGATAACAGTGTGCAGCCGTGTTGTGGCTGATATTTTTCATAGAAGCCAAGTGGACATTCGGCAACATCCGCTGCAAAGGGTGGTTTCCCTCTAACTGGGAATCCCTCTTGTGTGCTAATGTTACTTAAGAATATTTTGTTGATGTTTCTCTGAAGTACAGCTGCCTGAAATCTGAACTTTGAAGTTCACTTGATAGTTGTTAATTTGAGGTGGGTCGGTTAAACTTCTTCTATCAGATAGTTGATTTTCACAGCACTTGGAGGGGGAAATCTCTGTTTTTACATGTTGAACATGAGTCATTATTATGAAATGGAACACTTGCTTCAGGGAACTGGACCTTAGAATGTAACATACTTTTGTTCCTTTTCTGTGCTTCAAGATTGCCATATGAGCTTTGCTTTCAAACAGAACGACAACTGTTGGGAATGGCACTTAATTTTAATATTGTGGAGACTTTCCAGCCTTCATATTAATGTGTGAATTCACTGCTTTTTGCTATTGAAAGTATCATATGAATTCTTTTTTTCTCTTCTAACACTTCATTACCATGATCTACATCAGATGCTAGCTGTCTCTTAACTCATTTTGTTGATCATATTACCCACTCCATTAAAGAAATTCTGATTAACTGTACACATTTGAATCCTTTGCTAGAATTAAAATTCCATTCCTAGGGCATCATAGTTGACAGTGTTCTGGCCTTTGCTGACACTGGTTTGGATCAGGGAGACAAATGGTGAAGGGATCCAGTGGAAGATCTTAAGATTTGGTCAAGCTTGTACAGTATAGAAGTTGGCATTCCTTTCCATTTCACTTCACAAAGAATTCTAAACATTGCTTACAAGTTTCTGATATTTTTAGGCTTTTCTTTGATTTTAAAGCAATATGGTATCCTTTCTAATTGTAAAATGTACTTTACAAATTTCCATTTGCTGGTGTAGTTTTTCTAATACACACAACATCTGTCCTATTAATGGCCTTTCTTCCCGGAAATGTGTCTGTCGGCCCAGAGCAACAAGGCAAGAGAAAGGTTGTCAAATTTCAATGCAGCTTTTCTTCACATGGGCATATTCTTAACTCCAAATTCATTATCTGCAAGTGCTTAAGTAAGAAAGCACTTTATTTTAAACTCAACACATAGAGTTTCAAAGGAAGTTGCAAAGTTAGATTTCTAAAAATAGAGAATTCTCTTATCTCTCCCTTATATGGCTCCTCTAATTACTACTTGCTGCTCTGCCCCCAAAAGGTTCTTCTGATCTCATATCCAAAAGATCTCAGCAGCTGAAGTAATTCTATGTATTTATTGGAAATCATGAGCTTAAATGTAAAGACCTCATCTCATAAAATGTTTACTTTTAGCCCTGTAATTTTCCATACTCATATTGCATTTCTAATTCAGTAGTGGCCAGAGGCTGCAGCAGAGCAAGCCACATTCAGAAAGAACTGAATGAAAAAGAAAAGAAAAAAATTAGCTTGGTATTACTTTGATTGTGATGGTTCTGCTAGTAAGGCTCTGAACATTTACACTGGCAATTATATCAGAAGAAATTGTAGCCTCTGTGATTTCCTATGGGGATGCCATGATAGGTGAACCAAGTTTAAATTCATAGCGTAAGTCTGCTATGTACCAATTTTACAGCCTGATGGATTTTGTGATATCAGAAAGTTGAGCTGAAATGTCTTTATATGGGACACATCTTTGCAAAGGTACCTTCATAAGCCATGGGACTCGAGACATTATTATATGGCCCTCAGTCTTCTTGTCAAGATTTTCATGGAAGTATCATGCCTTTTTCATAATACACATTCAACTCCATTACACTCCTATTAATAGAGCCATCTATTCCTGAAGGCCAGTGTGGTGTCGTGGATTGGGTGATGAACTAGAATTCAGGAAACCTGGATTCAAGTGCCCACTTGGACAAATAAACTGTCTGGTAGCACTGGTAAAACCACTCTTTAAATATATCACATACCTTGAAAACTCTGTCAAGGTCCACTGTAAGTCAGATGTGACTTGATGACATAGAACACAAACATCTCTGATCAAAACAATCTAAGAACCATGCTCAATGGATTTGCTTTTGTTGACCAGATTTGAGGTTGGTGCATCTCCCCAAGGTATGTATTTCAAACATTCCTCTACAGCAGCCATTCTCAATCTTGGGTAACCCAGATAATCTTGGACCGCAACTCCCAGAAGTCTTCACCACTACCTTTGCTGGCGGGGGTTTCTTGGAATTGCAGTCCAAGAACACCTGGGTTACCCAAGGTTGAGAACCACTGCTCTGAATCATATAAGGCAGTGGTCCCCAACCTTGGGCCTCCAGCTGTTCTTGGACTTCATCTCCCAGAAATCCTGGCCAACAGAGGTGGAGGTGAAGGCTTCTGGGAGTTATAGTCCAAGAACATCTGGAGGTCCACGGTTGGGGACCACTGATATATAAGGAATCTATAACAGTTGTGTTGAGAACACCCTCTGAAATGATCATGAAACCATTTCAAGTCACAGACAGGAAACTAACAGAAATACTTGATTTCCTGTAGTTATATTTCAGGTACATGTAAATGCCTTGGAAATTGGTCAATAAAGCTTTTGGGAGTCAGTGTCTCATAACTGTTCTCAGGTTTCAAAGATGTATATCTCTACCTGAAATGTGCCTTTAGAACAGAGATCAGAAGAAAGCCAGTATGTGGTGGCCCTTAGATAAAGTGTGTTTAGCATTTCTGCTTTATAAACAGGTATCCTTTTGACTAAAATGCATAGGAGAAATTATTCACAAGAGAACAACTCTTTAGATTCCAATAAGTGTTCTGAAAATCACTAAAGCAATATATTATTTTGAAATACAGGAATATTATCTTCCTTTTTAATTTAATATTTACATATGTACAGTAGTTCTTCCCTTTACCACTACTGGCTTCTAGTTGGATGGCATCGGATTAAAGCATGAAATCTGGTCGTAATTTCTTTTGCACGTTCCTCTGACTGATTCCATTCATTTGACCACTGGGGTGGCATTATATATTACATGTCACACATTCTTGGTGGCTTGGCAATAATCCATCCTCAGTTTGCCATTAAAATACCCCAAAGGCCTACCAAGACTAACCAGTCTGTTGATTCATCTCAGCAGAAAAGTTTTCCCCGCCCCTTCATTCATGGAAAACTTCATCCAAATTTCTGCAAACCAGCAAAACCACAGACTTTTTGGCTTCTTTTTCTGACTCTGAGCTAACCTTTTGAAAATGGTGCCTCTGGTTTTGCAGTCTGCTGAGGCAGGGTTTTTTGGGGGGTTGACCAGTGAACGATAAATTGATAAGTTGCTCTTTCTTGGTGTCCTGTGTTTGATTTAGTACACTGCAACATTGTCAGTTGATGTGGAAAAGGTTTTAATGTATAAAATCTATTAGAGCCAAAACATATTTTTGTCTTCTCTGGTTTTCCTATCAAAGCACTGTAATTACTTCTCTCTTAGAATAAAATAAAGGATGGTAGTAGTGAAGTTGGAAGGTTATTATCCTTCTATGTTGCCGTGCTGGAATATGCTGATTATCATGGCAGTGCAAGGATAGTGGGTGCTTCCAGGCAGTAATGACGGGTGGGTTTTGTTGTTGTTTTTCTTGGGAGCAGTATTGCAGATTTGGTCAAATTTGTGCCAATTGCATGTAATCGAGTCCTCGCATCTTAACAAAAAAAGTTAGTTAAGACAAGCTGGAATATTCTAGATGAGGCTAGCAAGCTGATTCAGGAAGGAAGTAATGGAGTGTGGAGGAAGAGAACGAAGGTAATGAAGGTGAGCTTGAGGCAGAAGAGGCACTCAGCAGTCTCCTGTAACTGGAAGATAGAGAGGATCCAGCGATCATTCCCAGCAGCTAGCTGCCTTTCCTGGCCTCCAGTTCTTCCTGTTGCTTCAAGAGGTCTGTCCCCCACCCCACCCCACCCCACCCACCCCGTATGTTTGGTCTTCATTTGCTAAATCAGGATGGAGAATTTGGTCCTCTAGATGTTTTGGACTTGAACTCCAGGCACCTCAGCCGAGATGGTCAAAAATAAAGGACCATGTGCCATTCCCACCAGGAAGGCTTTCTCACCTCACATAGTTTGCTTTGTTTAGGGACTGGTCTGCAGCCCATAAACACATTCTTCCTTTATATCTAGGCCTGGTTCCTCAGACATGAAGGACTTCCTCAGTCATCTTTCTTCACTGCTAAGATGGTTTCCACTCTAAAGATAGATTATTTCTAAAATATAGCTTGGTCTGATGTTGAACGTTTGAACCAAAGATTATTGAAGCAAAAAGTGGTTTTCTCATTACTCTGCAATGCACAAGGCAGTGCAAGAATATTAGAACATCTAACAGAGATTTATAATTCTAGACATTGTTTAATCTGATTTTGGACAGAAGGCTGTGCTATGAAATCTGGGTGTCCCAGATTTCCTTACTTGCACCTGGAGGAGGAAATCTTTCAGAGACTGCTCAGCGCCATACCCACCTTTGCACACATCACATACGTTTAAAAGAAATAACACACGACTCTGGTTTCTCCCTTAAAATAAGGTCTGATAGTACAGGAATAATTGTTTGAGGTTATGTGGTTAAATGTGAGATCATACTGAAGCCGCAATTTGAGCCATGCCTGTGCTTTTTTAACCACTACTTTTGCTGTCTTTTCTTTAATGTTTGTCTTTTATATACGGTTGTTATGGTAATAATATGAATTCTTGCATAACCAGCACCTCAAGGGACCAGTTAGTTTCTTGTGAATGTTTGGGCCATAGTATTAAATAATTACTATGGGGAGCAAGAGTGGTGGCCGGGCTGAGTTTCTGACTGGCAGAGGCCACTGTCACCAGGGGGAATAACTGTTTATTTACACCAAGGGGGCAGGCTTTGAACCGACCACATCACATGATAACTATCAGGCATTTATGTTGGCAACATCCTGAGGGTGCTTAATTCTTGGTGGAAAATGTGTGATCAGCTTTCCTGGATACTGTCGCCTCATGAGCTAGAAGCCTCACAGAATGTGTCTAAAAGTTTCTGGACTGATGGTGGAAAACAGGAAGTGTAGAGGTGTCTGATAGGTTGAGCTCTTTCTATTGTAGCATTGACTAAAAGGCAATACTGCTTCATACAGAAGAGTCCACCCTTACATTCTTATGGGTTCACAGATGGTAGTTGTAAAATGAGTCATCAAAGTCAAACTTCGAGTGGCTCAATGTTCAACGGGGGTTTGATTCCTGGAAAAATTTCCATGCCTTATAAATGAATGCTCTGCTGTCTTCTTTTTCATACCTCCTCTGGCTTGCTGGGTGTTTCTCTCTGGCCTCCTCTTGTCTTCTCACTTCTGCCTCACTCCTCCTTTCCCTTCCTTGCTGGGCACTCCCCTCTACGTTCTGCTGGCTTCTCCACCCTTCTTCTGCTCTCTGACTTGGTTGCTGGGAACTTTTCTGCTGTCTTTTCTCCTCCCCCTCCCCCCCCGCCACACCTTGGCTGTTTTGCTGTCATGATTAGTGATGCAAACACACCAGTTTACAGTGCTGGTCACAGTGGTCACAAAAGTGAGATTCGGATGCTAGGAGGAGGCATTAGCTAATATTGGACTGGCTGCAACAATGAGGAGTTGTAAAGCGATCAAGGGGTATCCTATACCCTTTCTATTCCTGAAAAGTGCTGTGGAGTAACTTGGGGTATGTGTGTATGTGTGAATCTGTATAACCAGGGTTGCGCTCCTTTCTGTAATAGAGAGCAGCTCCCCTCTCTGCAGATGCTGCTAGAGTTTTCTGAAGCCAGCTGAACTACTTCTGATCTCTTGTTTATCAGCAGGAATGTTTCCAGCAAAAGGCTTTGCGGCATCTGAAGTATACTCTTCTCAATCTATGGCCGAAAGATCACTGACTCTTCTCTGGCAAAAGACGAAGGGCATTGCCTGAGTCACCAAATTTCTTTCCTTTCTCAGGCACATCAGACTTATTAGGGAGGGAGAGAAAACAGCAAATTGTGTCCTGGTGTACCCTTCCTGTTGAGAGTTGCCTTTCCCAGAAATTCTCCTGTTGTTCAGTTTAGCAGCCACCGACTCCCTTCTACCAAGTTCTTCCTCCTTCTCTGCACTCTTTATTACTCCCTGCTGGTTAATTGAATGGCAGGGTGTTGGGAGCACAAGCGCTTCCTTCCCCCAGGTGTTGATTTGCCTAGGTTTGGAATACACTAATGAATGCTGCTTAGCTGCCCACGTATCCCCAGCTAGGAGTCTGGATGAAATAACAAAGGAGAAGTGTTTTGTGTGGATGGAAAATATTTCTGCCTATGCAAGCAGCTGCCTGTGAGCTCACTTTCTGGACAGCATCCGGATGGCTTCTCCTCTTAGGGAGCTTCTCGTCCTACCACCACCCCCCTTCTTTGCACAGTAGCATGATGGAAGAGCCGGGGGTTTGGGAAACTAACCCTCAGCATGCTTTCTTTGGCACCCCGTTGTCCTTGGTTTTGCCTGTTGCAAAAGACACATATCAAGCAATCCTGCCCTTTCTAAGGATTGTTAGGAAATGTGCTCTATTTCAGAACATTCTCTTTCGACAAACTATGAACCGTTAGCTCTTTAAATCCACAAGGCGCAGGGATTTTAGCTGGAAAACTAGAATAGATGGTCGTCTTGCATAAAGACGATGACTTTTTCTTAAAGTTTTTATTTGTCTCATTTTAAGAGCGATCCTAGAATAACTTCCTTACTGTAAGCCCACCCCCTCTACATAAGCAGAGATTTAAACCCAGGTTTCCTCTGTCAAAGCCACTGGACATCAGTGACTGATGCCAGAATCCCCACATTTTACTTCTGGCTGACTGCTTGAAAGAAATGAGGTCTTGATGGGCATAAAGTTCATGAAAAATAGGTTTTGGGACTATACCGATTAAGATACACACAGATGATTGGAGGCCACCATCTTTATCCTGTCAGGTCTTTGACAGCCATGTTCTTCCTGGCTTTGCAGCTAGCAAAGCCTAGAAGAAGATCTTCTGATACAGAAATGCTGAGTTTATAGGATTAACACAGTTTATTATTTTGACACAGGAAGGAAGAAACAAAAATGGTTTGATACACATGTTTTTTAAGTTTAAGTTTTTTAATTAATTAATTACGTTTTTAAATATTTGATGTAATATCCTTTACGTATAAGGATACAGTTGGAAAAGAAACTTAAAATCCTTGACTCCCCTAGGCAGGTATTCCCACCTCTGCGTTCCAGAGGGAAAGGCTGCTAATAGACAGTGTTGGCCACAGCAGCATTTCCCCACTGGCTGTGCTTTGGTTCAGCATCCGAGTGCAGCAGATGTGGGAGCTGTAAGCACAGACGTCACCACCGTGGGGCCCTCCTGAGCGAAAGGAAAGGAATTCCCTTTGCTGTCCAGATCTGCCTGATTAAACTACCCTTCCTTGTTTTCTCCCTCTTCCACTGCTAGGCTACTCCTCATCTTCAGTGCCCTGCCTTTCTAGAACAGAAACAGTGCCTCTTTTCTAAAGACCCACGCCAACAGCTTATCTCTCCCAGAAGAGCTACTACTGTACAGCTCACTTTTTCTGCTTTGTCTGCTGCCATTAACATGTTTATAGTTCTCCCTTCCCCCCCAGCAAGTCATGGCCACAGGGCCAACATTCTTCGCTCTGTGTTCATATTGTCTTTTCTAGGGTCTGTTTTTACATGTTACCCAAAGTAGGGTGGGTGTTCCTGCTTCTGTACAGCTCTGAAAACAAAACAAAGCTTCTAAGGTTGGTCACCTTTACTTCAGCCTTCCAGAAAGTACTGTTTTTCTTTTCCAGTGTCTCACATTTTCCGGTGGTGGTGGTGGTGGTGGTCATTGTCGTCGTCGTCGTCGTAGTAGTAGTAATAATTAAAGGCCAGTGTCATTGTTAAATTACTAAACAGATCAACGATGCAAGTACTAATCTGAGTTAAGAAAAGAAATGGTTGTATTTGTTTTTTTCATTTGGAAGCACGACAGTTAAGGCAAGGTTTATTTGAAAGTACACAAAACGTTCACAAAGGCTAGATAGAGTTCAATCCAAGTCCCTGTTTCCACAGGTGTGTAGCAAGATGAGATAAAACAAAATGGAAACAAATTGAGAAAAAAAACTTTCTTGGTCAAAAACATTGCTTCTCTAAATATCTTTTCAGTTAGTAGTGAAGTAAGTGCCATAAGGTATCTTGTTGCACCTGCCCTCCACTCTTGAAGCCTGGATTTTGGAACAGATACTGTAGGTATAGATTTTCCTTGGGAAGTGGGGGGAAATCAGTGCATTCAGAATGTAGTCTTGGATACCACGGACTGCTAGGAAGACAAATAAATGGATTCTGGATCAAATCAGGCCTGAGCTCTCAGTGGAAATTAGAATGACGAAGCCGAGACTTTGGACATACCATGGGAAGACAAAACTCAGCCAGAAGAGAGAATTATGCTAGGAAAAGTCGAAGATAGTAGGGGGAAAAGACTTAACGTGAGATTTGTTTGCACGTCCTGGGCAGGTTTGTTCATGACAGCACCTTTGTTGGAGCTTATTATTATTCACAGGGTCATCATTGAGTCAGAGGCAACATGATGGAACTTTAAAAAACAACCTATAGGTTTTGTGTTTTTTTTTAAAAAATATTTTATTCTGGTCCTGCTTTCTTGCTCAACAGTTTTTGGCTGGTTGTTCCCTTACTGTAACCTTTGTATTACCCTCATGCAACATTTGCCTACTGACAGGATGCAGGCATTAGTTCTTATAGTGTAAGGTACCCAATGAGCTTTGAAAACATCTGTTCCTTCCATCATCCTGTACGATTGAGGAGAATGAACAACTCCAGGTTTGTGGGAGGACAACAAAGATATAAACAAGAGGCCAAGGGAAAAGAAGGGGAGAGGGACCAAGCAAGAGGACTTTCCCCGAGAGGGGAGTGTTTCTAACTGATAGGAAAAGTTCTTCTCCACATGGGTTTTTTAAATTATCAAAGACACATGCAGAGCACACACAGAAACAAGCCTATTTGACTCTTTCTGTAAACTTGATCTAACGCTGCAGCTCTAAGCACGTTTGTGGGGAGGATGTTGAATGTGACTCAACCATACGAAGGGAACAGACTTCCAAGAACTTTTGAGTGTATGGCATTTTGCACAGTTTTCCAGAGCCTTCAGTATCTCTGGTGAACCGCCTGGCTTTCCTTCAGTTCCCTTTGCTACTTGCTAAATTACATCACTGTAGGCTGAAGAAGACAATCCAAAAATCTGAATGCTGAAGAATGCAGGAGGACATTTTGTCTGCAGTAATTTCTCTCCTCACTTTTCCAGATGGAATGATTACAATTAAAAGAACAACAATCTGAAATCCAAAATATTGGGTTCTGCTTAGTTTGCATTCAAGCAGATTATAGTGCAATAAATACTCACTCCGGAAAAATCTTAAGTCTTATTTTTCATGTGCATTTTGGCATTACGTTACAATAGTATGTTAATTTCCAGTGCTGAATGCAAACTTTAACCATATTATCTGGGTGGATTTTTGCTCCAGATGTGCCCTATTCAATATTTTCTGATGGCCTGTCTCTTCTCTCAGGGAGACAGAAATCTACATTTGACTCTGACAGCTGTTGTTCCTGTTATTTTAGTCTTTGGAATTTATCAAGAAGGTTTGATGTGATAAAACCACACGAGTGCAGCTTTAGAAGCCAGCGCTCTTCATTTCTGAAATCTTAAAGAGTGTGCTTTCCAAGGCAGGGCAAGAAAACATGGAAAAAATGTCATTTTAATCATAAATGCATTCTCTCTCCAACAAGAAAAAGACAGAAAGAAAATGGAAAGTTTAATGTGGAAATGTGGCAGTTTTGTCTAATAGGCTACAGGTTATTTCCTGTATGCTGGAGTTTTCTCTTCATATGCTGTGCAGTGGGCAAATCCAGAGTAAAAAAGTACATAAAATGTGCACTTACTGGTGCATATCTAGATTACATTTGGAAATAATTACTGTGATATAGGTACAATACCATAGTGTGGAAAATTGTGAACAGGTGGCTTCTACAGCTGATCCTGGGTCCTTTTTCAAGGAGAAAGACAGGATAGAAATATTTTAAACAAAATAAATAATAATAAATAAACTTCCTAGAGTTCCCTTCTTGGGACTTTTTCTCTTAAAACTGGACTTGAGTTGGTCGGTCCTTCAAGTAGAGCAGTGGTTCTCAACCTACTGGTCCTACAGATGTTAACTTCCAACAGAAATCCCAACAACTGGCCACGCTGACTGGAGCTTTGAGGAATGGAAATCAAAAGCATAGGAAGGCGAAATCTCTAGCTAATGACGAAAAGAATGGTAGTCATGACCATTCACATGTGGCCGAACATGTTAAGGTATTAATTATTTAAAATTATTCTAGCATACCCTGCTTGGTCGGCCAGAAGCTCACAGTATATACTGAGAACAATCAAAAGTTTCATTATAATGCAATTAAAGTTGCAAGCATGCAATAATATAGTCGTATTGGTGAGGGAAGAAAAGCCCAAGGTTCTCTAAAAAGGAAAGTTGTTAGAATCTTTGCAAAAGTCAATAGAGAGTCAGCCAGGCCAGATTTCCATGGAGAGGGGCGTGAAAACACCTTCACATCTAAAAATGAGGAGTTACCATCTTCCTTATAACAAGATTTTGCGATTCTGCCTGTGTTGTTAAGCTTGTTCCTGGCAGGAATGTGATAGACTTGGAGCATTCAGCAGCTGCCCTGGCATTTCATCCCTTGAGAGTTTAGGTTTTCTGAACATGGCCTTTGACAGCAGCTGCCTCTGAGCATTTGCTGACCCTCCAGTTACAAAGGCTGTTCATATAGCTATGCCGTTGCCAATGTATTATGTTCCGTAAGAACTGACTTTGCTAGAAAAAGCCAGCAAGTGAAATGGGCTGTATATGTAATAGTCAGCACCTTGAAATCGATGCGGAAGCGAATAAGTAACCAGTGTAAGGTGGCTAGGATGGGGGAAATAGGATCATTTGAAGCTTCCGCGTCATTCGTAGTTATATATATTAGTTATATTACCAGAAATAGTTATGAAACTTATAAATGACAGCATTTTACAACATTGTTTTACAGTACATTTCTCAGCATCTATAAGACTAAATAGAGAACACCGCACTCCAAAAATCCAAAGCAGATGTGAGTTGTGTGGTTCTTAATAAAATAAATAAAGATGTAGAGGAATTATTTAACAAAGCTTGGGGAAAAAATCCTGAAATATGGGTTTCAGTTTTAGATTATATAATAGGATTTCCTACACAAACTTTACACCCTATAATCATTTTCCGTTGGGCAAATCCGCAGTGCTGGTGTGGGCAAAGAGTGGAAACTACATGGAGTATTTTCCTGGACAGTTCAGGAAAGGGCTAGATTTGGTTGTGCTGGGATGAATCAGAGGCTCTCGACAGTCCTTGTAACCTTAGCTGCCTGTGTTTCTGCAGAGAGCACTTTTTAGCATCGCATGAGCTGGCTACAATCATGGAAAATGACCCAAATGAGTCAGGAGTCAAACCAGGTTGGGACTTCCAGTGGGCAATCCAGACTTTTTTTTCTTTCCATTACATTCTTTCCAAGTACCGTCCTTCCCCCCCCCCCTCCGGCCACCTTCTCATTAATAGTTAGATGGTAGGGACTCTTGGTTTCTTTTCAGAGGCACCCCGTTGCTATCAACATTCATTAGTTTAACTCGTCTTTCTTCCCTAGAATTATTCTTTTATGGGAACAGTATGATTTTGAATGAAAAAAAAAAATATCCAACCACAAGGATTAGAGATACTGGGCTTCAAATGTCAATTCCAGATTTCCATTTGAATGGCCAGAGAGCCTGACTCCAAAGCAATGTGGGAGTCTGGGTGGGATTTTCCTACACTGGGATGCCTGCAAACCTTTGAAAACATGTCTAGTCCATGTGACAGAAAAAGAAAATGCAACAACAACAAAAAAAAAAAACGGAGTTCTTACTGCTTTCCAAGCATGTAGCTCCTGTTTCCTCAGATTATACCCTAGAGCAGCCTTCTCCAATGTGGCTGAATGATGATGATGATGATGATGATGATGATGATGATGATGATGATGATGATGATGATGATGATGATGATGATGATGATGATGATGATCCAGTACATCTGAGGGCACTAGGTGGAGGAAAGCAGCTGTAGAAGCCACGCCTGCAATTTAAGAAGTTTGTGGGGCGTTGCAATGTTATGAGTTAGAATCAAGAACTGCAGAACCGGAAAGGAATTGAATTCCCAACTTCTGGCTTCTCAGCCAGAGACCTAAGCCATCCAGTGGTTCTATGGAAATGGGATTCCTCCGCCCCTCCCATTTATTCCTTCTTCTTCTTTTTTCCTAAATAGAAAACCCCTTTCTTCAATATCATATCAAGAACTGCTGTCAAATAAAATCAAAGTGCTGTCAATCAGTAACACTGTAACTCCATACACTCTTTGCCCCCCCCAAAAGCCAGGAATTTGCATAAAATGAAGTCACACCCAGGGATATTCATTATGAAAGAGTGAATAGTATCATGACAACTGGAAACACAAGACAAAACACTCAGAAAAAGCCACGGTAGTAAATAGAAAGCACAGATGTAGCTCAAAGCGCTGTTTATCTATAATGCAACCAGCCTCACTGCACTTATTCCCTATACTTTTATCAAATGTGCCCTACCTCTGAATCATATGTGTGCGGTTGCGGCTGGGATGACAACACTGAAATGCTCTAAATATCCTCTTGCTTGAGTGTTTTCCTTCTCTGTTTCCCTGCCCCATGCTAATCTGTCATATGTGAGAGTAAAACTTGACCTATCCACCCATTCACTTTTCTGAACTAAAAAAAGGTTGTTGGTTGTTGTATATGTTTTTTGGGATGTCTGGCCGTGTTCTTGAGGTTTTTCTTCCTAACATTTCGCCAGTCTCCGTGGCTGGCATCTTCAGAGGACAGGAGTTAGAACTCTGTCTTTAAAAAAAAGGTCCCTCGTGTACACAGGCACTTTGACAGATGATGCCATCACTCCCACTCTGAAATAATTTTACGGCACCACTCCTTCTCTGCGCCTCTGCCAGGGATGTCTCTTGACTTCTCACTGAACTTCCAAAGATGACATGAACACAGAAGAGCTGATTTCCTTTTGTCACCTTGTGTGACTTCTGAGGGTGGGGACCGTTGGGTGTGGGCAGCAGAATGAGTGGGTTAGTGTCTGAAGAAGAAGAAGAAGGCAGCCCTCAGACTGCTGTTTATCCTCCATCCAGAGTCAGACATCTTTCCCACTGACTTACATGGTGACCTGTATTCAGTCAGTGATCCTTCGCCATCTGCTCCACAGAATTTGGTCCTCCTGGCCATTTGATACAACGCTACAGTACTACCAGTGGATTTTTGCACCATTTCAGACTCAGGATAACTCAAATGAAGCTGCTTCAGTTGCAACTAAATACACAAGAGCAGAATTTTCTTATACTTACAACACTCTTCTGGTGGTGACACTATCAAAGTACCAATAATCCTGACCTCTGAGCCATTCCCAACTGTTTCGTTATGTTTACCAAAACCTCTAGTGTGAGTTGAACATCCACCCACACTTCCCACCTATTTTTCTGGTTCACTACATAATTAGTATGTTGCCATGCCATGTGCATAACCATGGTACAGTCCTTGTAAAAGAAAACTTTTGAAAACCACATTCATGTGACAAATAATCTCTTTATTTCTTCTGCTGAGCAGTCTGCATTTGCCCAGAATTGTCCAAACAAGATTAAATCTTGACTTTTATTTCTATATTTAGCTTCCAGGTGGGTCCCTTGTGAATAAACATAACCATAAGTCAGTCCTCTGCTACAGTATATCATATGTTTTTCCTTGGAAACTTTCACTAGTAGACCCTATGAGACACAGGTAGTCTTGTCGCTTCCAGCAATCTGTATGTATTGGTTCTGACTTTTGTTACGCCTTACAATAAACCCAATATTATGTTTGTCAATCATTTCTGAGCAAGAGTGCACAAATGACTAATGCATTCCCCAGCAATGTGCGGCTTCTATTGAGTCATGAACTTAATAAATGTCTTGACTAGTACAGGAAAGCGAAAAATGAAACCTCAGCATGATTGTTAAGCACTAAATGAGATCTGCAAACAATCACTATGCCCTGAATTACTTGGTGGTTTTTATGAGATGATGCCAAGAATCAGATTGTGATGATAAACATAAAGAACAATCTGGTTGCGAAAAGAGAAGCCAAATTCATTTGGAATTTGTTTTAAGGGTGGTAATAGGACACAAGGGAAAGTGTACAACAGCCTCCCCCAATTCACTTTTAAAATGAGGTGGTTTGAAATTGAATTAAAGGGAGAAGATGCGTTACAAAGGGAGCACCTGGGTGAACCCATTATTTGTTTTGCTTCAGTTTCCTCTGGGCCACCGAAGACATAACATGACTGATCTCTTGACCAGGGTGAGCATTTAATGTCAGCAGGGCCTGCAGTCCCCACTCCCTTTTCCTCTTCAGTCTCAACGCTTGGCTCTAAAGTGTGCATAAGAAAATACACTGGTCCAAAAAAAAAGAGGCAGTTCCTGATTATGGCCAGTTTTCTGTATCCAGAGGAGAGGAAAGTACGTTCAGTGTCAGTGAGCACAATGAGAATCCTGGAGACATTCTTGATTTTTTTTAACTTCTCATTTTGCTTTGGAGTGAACTGATTTGTGTGGATTGTGGCTAGTTCTTGTTGTGGTGAAGATTGCCTGTGTTTTTATGAAGCTCCTGATTTTGTCTCTCCCTTTAATTTCAGGGATTTACCTGCTGGATCTAATCTACATTGATTCAGCATATCCTGCTTCAGGCAGCATTATGGAGAACGAACAAAGATCCAATCAGATGAACAATATCCTCCGAATCATTGCTGATTTGCAAGTCTCCTGTAGCTACGGTGGGCAATTTTCCCTTTCACCAGCATCACATTAATATAGTAAATCAGTAGCAGATGTCTCGCGCGCGCGAAGGGTGGCCTTCAGGGATAATGTAGATCAGGAAGGTCTGTGGTACTAAACCACTTACCCTCTGCTTTTTGCATAATTTCTACTTTAATGCCAAATTAAGCAATTACGCTATTATGAGTTTCTTCTACTGGCCCAATTTAGGCTTGTACATACCTAAATACATGTTGTCTGTGGGTAGATTCCTTCCACATGTGCTCATTAAGTAGTGAGATTCCATTTCAGATGTTCACTTTGTGTTGCATTCTGTTTTTCAGAAATGTGATTCCTTTTGTGCCATGTTATCTGCTCCACCAGATCAATCTTTATACTTAAAAGAGTTATAAAAAAGAATTAGAATAACTGGTGGAGGTGGTGCTATATAATAATAAAAAAATAAACTGGAGTTGTAAGCCTATCCTGAGGATGTCCAACCGTCTCAGAGGTCTTCTGCTGACGGTGTTCCTGTTGGCCGCAGTTATTTGCCTTTAAATGTGATCAAAAGAAATTGCATTTAAAAAACAATGACTTGTCCATACCCAGTATGGTCAAAGAGAGAACACCTAGGCTTTGACTGTTGGCATGTGTTATGAAATCGGAATCTTAGTCTTTTTTTCGGTGAGGAATCTTTAATTTCCTTTTGGAATAGATAGTGGGAGGGAGGAAATATGGAAGCTTGTGGCTGGAACAAAGGAAGAACTGCTTTTTCTTCCTTGACAGTTTGGGATTTATATCTCCTGTTGCTGTTTTTTTTTAAAATACAGATCACCTTATAACGTTACCCCATGTGCAAAAATACTTAAAGTCTGTCCGATACATTGAAGAGCTCCAGAAGTTTGTGGAAGATGACAACTACAAGTAAGTGCAGTCTCTCCCTTTGTCCTAGCTGATTTCATGGAAAATGCAGTCTTGCTGTAGATTTGAATAAAAGTTGTGTGGGTTTTTTAAAAAAAGTACTCTTGGCAGAAATAGTTAGTAAATCCAAAAATATATATATAAGCAGTGATGATATTGTCAGGGGTCTGAGTGAAACCCCAGATGGATCTTGCCTGTAAGACCTAACCTCATTTCTTTAAAAAGAGGCTCTTTTATAAAGAATTAAAAACCAGATAAGCCTGCTTGGCTGTTTTATGGCATGGCAGCTTGATGCAATTAAATAGAGAAATACCTTTTCTATGAGGTACACAAACTAGATTCAGAAGACCATTTACCCCCCCCACCCACCCACTATGTTTTGTTTCAAGACTTATGCCTCATTACTGATTTAAGAAACTATTGGGTTTTAAATGGTTCATCGTCTGGTGCCTGATGTGAGCTAGTATTCAACTGAGCAAAAAAAAAAAAGGATTGTCCTCTGATTGTTGCCTTCTAGTTGAACACATATATAGTGGAGTTTTTTTTTTCCAAAAGAAGGGTCATATTCCCTTAGTTCAGAAAGAAGCATGTGCACTTGAGCAGAAGAAGATGAGGAAATCTGTCATCTCAGGAGTACTGCCATGGCCCAAGTAAGGAATTAATGTAGATATGATTATTTAATGTGGAAACCATGGTCATAGACATTACTCCAGTGACTGTAGGGATTCATCAGAGAAATATGGTGGCTGGTATAGGTCTCTGGCTGTGGGGCCAGAGGTTGGGAGCTTGATTCCCCCCACTGCACCTCCCAAGAGAAGAGCCAGCCTGGATATCCTTGGGCAACCTGCACAGTCCTGGGACAGCCCCAGAGAAAGGGAATGGTAAACCACTTCTGAGTATTCTCTACCAAAAAAAAAAAAAACCCTTTTGGCAACTACAGTGTTTCATGTTTTTGTCTAGGGAAGTATAAATGAGATTTAAAAGAAGCACAGCACACATCACCAGATGACTGCAAATGAGTGGCTAATTCAAGAGAATTCACACCTGGTGCTGAGAAAATGAGATATTTCTAGTTCTTAGGTGTTCTGCAAGTTGCATCCTTAAAATATCCAGACTTAGTCCTTACTTAGTCCTTATTTAAATGTCACATTAAGCTAGGAATCATGGCATAATAAATCAAAATGTAAAGTGGAAGCCCATTTGCTTCCGGTTTGCATGAATGGATAAATAAATAAATAAATAAATAGGAAGGGATCATTGTTACATTTGAACCCAAGATATTGGGCTCAGTACATTTCAACATCCTGAGGCTCCAAGACTTTGGCCATCTCATGAGAAGAGAAGACTCCCTGGAAAAGACCCTGATGTTGGGAAAGTGTGAAGGCAAGAGGAGAAGGAGATGACAGAGGACGAGATAGTTGGACAGGGTCATCGGAGCGACCAACATGAATTTGACCCAACTCCGGGAGGCAGTGGAAGATAGGAGGGCCTGGCATGCTGTGGTCCGTGGGGTCACGAAGAGTCGGACACGACTAAACAACAACAACAACAACAACAACAACAACAACAACAACAACAACAACAACAACAACAACAACAACAACAACAACACTTCAGCAATCCAAGATAGGAAGCCAGCTTTAAGCCTAGTTCAAAGGTGGCCTGTGAATTATAGCTTTCACAGACACATATAACTGTAATCTTGAATTTGAAAGTAAAGCAAAACATTCTTCCTGGTTTGTCCACTTACACAAAAGGAAGAGACAATGAGCGACTGGGCTACAGGCATAAGTGTGCCAGCCGTTCCCAGTGTGTGTTTTCAAGACAGGGCTCCTTCTTTTACATGATGTCCAAAGGCAAGTGCAATGAGTCTTCGCTAGTGGTCTGAGCCTGACCTCCCAGCTGTTCTGAGCGACAGGCATGTGACCAGGCTGGACCCTCCATCAGGCCCCTTAGTCTTGCCTCCCCTCCTATCCCTCAAGACCGTGGTCATCTTTGTTTCGCTGAAGCACTACATGTAACGTTTTGGAAAAAATAAATGGATATACTTGCTTTTAGAAAGTACAGAGGGGAGAGAGAGAGGGAGAGGTGTGCTCATGTTATCACTGTTCTCAACCCAATGGCGTTCATTCCACAGCCAGCATTCTCCTGTCAAGCTGTGAACTAGTAAAAACGTGCAGAGCAAGAGTTGCCGGAGTTTGATCTGGATAACCCAAATGTGTATTAGCCAACTCTGCAACAGAGCTAATAAGCTACTGTGCAATTCTTCAGTCTTACTTCCATTCTTCTTCTAGAATTTGAACCGACATGGCCTCAAATTCGCCAGAGCAAATTTCTGCTGAGGGAAACATCCTCCGCCATCTGCCCCTGTTTCATAGTTTTGGTCAGCAGCTAGAATAAGCAAAATCACGGCTGGTCTTTTTGCTGCTGAAAATCCTCTTTGTTTATCTTAATTGATGTGTTTATTTTTTTGGATCAAATTGAAAGCAGGCCTAGGAACAATGATGTTTTCATACCAGAATCCTGCTTAATGTATCATACTGTCTTCCCTATGAAAAAAAAAAGAAACCAACTCTTGTCTGCAATTTTTTTTTTCAATGCAGCTTATCACTTAAAAAAAATGAGCTTGGGGTTTTTATCACCCTACTCGTGGCAGGATGTGCGTGTATAAATGTGTATATAAGGTCTTACTGCCTTTTTTCCCCCATCTGCTCTATAGATTACCTAAACAAAAGAGTATGTGGTTTTGTGCTGTAAAAAGATAGACTGCAAATGCTTAAATGTTGGAATGAGTTTGGATTTGACATTCACATCCATGTCCAAATGACACATTGTGTTAAGAAATGAGAAGACTTTGGAATCTTTGCTGGGCTGAGGAACTTCCCACAAGACATTATAAAAACAGCAATTAGTTGATACAAGATGACTCTTTCAGAGCAGAAGAATATACTCCATCACTGTCCCATACATGCATGCATGGGTATATGTGCACAGCACCCTCCCATCTCTCTTTTCCTCTACATATCCCAGACGATCTTAAGATGTATATAGTTCACCCACCTTTATAAACTTTCCCTAGGGAGGTACAGTTTCCCTCCAGTGTGGATCTAACACCTAGTTCATTGTGGGCTTTGTATGGTTTGTTTTTCCTGGTTTTAAAATATTTGTAGTTAAAAATATTAAGTACTGTAACTTTCTTAGTCTTCAATTTAATGGTCCTATTATTCCCGTTAGTAAGGTTCAACTGACAAGATATTTTTGATGAAATCTGTGTTTTGCTGCTACTGCTCTTATTGAGAACTTTTTTGTTTTCAAAGGTGTTTCTTGGAAACATGGGAAACCTTCTCTGTAACAACACTTAGAAATGAATAGCTTTCAGTACGTCTCTCTTGTCTGTGTGTGTGTGTGTGTGAGAAGAGTGATCGTTCCTAGGCTGAATGCCAGAGACTTAACCACATTGCCTAATTTAATTCTTGGACAGGGTTTCACATTCATGCAATGATGTTAAGATTATATATACAGTAGTTTTTCATTAGCTTGAATATTCTGTGCGGAACGGAACAAAACAAAGGGTTTCTCTAAATATTTAAAGCCATGACGTAATCCTTGGACGTGCTACAGATGAGTAATTTCATCTTTTTTCCCCCCCTTCTGAAAACAGTTTGTAATCTCCACAGAGGCATTGCTAGCAACAGTGAGCTGTATTTACATACATTTTGACAGAGGTCATCCAGTGTTCTTCCTTTCGATCTGAATGTCCGTTTCTTGACTAAATGCTCTCATTTGTCCAGCAACTATATTAAACCTCAAGCACCCAGTAAGAAGGTAACAGGAATCCAAAAGGAGGAACAAAAGGGGAAGGGAAACAGAGCAGAGTTTTAACAGCAACATGAGACTGAACTTTTGAGGTATTTCATTGGAAGAAAAATTCAGCCCCCTACACAGTGATGTGTGCCGGCTGAGCAAGGTGATCAGGGAATGGCATCCAGACTGTGTCCTGCATTGGGTTTCTTTCCTGTCTCTGTCCTGAGTCCGATGGTATGGTGTGTTTTTTCGGCATTCGACAAAAACTCTTCCCCCTGAATAACTCAGTCTGCAGACTGTTTGGTTTTCTCCTCATTGCTGGTGCTGTGCCAGAAAGATGCATTAGCCCTGTAGAGGTAGCAAGCAGACACAGGCCTTATAGGGGGAAAAAAGCCTCCCGTCGCTCTTCTAATTGAAACATAAGCATTAGGTAGATTCAAGAGGAGCTCCTTCTTATCCTTGGCAGAATGTTAAGACTCCACTCTGTAGAACAGAAATCCATGGCAGGAAATTACACTGGAAACCTCCTCCAGCTTTTGTCTCTTTGAACTCAAAAGTTATATTTATTGATTAGTAAAAATAGTATTGATTAATGAAGTGTATACCCACTTGCATACAGATATGTGTGTGCGCACACACACACACAGTCCAACCTTTGAAAATGGTTTCAGCTACAGACAAAAAAGGTTCTGAAGCGTGAGACAGGAGCCATGAGGCTTGCAGTCCCATCCTTCTGGATGGTTGGCAACCATTCATATTATCCAGAGGCCCATTTTGCTGCCAGCAGGCCTTATGCAATATGGGATGAGGGCAAGACTTGGCAGGCTGCACATTTGTGCAGACGGGGCCTCGTCTTCACCAAGTCATGCATAATTTTGCAGGGCAGCTTTAAGTACATTTCGGAAATGCTGCTGGAGCCTGTGGTTTGCCCTTGTTTTCAGGGTGTGCTTTCTTACTGGTTTTCTCTCCTAATACACAGCACCCTACTCAGATTCTAAATGTAGCTCATCCGCCCTGCCCGGAAAGCTTCTGTTTCTGTGTTTCCACCTTAACTGTCCCCTGAACAGCTGCAAAACGAATTATCCGCTACTGCCTATGTAAGCAATACAAGTCCTGAAATCGTGCTGACCTTGGAACATTCATTTCTTTCCATTTCTTCAGTTTTTCAAGTTCCAGACTGGATTCCTCTTTTCCCCAGGTTTCAAATACAGACAAACCTCCGTCCCTGTAATTGACAACTTCGGATTGGCAAAGCCCAGGGAGCTGTCTCCTTCCTGACTGCTTTCCCAGCAGTGTGGATCTGCTACAGCTTTCCCACAAAGTTGCTTTGAGTTTGTCTTAGTTACAGAAACAAGCATGCTATAGAGGTCAGGGGATGCAGCATCCCCCCCCCCCGTCTTTAGTCCTCCATCGGAAAGAGAGCACGCTACAGTCATGGAGGTACCAACAGGGGAACAGCCGAAGTGACATACCTGGCCCTTGGGGAGACTAAGCAGCCGCCAGCCTCCTCTCCCAGGCTTGCTGTGTGGCTATGAAGAATGTGCAACCCCCATCTCTCTTTAGCTATAATGCATTCAGGACCTGCACTTCTCAAATCCTTGAAAATCTGTCCTGCAGAGGAGGGGCAGGATCTGTTCTCGATCATCCCAGTGTGCACTTCTCAAATCCTTGAAAATCTGTCCTGCAGAGGAGGGGCAGGATCTGTTCTCGATCATCCCAGTGTGCAAAATGCACAACAATGGGCTCAAGCTACAGGAATCCAGGTTTTGGATGAATGTCAGGAAAAAAACTTCCTGTTAGAGCAGTATGACAGTGGGACCAGTGACCTTGAGAGGTGGCGAGAACTCTGACGCTGGAGGCCTTCAAGAGAAAATTGGATCGCCCTCTGTCAGATGTGGCGTGACTGGGATTCCTGCACTGTGCAGGGGGTTGCACTCAATGGACTTAAGAGTCCCCTTCCAACTACATTACGATATTTTTCCATGTGTAAGATGGTACTTTTGTCTAATAACTTTATACTAAAAATTGAGGGTCATCTTATACACGGAGGAGAGAACAAGAAGAAGTGGAGGGGAAAGGGGATCAAAGCAATCGTGCAGCCACGGGAATGCTTTGATCCCTTTCCCTCTCGTTTTGCTATGCCCCGCAGGACTTAGCAAGTGGAGGGGAAAGCAGGGATCAAAGCGATCCAGCAGCATTTTGATCCCTTTCCCCCTCCACTTGCTAATCCCCGCTTAGATTTCTTAATTTTGGGTTAGAAAAGTGGGGCGGCATCTTATACATGGGGGGGGCATCTCATACACGGAATAATAGGGTATTCTATGAGTGCATGTACCACCCCCAGCATTTCCTACCATTGCCGCATCCCTCTTTCAGTCTTTTGGACTGACACCATGTCTTTATCTTCCTCTTAAAAATCATTGCTAAATTTAGAGTTAGGAACTGTGATAGAATGAGGAAACCCAGATTATTTTTAAAGGAATGGAAAGTATCAAGGAAGTAGGTATGAGTTGGGAAGAAAAGCCCTGAGGACCCTGTCTAGCTGTCCACCCTTTCTACTTATTGTTGTTTCATAAAGAGCAAGCTGTGCCCACAGTGGAATTGTCTCCCCCCCCCCAGGAGCTAATTTATGCTTAGTTATATTTAGACTTCCATTAGTCACACTAGTCCCAGAAAGCTCTTTCGGCACTTCCAGTCAGAAGCCATGTGAAATCATTGCCCTTTGGGTGATTTAATTGGTTGCAGATGCAGAATGGCTAGGAATTAGCCACTGTATATGACAAGGAGAGTAATTAGAAGCCTCCAGTCTCCCGGCTTCACATCAGATTATTTCTCCCACTGCTCGTTGTGCTTTCTGAGATGGTAGCGAATGGCTTCATTACTTCATTGAAGGGCGTGATCTTTTTCTTCTCATTGCTTCCTTACAGAAGCAGGATAGCTACACCAGCATATGTAGCCCTGATATTCCTTCTCAAGTCTCAAGGCCTCTGTTTTCCCCTTATTAAACCTCCACTCTAAAGGACTCATCTGCACACAGCAAGGGAAATTCATAAATCCTTCCTTATGTAGCCTTGCCCTTCTTTCTTTTTCCCCCAAACCAGTTGCTTTTGGGTTGTGTGTGGGTCTTTTTTTAGCACATCAAGGGACTTGAAAAGGAAATAAATCCCTGAAAATAAAGACAGCTAACAGTGAGAACCACAGACATGAATTGGCATCAAATAGGTCTCAAGTTGACCATGTCCCTTCTTTACATGCTGTAAAACTGGAATTTATAAACAATTAAGAAAGTTTCTGTGAAAGTCTGCATGCGTGGTGGTGCTGCGGTCCGGGTGGACAGAATCCGTGCAGATGTTGTCAGAATCAATTGGTTTTTAATTGCCAGTGGTTTTTAATTGCCAGTGATGCACAGTACATTTTCTTTTCTATTCAGTAACTGAAAAATTAAGCAAGAGCTTTTTTTTTTTTCTATTCAATAACCGAAAAGAGCAAAGCGAGAGACTTTAGGAGAAACTTGGGAACTCCATCTTGATTATACATTCAAATATTCACAACAGCACACACGTCCCGTCTCTTTAATCTGCTTCGCTGGAATTATCAAGGATATGCCCCAGCCAAAGATTAGCACGTTTTAATGTGTTGAACTTTAAGCACACAAATGAGAGGCAGACAGATCGTGTGCCAGAGGGTAGCGTGCCATGCTTCCTCACCAGGGCAGCCGTCTGGGAACTGAATGCTACTTCCTCGGCTCTGAAAGTTCAAGTGAGAGGAATGCCAACCCAAACATCAGATGGTTTCTCTATAGGTTTCCCTAGGTTTATAGATATATGTATTAAGCATATCTGCTTGCAGAAGTCCTTTCTGGACTTTACTCCGAAACATTCAGATTCCTAAGCGTTTGTACAGAAATGGAACTTGCAAGAGGAATTGCTAAGATTCAGAGGCTGCTGTTGGAGGTCCATCCGATTTCGGCTCGACTCTTTGCCAGACCATGCAGCTAAATTATAATGTAGCAGTCATTCAACGGTGATGCCTGAGGCGAAAGATATGCCCACCTATGAAGGTCATGCCACAAACCCAAATGTCCTTTCCCTGGCAGGCGTCTCGGGAGACCATGGGGGAGCTACAGCTGTGCACCCACCTCTTCAAATGTTAAACCATGCAAAAGGATTTTCTCCCACCTGCCATAACAAATAAGTTCCTCCTCTCCATATCTACCAACGTCTCCCAGGCAGCAGACCTGAGCAGTGAGCGTCGGAGAGCTTCAGGATCAACCTGGCGTCCCTCCTCACCCACTTTGTGGTCCGACTTTGAACAAAGGCATTGTCTCTGCCAAATGTTTCACTGATGAGCAAAGAGAATGACTGGTAACAGTCATTCAGGTCCTTTGGTTACAAATAGTCAGGGTTACAGAACAAAACAAAATGGAAGATTCCCGAGAAGATAAGGCGGAGCGGGAGAGCTGATTGGCACAGAAACGGGCAGAGGAAAGAACTTGCTGATGGCAGCCGTTCCTGACTCGGGGGGGGGGGGGGGTTCATTCCTCAGCTGCTTTTCCCTCATGCCTTTGCAATCAGATGAGCCAGCGAGGACAGACAGTGTGAGATGCTAAGATCAAACCAGCAGGCCTGTGTTCAGACGTGGATTCTCAACTGTACTGTGGAGGAAACAGCAAATATGCAGGCAGGTAGCCTCTGTTCAGCTTGGGGAAGCAGGGAGACAGCTGGTGATAGTATAGGATCTTGAAGGGACCATACATGTTTCCTGGTGGTTAGAGAGCTGCGTAACATGGCATGTAGCTTCATATTGGCTACACTGACCGGCAGCAATGCATGCCTCCAGGAATGCAGGAGAGGGGTCTTTGTAGTCCAGTCAGGAACACGTGGTTTCCAACAGCCCGTTTCCTTCCTCACGCCAACCGTTGCTTTGATCTTCTGGGATTTCAGGGAGGAACCAAAGGAAGGACCCTTTTTCATGAGAGCTCTTGGAGCACATATGTATGCTTTCCCTTATCCCCCCACACAGATCTTTGCAGAAATATATGCTCGTTAGGGAAGCTGTGTCACCTCTGAGCAGACTTCACTTGCCTTCCATCCCTTCACCACAAAGCCAAGACTGGTTGGTGGTTTAATGCAACCGTCCTATCCCAGGGTGCTGTACGAAAGAGGAAGAAAACATACCAGGATGGAAACGGAATTAAAGCGCTAGCTGTGGATTCCCTTTTGGAAAAACTGAACACTCATTAATTCCAAGTGGGTTTTTTCCCCTTTAATAAAATGCATGGAGATACCCATAGAGAAGCAGTCCTTTTGACCCCCAAATGGTGCAGCTCCAAGCTATGAGTTCCCTCAGGCCAGTACATGAGCTATTACATGAAGTGGATCTGGAGCAAAGGAAAAAATGCATCATGTATAATAAGCTCCATAAATCTTAGATAACACCCTGAAACAGTACAATGGTCCAAGATCAGCCAGGAGCCTGTTCCAACAGAAGGCCTGAAAATAAACCCATAAAACCATTCCATAAAGCAAACAGCTATCCCTTCTGGATAAATAAACATCTGGAATAGTATGGAAAACGCCAGCCTCTGGAGCCAAAGGAGGTTAAAAGAGGACCTGCATGGCAATGAATTGACAATCACTGGAACGCTTGCGCAGGCGGTGAAGGAAGGTCCTTTTACAGGGACAGGATGCTGAGAACACTGTTGGATTTATCTATAGACATTTGGCAGACTGTCCCAAGGATGATCATTTAATTACAGCAAGTTTTAAAATGTGCATTGGGAACAAGGGTCCTCTCCAAAACCAATTGTAACCACATCAGAGGCGGCATGCCGTGGGCTTGTGTCTTTTGTAACCTCCACAACATTGCTTGCTTTTCACAAGAAGCATGTTACCTTATTTCTGGATGCTGAAATCTGACTACGGGGAATTTACAGCTACATCTCTCCATGAAAAGGAGTGCTTCGTTTACACTAGCCATTTAAGAGCAAAAGTCTATAAGCGTGAGAGGGTTCAATGTAAAACAGTGTGGCAGTTGCACCTTTCATCAGAATGTCTTACTCCTTTCTTTACGGAAATGAACCCATCTCAGATGGGGATTTATGAAGAGATTCAGGGTACAGTCGTCCAGGAAGGACTTCTGTACTAAAACACACTGGATCGCATCTACTGTACTCTCACGCATCTTTTGAGACTTGGGTGCTAGAACTTGCTTGCAAACAGCGCTCTTCCTTTTTTGCATTGACTTTTCATCCAGTGGTAGGTTGCCTTGGCTCCTTAAGTTAATGGTTAAGGATCTAATGCTTTTGTACACTGTCATTAGAAGAAGTCCTATTAGACACGTTGGGCTCCCTTGTAACTAAATAAATATACACATGCTTGTGCCAGAACAGCATGCGTTGATCCCCCGCAAACTCTTGTGCAAGAGAGGCATTGTGGGGTTCTATTTCCAACTGGAATATTTTAATCTGCCTTATAGTGTGTATATAGGGAATTTAGTGTGTCATTATTGTGTCATATTTCTATTTTGTGCATTGCCTTGAGACAATTTTGTTTTTAGCTTGGAAGTATTAAAATATCTCAAACAAATTAATAATAATATCTAGCCACATCTTATTTCTCTATGAATTCTGTATGAAGAACACGGCGACTGAGACATATTAGAATACTTTCGAGGGCCTGGGGAGAATTCCTGGTTACGGCTAGGTTTCAAGACATTAAAGTTATTTACTGCTGATCGTGAGGAAAAAATGCATTTTCGCAGATTCCACCTCAGTAGAGATGCACGTATAGGTTGTGCTTTTGGGGCCAGGCCATCTGAACTGCCAGGTTACAATGCACGCTTTGTTCTTGTGGGTTCCCCTTCTCATCTTTCGCTGCCTGCACAGGACCCCACCTCTCGCATCCCCCTGGTTAAAATAACTTTCTTCTGAGAGTGCAGATTTACAGCCCACTTCTGGAAAGCTATAAACCCGGCATCTTAATCCAGTGGCGCAGAGGAGAACTTGCGTCAAGAATGCCCCATCCAGAGACTCTCTGGCTGCACACCTCAGGCCCTCTTGTTGGTTTGGCAAAACCACACACAGCCCTCATTCTGTTCAGGGCAAGACCCGTTTCCGCTCCTGTGCATCCATTACCAAGAGGCAACAAGCCTCTCCTTGGAGGCACACTGGTGTTCTGTAGGCATTTCAGCCAACGGCCCCAATTGACCTCCGCGTCTTGGGTAGCGGAGGCACAGAAAGACAAAAGAAGGGGCTCTTTCCCCATAAACAGCAGGAACAAAAAAAAGCCAATCCACCGCTGCCCTTTTCTGTGGTCAGGAAGCCTTGGGGAGAGTCTGTTCCCATCAGTCAGGCTCAGTCAGAAGGCCACCTGAGACAGGAGTGGGGGAAAAAAGTGGGCCCTGATCCCACCCCCACCCCCGTCGTTGCCTGCTGTCAAATCCTGCCACTCCAGCTCTCCCCTCCATTCTCCTTTTGCCTCTGGTTTGCAATTTTGGGCCTCTCGCCCTTCAGATGCACCAGCTGATGGTCCCTTACCCTGTAGCCAAGGCTTCATGGCAAACAGAAAGGGCTGCTGTGTTCCCCCCCCCCCATTTGTGCCTTAATGTGTAACAACGGCCATGGAAAGGTATGCATCCTCTGGCAGGGGGAAACCTCTGTTGGGCTTCGCACATCAACGGTATAATCCTTCCAGGATAGCCTTTGTATCCAAAGAGTCTAAGAAAACGTCCCAGCTGAGCTTAGGTTTCCTGCTTTCAGCTGATACAGTGCGAAATAACAAGCTTATCCTTTGTGCTTTCAGTTGAGCTGTTTTAATTCCTGACATGTCACAATTTCTGTTTTCCAGATTATCCTTAAGAATCGAACCAGGAAACAGTTCTCCGCGACTGGTATCTTCAAAGGAAGATCTTGCAGGTACAAAACAAAGTTTATTGCCGATGCTAAAGCTTTACAACATGGCATTACTTAATCCTGAAATTCCACAGACTTTCTGCTCAACATTTTCCAACCTGGAGACCACCCCAGTGGTTCTTTTTTGCAAAGTCACGACCCACACCTAGGCCTGTTTGTTTTGTTTCTGACAGCTCATCTCGGAGACTGAGACACTATTTTAGATTTGTAGCTAAGGGTCAGATTCCACAGGGTCCACTGGGACTTACTGAAACTGCTGGGCCAGTTCAATAGCGTTCATTGCTATTGTGCTGGGCCCATGGCCTTTCACCAGCCCTTGCTACAATTTGAGGATGAAACGGACAAAGAGGAAACCCAAATCCTATACTGAGAATCCCCTCCTTCTCTCCATCTCTCTTGTTCTCTATTCACCATGTTCAGAACTGGAGTTTATATATCTGGACATGGTGAATACAGGGCAAGAGAGATGGAGATATATATTTACCACAGTGAGCTAGCCGCACAGCATGTAGCCCACCTCAGTCCCCTGAAAATTCAACCTGGAGATGCTAGAAGTCAACATTTTGTTTTGTTCTGGAGAAGCTGGGGAAACATGTATAACAATCCTCCATGGATAAATAGGCAAGAATTCTGGACCGTATGTTAGCAGTTTGTACAGACAATTTCATCTGTTTGGTTTTGGTGGAGGAAAAGAATAACATCTCTTCATTTATAACAACTGTAGCAGCACCAGCAGTTGAGTTATAGGTATGTTCAAAAACAATAACATGTTTATAATGTAGTCTGATTTCATACCAGATAGTCAGTCCATGAACAGGTTGCTTTAAAAACCATACTGCAGAATTCATTCTTCTGTGAGATGGGTGGCAAATTTTTATGTCAAGATGATAAAAACATTGGATCAGGTTTAGAGCTATTTATAACATTTGTGTATGTGTTGCTGGCATAAGAGAAATCAGATATAGCCTTTCTGTTTTCTTGCTCCAGGAAAAGTGTTTACCTGCCTCATCTTAAAAAAAAGAAGTTAACTTGGGGAGAAAATATTAAACAAACAGCAGTTTTTATTTCAAATTGAATCCCTTGTTTGCAGAAACTTGGGAGATGACAAGGAATACATGCATGACAGGATGCTTAAGAGAAGCCTATTTATCTAACAAAGATAAAAATTAGTGAATCAACATTTCAGGGACTTGACGAAAGAATATTTTGCTTTAAAGGCGTTTGCACAAAGCGAAGTAGGCTCGAAGCACACTCGTTCCAAAGATGCAAACACACACCCAGCAGCTCAACAGGGCAGTGTGCAGAGTTCTTGTCTGTTGTTCTGTGTTCATCTCCAGCAACGCAATGTTGTGTTAACCTACCCTTACGCCTTTTCTTATTTTTAGCAACTCCATAAAAAAAAATTGACCTGCTGCACATGCATCTCTAAATGATTGGCAACTTTGTTTATATATTTATTTATTTTATATTGTTTATTTTAATGTGAAAGATATGTTTCTAGCTTTAACCTTGGTGCTGTTGCAGGCCATAGCACCAAAATACACAAAACCTGAACGTAATGTTGCTTGGGAAAAAAGTGAAGCAAACTTCTGAGCCCTTTATACAAGTTTCAGCTTCATCTTGGCGCCTGAGCCTTGTAAAGATCCTCTTGTGCAATCTGATAAGTTTAAACTGGGCTTTCAATCCAGTCTTTGTCTCTTTCTCTCTCTGTGTGTGTCTGTGTCTCTCCCTCTTGCTCTCTCGCACCCATATAAGCACACTTATGCACACCACAAGCACCCTTCCTCAAATCTCCATGTGTTTGTCAGCCTGTGGGCTTGGCCAGAGCCATCTGGCACGAAGGCCAGGCCATCTGGCCAGGCCCACCTCCTCCCTAACCCCAGCCACCACCGTGGAAATTGCCAGAGACCACCAGTCCTCCTGGGTGGCGGGGTGTTGCTTCAAAGCCTCTTTCACTGTCTGTCCTACTGTAGCCTGGACTCTACAAGGTGTTCAAAAACCCCCACAAAACCGCTGGTGTATAAAGGAGCACAACCATGGGAGAGAAGCTGAATGCTCTCTGTGAATTAGTCGGCTCAGTGCACTTAGATTTTGATGTAGCCTTCCATGTTTTTTTTATCACCACCCCCAAGAATTCAGAAAGAAAAGATGTCTCCCTTGATAATGCTTCTGTCACTCCTGTAGATAGTTAAATTCTGCTTACCTTCGAGGGTCTGTCTAGACAGACCTTGCATGAAAAATTAACCATGTTCTCATTGATTTACTCTGAAGTGTAAATGTAGCCATTCCAGTGTGGAAGTATTCACACCACTGTAGCTTAATTAAGCAAACTTTAGTAGTACTGATTGATATGTGCTTAGCAAATGTCCATTCATGCTAGGGGGCACTTTTTGAACCCAGTGCCCGAGGGCATGCAAGCAGTTTCTACTTCTGAACTATTCTGTTATAGCAGTCAAGCTGATGGCATCCCATTCCGTTAGAGCTTCCATAACTTGGTGGGTTTACACAATATAGTCTGTTATCTGAGTTGTGCAGAAGCACAAATGTCCCTCTTGTGTTCCGTACTTAAAAATACAACAGGCAGAAAGAGGTTTGTGTTTTTTTAAAAAAAAAAACCCTCCTATTTTACTGTACTTTGAATATGTGGGCATGGGCTACGTAGTGGAAGATACCTTTCGGTTGTGGAATTGTGCATTATTATAGAGGAAATGGACATGCAGGGGAAAAAGTATCTTAGAATAGGTGGCTGTAGATGACATATCTGGAGAACTGTAGTCTGGTTTTAATTGGTGGCGATGTTTCCTGAGAATATTCCTCGTTGCTCATGACTGGGCGTCTTGCATTCCCAAGAAGCACTACCATCAAAGTGAGTGTGAGAATCATCAGGATTTAACCAAGCTGTCTCGGCACACATATTTTGTCTGCAGTATGGAGATGAACCAACCAGCCTTATTAGGTTGTGGTTGGAGATGGGCACTTTGTATTTGTATCTGAAGGATGTGAGTACGAACCACAGCACCACGCATGCTGTGGACACCCCCCCCCCAATTCCCTCCCCCAGAACTGGCCGGCCCGTTGGGGGTTGTCAGGAAAGGGCCAGCCGGGCTCCATTCCTGCTGACTTCATTGTGAGTACTTGCTCCGTCTTTTTGAGCAGTGTAGGCCGGAGGGTCCCGATGACACTGCGCTCGCTCCTGTGACACGCGTGACAAAAAAGAATGCAGTGTGCACAAAGTCTCTAATTCCCTAATTCAGAAATTTGGTTTGGAATATGAGAGGTAGTATAAATATGGCTTCTGCACCAGACTAAACAAATCAGGACATGCAAGCGGATATTGTAGCCATTATCCTGAAGGCAGCCTCTGCTCCAAATTCTCCCTGATGTGCCAGTTATGTGTTTGGCCAGGCTGACAGGAACAAGCCATTAAAAGGGCCAATGTGAGATATGGATGAGGATTTCTCTCGACACTTGAGAGATTTTTGTATCATTTTTGTCTAGTCGCTTAATGGAAACCATCTGAGCACATGTCTTTGCAAGGAGAGGTAACTGAGTTGAGAAAATGTCTCCATAATTACAATTTAAATTGTGATGCGTTGGAAACTAACATGCACTGTGGATACACACATGGATGGAAGTAAGAAAAAATTACAAACACTCCATCAAAGACCTTGAGTACAAAGGCTTATGGTAGATTTGTGGCACTGGTGCATAAATGTTTGTAAATGGCCCACTCTGTCCTCTTGCGAAAAGGCAGAGTGGGCCATTTCAAATGTTGCCACTGGTATTGTTCACTTATGTAATTGAACACTTGTAAATTAGGTAAGATCTGCTTTGATTTGGATTCCTGATGGCCTTAGAGGTCCCTTCCAGCTCCATGATTCTATGATTCCATGTAACAAACTCACTGTTCAGGTTCTAAACGAGTGCAAATTGAATAGAAACTCATTTCCTGCTGAGGGGTAGCCTTCATCATATGTAACAAAAACAAGAGAAAAGGGAAAGTCCTCTACTACCTTTCAGGCTAACAGATTTCAGTGCCAACTGCCATGGATCATGAAAGGAAATGGACTCTTAATTTACCAAAACACACAATTCCACCCAGTGTTGGTTTTCTTTTTATCTGATTTTGTCATATTTTCTGATCGGTTTTGGTCTAGCTGTTTCCTTTGGCTGATGCAAGGGCTCTTTCCAGTCAGCCGCAGAGCGTTTTTTGCAAGACAGAGGCACTCCCCCATCAATTGCAACAGGGTGATTTAAAAAATTATGCTGATCCATACTCCTGTATACAGATGGGTTTGTTTTTCCTAGGCAGAGATGCGGAAGTCCCTCTGATCAGGTGGTAAATCCTATCTTGTAGGCGCTTCTGCTAACGATTCGCCCATTATATGGCTGCTAATCTGTAACAATGAGTAGATATGAGGGCGAAACCCTTTGGTTTTCCTTGTTTGAAGACTGCAAGCATCCTCCTCTGAGGCTGGAAACAATTGCCAGGAGAAGATAATCAGTGGGTTGCAAGAAGGAGTGGCTGTCTCTTCTCTTCTCTTGTGCTTGGGACAAGAATCCTGATCAGCTGCCCCCTCACTCCCAGCGGCTGGTTTCATAAAAAAGATTGAGAGAGAGAGCGATCAGTCTTCAACAAGGAGCTTGAGCCTTGGCTTGTAGATCTAGTTTCATATGGCCAATTCCCACATGCATTGTAGAAAGGGTTTTTAAAAAAAGCTTTAAATGAAACGTGTAAACAACAGGGAGAAATACTTCAGTTCTTTAACATCACCATCTCCAGAATCACTAGCCTTTGGGAAAAAGTAAAGTTCTTTGTGATCTCTGTGAATGCACACTAATGGGTTTAATCTGTGCGTGCGCAGAGGTCTCCGGAATATTCTGGAGCTCAAACTTGCAGATTAAACCCATTGGTGTGAATTCACAAATGACCACTCGAAGAACCAGAGTTACAGCTAAGTAACCTCTCTATTCCTCTGCACATACTGTATAGGTCCAGACCGTCGTGTGTGGCAGAATTAAATCCAACTGAGTGGCTCCCTAAGAAAGGCTTCTACTCAACACATCTTGAGTTTAGTAATTTCAGCTTCACAGTTTTTCGGTAGCACCTGTTCGGGTCTGGCTCGGGGCTCTCCTCTTCTGTTTCCCCTTTTACATAATAGCTCTATTTAGTTAGCGTGGCCTTTGAGAACGCCCCCGTAGCTCCCTTCTCGCATTAGATTTTTCCATCTAAGGCTGGCTGTAGCCGGCAGTTTTGACAGACTTACAACCGACTGTTGGTCCCTGCCCAGCTGGAAGGCTCTCATCTGCTGCCAGCAAGACAATGAATGGCATCGGTTTTCGGCGTGCGCGCATGTGCACGCTTCGTGCCCACTAAGTGACCAGCATTTCTGGTACTATAAAAAAAATACTGTTAAACGTGAATTTAGGAGTGAACCTTTGTGAAGATTAAATGCATTCCTGAAGCAGGCTGGTGCTTTAAGCGGAATTGCTGATGTGGTGCAATACGGAGGCCAGCTAATTGCACTGAAAGGATTCAGCCAACAGTTGACCCAGGAACAAAACCCTTCAAATTGCTTATACATTCTGTACTTGGAGCTGAAGCAGGCATTAGTTGTTAAGGGGTTCCATATTCTCTTTCCAAATTGATGCCGAAATCTTCTGTGCCATGGGTCTTGTATCTGCTGACGGTTAGGGTGGGTAAAGGGAAATATTTGCTCCCCACCCAACCCCCAGATTCCTTATTGCCTCTATGCTTTGGATTATAGATGTGTAACATGGTGTCAACATATTCCCCTTGCAGCAGTGATCTCGCTGTGCGTGTCTCTGTCCAGGGCCAGCCAACCTAGTCTTCCAAATGACAGTACATATGAGTATTGAGGGCCCTTGGTAGCTCTTCCCATCCCTTCAGGGCCACTCCAGTGTGAGGATGATTGGCCAGAGTGGAAAATGGCAACAGTGAGGCACGAAGAGATAGAACTGTGGATACTGGATTGCCTGTGTCGTACCTCAAAAGCTACCCCACTGCTCTTCTCCCGTTGTGGAACCCCATCTTCAGGGTCGAATTAAGCTGATTCTACTCAACCTACTGGCTTGTTTGGTGTGATCATGTTTGTATTGACATCGGGTGGGACCGAAATGTTGGTTCTTTGGATCTAAAAGAACGACGTGGTCGTATCTGGGCTCGCTAGCCTTCAGGACCCAGCGAAGATTCCAGCAAAGGGAGATAGACGGGGAGATGTCTGTGTAGCATTATAAGCTGCCACATTACATAAGCGCCTTTTCTTGAGCTGTGTCGATAAGCTCAGTAACCTTTGAGTGAAGGCCCATCTGCTATTTGTCTGATGCTTGGAAAATTAAGAGCTTTGCTTTAATCCTCATTACGTACTTCAGCAAACCCAGCCTTCATGCTAACAAGTATAACTTCATGGAAACACAAGTTTTCTTTCGCAGAGAATCCTCTCTGCCTTCTTGAGCTTCAGGGAAACCGGCTTTATTTCCAACATTCCTGATTCCGAAAGGTTGGCGTGAACCAACAGCCAGACTCTTTTGGTCAGCAAACTTTCCATAAATCAGACCAGGGGATGGACAGGGAACAAAAGCACTTCTCACAGCAAAGTGTCATTATTTTTCTAAACCGGTTCCTGCTGCCACCTTCCATTCGAAATCATGACCACGTCTTGCAGCATAAGAAAGCCTCTTCATGCCGAATGAGCAACGTCCAGAGTTTCCCCCAATTAGTTAAGATTCCAGAAGTCACAGCACCCTTGAGGGGGGGGGGCATCCATCGCTCTGTCGCAGAAGTTGGCAGGCCGGGAGAGAATTTGTGGCTGGACAGCGTTTAAAACATTTCAGCTGTGTTCACATTTTCCAATCAAGTGTCTGTAATGAAAAAAGCCATCTGTGTTCCTGTAACGTAGACTAAAAGATGTCCAATACAAAATGCCCCAGCCAGCAGACAGATTGTTTTGGAACATACACTTCCATAATTTTTTCCCAGCAAATGCTTTAATGTAATACAGAGCAGAAATTGTATACGTTCCCAGCATCTGATGGCCCTTAAATGAAAAGGAGTGTCAAAGAATCGTCCTAAGAGCTAGAAGCTTGGCCTTAGGTTTCCAGCACCTTTCTGTGTTCTGAGCATCCAGGGAAAAAAATATTATATTTAAATTGTTGTAAGCCGCCCAAAGACCTTTGGATAGTGTGGGCAGCATATAAGTTAAAATAAAATTAAATAAATAAATAAATAAATAAATAAATAAATAAATAAATAAATAAATAAATAAATAAATAAATAAATAAATAAATAAATACTGGACTTTGTCACGCTCCCTGGTGGCACATGATTATTATTTAAAAGTTGAGGGACAATACTTAAAAGAGAAACCCCCTCACTTATTTGTTCCTCAGAAGTAATTTGAAAGAAGTCCCTTTTCATAACTTTATCTCACCATAAACACTAAAACCAGGGTGTCAGCATGCTCCCCTTCCCGAGCCTTACATGCGCTCCCAGAGGTGTCCAGCCGCTACTGACACTGCTTTTATTTGGATAACTTTTAAACAAGCAATTGTAATAGGAGTTACAAATTAAGTGCAGGCGTAAAGAAGACTCTGCCTTCCCTTCCCAGAGATTTTACCCATCCAGGGATAGCCTGGTCCATATGAGGAGAGAATGTCTGAGGTGGTGGACAGAGACAGTCGTCTGCTCTCAGAAGAAAAGAGGATTGATGGGTTGTGTGTATGTGTGTTTACGCATATGTGATCCCGGGCCCCAAGGCCAAAAATTGCTGAGTGTGTATCCTTGATGTAGTTTTAGGCTACTTTTAGAGATTTCATACAGCAACAACTAAAAGAAAATATGCTAAGATGCATTATCAAAGTATAATAAAGAAATTATGAGATAACAGCTTAGGAAGGTAGGCATCAACCATAATATGAACACCCCATGAGACACACTGGCAGCATTCACACATTAGTGCTAAGCCAGTTTTGCATATTATGGTATGAGCAGGGAAAAAAGCTGCCTCCACGTAGCCAAAAGGAGGAAGAAAGCAGCATTTAGTTTCACATTTCCTACTTCCTGGCTTGTTACATTGTGACAAAGATTAAAAAACACATCCTAACCAGTTGGTAAAACATGCCAACAATAAACCCAGGATTGTTTTGATAGCTTGTTTAACAAACTGGAGTTCGTTTGAAACCACGATTCTCATTTGCATAGAGGTTCTGGATTAGGCAAAGGGAAGCTAAATGCTAGCTAGCCAAGACAGGATGTATGCAAGCCGAGTGTTTTGTGCAGGTTCGCAGACACTCGGGAACAGACAGCAAAATCTTGACTTCACATTCTGTGCAAATGTAGCAACAAGCACAAAAAAATGGTGAGGAAGCAGCAGGCAAGTTTGTAAGGCCCATTTGCAAAGCTTCATTTTTTGTGTGTTTGTCCGGCATGCCCAGGATTGGTCCTGTAAAGTAAACCACCGGAAACATCTCTGGAGAAGATGGTTGGGAATTCTTCATTTTCTCTTACTGTTACATTCGAAGTTTCTGGTCTTTTCAAGGCAACAAGCCGCGCTGCCCTCATAAGCCGATCCTTTTGTTGTTTGGATTTCTCCAGACTAAACTCTGTGAAACCACATCACTGTCGAGGCCCCATAATGCTTCCCGACAAGAGAATTCTTGCTTCCATTTACCCCACTGTGAATGCAGAAGAGCAAGCCCCTCGAGTCAGAGGAATTGCATTACTGTAATGAGGTGGAAATTGACCCAGTCATGCTCAATATGTCTGGCCTGGAAAGGAGCTTGCTATGTACACATTGTGTTAGATTGAGAAGACGAGTTAAATAAGAGTTAAGGAAAGGTGAGATGGGGGGGGGAAGACTGCATTTGGAAACAGAGCGTCAGATACAAAGATGTTTGTGCATCTGTGCGCCTTCGGCCAGCCGGGGTATTGCACCGGTGACGTAATCGAGATGGAACTTCCTTCATTTTGGATTCAGAGGAGAGCCTCATTTTCCATGTAAACAATTAGTCTGACATTTAGTTATGCAGCTTGTTTTAGGTGTAGCCATGGCTACCAGTAAATAGCTTTGTTCTGAGTGTTTTAGTAACCAATCATTTACTGCAAGCCAGAAGCGCCTAATTCTTTCATGCCCTTCGTTTTGTTCTCCTGGCTTTGATAGCTTCTTTTCTAGTAGTCAACAAGGAACTGGCAGCAGAAGGCCTGAAGTCGCCCCCTTCTCCCCTCTGCCAGGAACTGAGGCTTCTCTAAAACTTTGCTGTTTCCATTTCAATATGAGCTCCTAATCCTCCCCTTCCTCCTTGTCCCCTTTGGTTAGTTGTCAAGTGCCATCAAGTTGCTCCAAACTTGTGATGACCCTAATAATCATGGTTTTCAAGTATGTTGTTGAATGAGTAGTTTAATTCATTGCCACCCAGGGAGTTTCTGTGGCTGAGCAAGAGATTTGATCCCAGGTGTCCTCAGTCGTGGTCCAGCACTCGCTCTCCTCCACCACACGGATCGGGTTTATTTGTTTCAGAGTACTGTATTGTTTTTACCTGCCTACTGTTGCTCTTAGTCAGAAAGAAACAACAGGATGAAATGGCAGAGAGTCAGTCACCCAAAACGAAGTACTGTAGATACCAAATACCGTCCTCACACAAACTATTCTCTGTAATGTATGTATTCTTGAAACCTGGACCCCCGACTGGTTTTTGAATTGAGGATAAATATGGGCTTCAGCGTTTGAAGTGCCCAGATGACATACAACGTTTTCACCAGGTGGACATATAGCTGGGTATTCATGTCGCAAGAATTGCGTCTTGGAAATTATTGTAAAGCACAGAAATTTAAATCAGGCACGCTTAAAGTTCTTGTAAGGAGCTTCTAATGAAGACTAAACAGAGGACATCCTTTCAACTCTTAAGTGTGCCACAGACTTTAGGAGGAAAAGGGCAAGATAGTCTCATCGCAAGGGACTGATGCAAGACTGAACCATCCATACTTAAGCAGAAGAGCATTTCATAACATTTTGCTGTCTGTGTTGCCTGGTTTCTACAGCGACACCATTACAGTCTGCTTCATTCTCTGAAGTGTCTATGGGAGAAAATCAACATCGCTCCCGAAAAACAAGGCCGCCTATCATCGGGGGTCTCCTGGGACGATGCCTTATCAGAGATCAGAGAAGACGAAAAGGCAGAGGCCGCTCTCGTTGACACTGCCCGTCCCGTGCTTTTCCTGGGAGAACAATCGGAGCACTGAATGTGCTAAACTAGCTGTACAGGATAGTTTGCCAGCATGGCGTTATCTACACACAGAGGAGAGACAACACATGAAGTGTTGTTTACATCCCTGTGTGAACGTATCTTTTCCCCTCTTGTTCATTGTAAAAGATGAAAAAAAGTTGGCTTAGCTTTCACCGCTAAACAAAGATGGAAGGCCCCCTTCAACAGCTACTGCCCCTGCGTGTTGCCTGAAGGCAGGAGGATATTGCCTTCCCGTCCCCTTGCGTCACATGCTGGGAGTTGCAGTGCTTTGCCTTTCCCTCTTCCTTTGGGTCCCCATGTTCAGGACAGAACATTCCCACCTCACCTAACCCATTCTGTCGCGCTGAAGCTCACTTTGACCAGAACAGAAAAGTGTCTTTTAAAGACAGGTGATGGTACAAATCTTTGAAACGTATGCGATAAGCCCATAGGTAACAACATATATAGTTAGGCTGCTTAATAAATGCCTACTTTATACAATCAGCGAGGCCCCTCCTAGTGCCTGCTAAAAGAAAATTAAAAAGGGTGCTTTTGACTTGACTTCTCTAGGATCCTGCATGAAAAGTCATTAAAGGCACAAGAACAGGCTGTTTTCTTTTTTTCTGGTCAGTTATTCTCTGGGCAAAGTAAATTTTCCTATGGGAGCAAAACTAGGAGGGACGTTGACACTGGGAAGGAAATGCCTTCTGTAAACAAATGATGATTTATCTTGTTGGGATTATGACTAGGGACACGGCCGGGCTTTGTTGTGCTCCAGTCCACTTCTAAAAAAGCTCAGAACTTCTGAAATCCAGGATTTGAGCAGAATCCCTTTTCAAACTTAACATGATGGAAGAGCTGCAGAAAAGAGTGGCTGCTTGGCTAGATTACCATCATCCACTCTAAAGAAGTAAGACATGGTGGAGAAAAGACATGTTTCTAACTAGTTTATTAGGAAGGAGTTTATTTTGAGCGCCCTGCCTCCATGGCCTCGTACAGCTCGGGATCTCCATGTCTGTGTTCCCTATCAAAAGAGGTTCACCCAGTTTTTGAAGCATGTTAATTAAAAGCACTGTATTTGGCTCACAGGCTGAAACAATATCATCTCAGCACTGCCTGCTGATTCCTTGGTCATTTATTTTCTTTCTCATTCACAGCCCCTGCCCCATTAAAGAGGAAAATTGTGGTTGAACTGTGTATAAATGGCTAAATGCACTATTAATCTTTCCCTCTATTTGATCTCTGCCAGGCAGCAGATGTAACTTGCAAATTTCCTCCATACTGAATATGTTAGCAGGCATTTAATGTAACACTGCAATAAGGAGTATTATTAGCTTGCAGTAGCCAGAGCTAAAAGCTTAATTCTCCTTGTAACATGCTTTCCGTTTTCTTCTGTTTGAAGGATCTCTTTAGTGTCTTTTCTAGGTGATCCTCATAGTCAGGGCCACAAACAGATTACCCAGCCCAACAACGAGTTATGCAGTTCCTCTTTCAGCTTCCCTCCCCCTTCCGAAATAAACTGTGTTAGCTTCTGTTTTGTTTTATTAGGACAAAACTGGTTTCATTCTCGAGGTGCAATGTTCTAATAAAGGATTGCATAAGTTGTGATTCCTTTATAACACTTGAATGATTATTCATGGAAAATTATGCAAAGGGGGAAAAAAAACAGTGAGATCCGTTGGGATATTAAAGCTAGTCAACTTTTCCAAATGTTTCTGCCACAGCTTTCTAAACAGCACTCGTCAGCTTCTGCGGCGCTTCCCTCAAACTTCCCAGTATAAGCAGCTTGTAATAATGTTTTAATACCTTTTATACATTATTTTTGTTCGTGTGTCGGCGTTGTCTTGACAGTCACGAGGAGGACTAATGAAAACCAAGCTTGGAAAATTATGTGAGGTGCCACTCGTTCCACTGGTGGTGGTGGTGGTGGGGGGTTTGTAAGGATGTTAACGGTGATGGTATGCACCAGAATGGACAGGGTGGAGGAGTATGAAACAGGAGGGGCACTTGGTAGCAGCTGACATTGCTTAGAGAGGGGATAAGGAGCCAACATGACTTGATCTCAAATGTATTTATTTATTTAAAGCATTTGACTCCCCCACCCCACCCCCATTGCTTGGACAAAAAAAAATCTCCCAGAAGCTGCTTCCCTATGGAAATAGAGGCAAGGCAGTCCCTGCCCATCAACTGAACAGTCTCAAATACATGATTCAAAAAAAAAAAAAGGAAAAGGAAAAGGCATGCAAAGGGCAGAGGAGGAACAAGCAAGCACCATTTTATCTTAAAATGACATTGTTCTTCTTATCATAATTAACTTGAATGGCAACCGTTTCAGGAACAGCCCATGGACGCTGGCCTTACAACACAGATCTGCTTCCTATTTCCTTTTACCACAGCCCGAGAGAACATATTTAGCAGATGAAACTTCGTAATCTAGTCTGCTCCAAAGAGAAGCTGCTTCTAGAGATGTGTGTCAATGCAGAGGTTACACAATACACTCTTTTAAGTTTTATATCTCAGATGAGAAGCATCCTGCTATGGTTGAGCAACTGATTTTGTAGTCCACAACTGGATTAATTTCTCAAATGGACACTGATTGGGGGGTGGGGGGAGGCGAAGGGAAACATTTTATTTACAAGACCAGTGCAAATGTTTCGGTGTGATGACAAGCCCAGCAACACATACCGTCCAACCTCTCGTATAAAGTCATCAGTGGTTGCAAGTGGAAATTGGGGCTGTTCTCTGTGTATTAAGAGGCAGAAGAGCTCCATGGCCCTTAAGGCAGAACTGTCTATAAATACTTACCACGGCTATCGTTGAGTTATGTTTTCACTACAGTGGGCATTTGTGACGTTTTCCTTGTGTATAGTCTAAACTGCATGCAAATAATCTTCATTACTTTGTAGAAAACTTGCATCTTAAATGTTCTGGAGTGAGCACTTTATGCTGGACCAGACTCACAAAGTAGCTTTAGATCACAGTAGGTTTTGGAGGTGTCTTGCAGTCTCTCGTTTCTGCATATGTACAGGACGTATTATATATAAAAAAGACTTTGTCAGACATTTCTTGTTAGCCTTGGGGAAGAGCAAAACCAGAATAATGTTGTACTCCGTCTCTGCGTTCAGCAGAGGAAAAGCTTTCCTTTGTTCTTGGCGTATTATTCTAAGGAATAGCAATAGAAACTAAGTTTTGTTTTTACAAATAACCACATTCCCATCATTCATCACTCATTTTTTTGATAGTTTTTCCTTTCCTCATCCCCCCTCCACAGTACAGCTTTGGTGTGAATACTGAAGCCATTATCATCAAACCTTCCCAGCTGAGAAATCAAAATTTAAACCGATTGTGGGTGAGGATCATCATGGCAAGATTGAAATATAGATCCTCCAAGGGTTTCTCTACTGCAGAAGGATCTTGGTTTCCCCTCCTGGCTGACTCACTCTGTGCACGAGGCTGGGGAAAGACAGGACCAACTGCACGTTGAGAGAAAGTGGTTCGTTTTCAAAATTCCATGAAAAAACTCTTAAGAAAGAGCTTCTCTTGTAGCAACCACCAACGGGTGGTTCTGGTTAAAGCCCTGGACAAGAGCTTTATTATTTTTTTTTAAATGTGCTTGGCCTTTTAATATAAGGCTTTCAAAGGAACTACATAATGCCAACGTGACTCACCCCATTAAGAGTGTGAATTGTCAAACGCTATTGGTAGAGCAGGGCAGGAAACCCAGGAGCCTCCTCCTTCCGTCACATGGATGTGTGTGTGAATGAAAGAGAACACACATCACTTTCTGACCAGTGAGAGGGCCATGTGAGACACCTCGGAGCTTATATACAGTATTCCCCTTTACCTCTAGATCCAGAAGCCAGTTTTGCCTCTTCCATTCCAAGCGCCTGCCTTTCTTCGGTTTCCATGTTAGGGGTTTGCCCTTATTTGGCCTTCCCTTGAGAGCACGGATAGCAAAAGCTGAAGTTTAGGATCAAGAAAAGTAGCCACACAAATAGGTTTCTGCTAGAAATGGACACCTTTTTTCTGGGTTGTCACTCCATGGTGAAGACGGGGCCATAGGATAAAGGGGCCATGTCTGTTGCAGTGTAATCTTTCACAACTTGCCAGCCAATCCCATTTGGTAGATACCTAGATCTGGGCTGAAAGGGTTGCTGCTCCTTTTCTTACGTACTAAAGCTGCGTTAAAATTAATAGTTATGAAACACATTTGCACATCTTAGGGCGGCTGGAATGGTTTCATTGGCACTTTCCTGTCTGCTCTCTGTTTTCATCCAATGTTCTGATGTTAATTTTAGACGGGGATGCCCACAGATGTGTTCTAACCATTTCCAAGGTAGAGACAGCTGTCTGTGACATTAAGAAATTCAGACAGAGCAAATATTTAAATAATAAAGAAACAAACCCAAAATGTGTTAAAGATTTGCTGATTACAGATGTGTTGATTCACTGTGTATACAGTTTTCTGGGAAGGCTTAGCATGAATTAACTTAGCAGCACAGGTGTAAGTAATCATGATAGATAATTAATTACCTTTGTTTAGGTTTCATCCTCCTCATCCAGCCACCCTTTTTTTTAAATACGGAAGTGATTTCTCTAATGGATACACATAATGTTTCCTTTCAGGGTGACCAAGGAAACTTGGTTGTGCCTTGGAGCCTAGGTAGCTTCTCATATCCTAAAATCCATTTAAGCAAGCAACCCTCTTGTACCTTTTTTATTTTTTTAAGCATTAAGGCTCAAGTGCCAATGTGTTGTGGGAGCGGGGCCCTCTTTCCATCCCTTTGCACAGTACTGCCCATTTGTCCGGAGGAGCTATTGCCTCAACTGAGACCATCTTGCTTTCGTCTGGTAGAAACTCCCAAGCCACCAACAGCTAATACTGTTTCAATTTCTGTGCGTCTCTGTCTCTGTCTCACTCTCTTACACACACACGCACGCACATATACGGAACTGGTGTCATTCAGTCTAAGGAGAGCGCTGAAACACTGGCTCGTGCTATTCATTTTTTTGTTGTTGTTGCCTAGCGTGTGTACCGGTTAAAAAATGTGTAGGCTGTTGGCACCAAGACCTTCTCAACACTCCAGAGTTGACATCTGTCTGGCTCCAATTTACACGAAACATTCTTATATTTGCCTTAGATACTCATGCTACGAGTCAATATGTACGAACTGTTTACAGGCAAAGAGAGCCGCAAATCAAACTCAAAGCATATGTCAGACATTGATGATTACACCCAACGCATTCTTCTGGCTCTCCACGACTGGCGAGTCACTGTCATTACACAGCCAGGATTCTTTTGTGTGTGTGTGTGTGTGCTCGTGAGACGTTGTCGTCCAGACAATGTTCAAGAATAGTTTTTTGAAACCAACTGCTATTTTGATTTAATTGAATAGATTCATAATCGGAATGGATGGTGTAATTCCAGTAGGCGGAGAAGTAGTGTTCAAGGAGGCACCTGCTGTTTATGATTATGGACACTCCTCCTGAAGCAGATGTTGCCTTCTTCTTCCGCGTAATGTGTCTCTCTAGGGTTATGAGAGCTCTTCCAGGAACGGAGGAGCACCTGCCTCCTGGCAATGTCTTTTCTCAGCCTTAGTTTAGCATTAATTGGTGTCTATTTTATAGGTCCATCAGAAGTGTCAGCCGCTGTGAGGTTCAACAGGAGACCCACCTGTCCTGATGCCTCCGTGGCAGCCAGCCTGCCAACTCCTCCTGTACCCCGACACAGGAAGAGTCACAGCCTGGGAAACAAGTGGGTGTTCCAATCTGCATCAGACCTGACCATTTATTTAGGCATCGTTCAGTCGTAATCTGACAGTTGATGACTCGTTGAAATAGCAACATCCTTCTCAGTCCTGCCCGCCGCCCACTTTTCCGAGTCTCGTAGCGCTTCTTGTTTCTAGTAAAATGCCTGTTTCAGAACCTCCTTGTCTGATCTTACAGGGCTTACACTCCATGCCTCTTATCTCCATCCTCTGTGGGTGATGGATATTTGGGCATAAATCACCAGAGGAAAGCTCCGTTAGGTTAAGGGCCCACGTAACAGGCCAAGTAATTTGCCGTCCTGCCTAATCTGTGCTTGCTGAAATATGTCGGACAGGAAGTCTGCAACACAGACGAGGGCTTCTGCTTCTCAGATCAGAGTTCTTGTTCTACTTCTTGTTAGAAATGTGGATGGACTAAGGCAGACAGAGCCCATACCGCTCGTCTCTCGCCATCTTACAGAATCAAGAGCTTAGTTGTGGTGGTCAAACCAAGCAACAGTGGTAGGAGCATAAGAGGAAGGACGTAAATCTCTAAAATCCCAAAACCCAGTTCTTGTATAGCTCATCAGGTAATCTTGCTCTGAACGAAGGAGCGTAAGAAAGGATCCCATTTAGCTACCATCCACTTGAAGACATGCTGACGTTTACGATCATCATACAGTGAGATGATGTCCATGTGGAAAGAAAAACAGGGAATGAATAGATGTTATCAGATTACATAAGAACCTTTTGCCTTTTTTTTTCTTTTCCAATTTTCCAGTATGATGTGTCAGTTCAGTGTAGTTGAAAGTAAAAGCGCAACGTTCCCAACAGAGAAACCGCGCCACCTGCTGGATGACAGTGTGCTAGAATCCCACAGTCCTGTCAGAAACCACACATTAAATTCTGTTTTCACCAATGGTATTTCCATAGGTAAGTATTCAATGGCTCGGATAAAAGGGTGTTGCTTGTCGGTCTCTTGCACTTTTGAAGTTCAGAGAGGCACCCAGAAATTTGGAAAAGGCCAATTAATTGACTTGATCAAGAGTAGAAAGAAACATATTGTGAAAGGGACCTCAGGTGCATTTTTTTTTCCTTTCTTAGACACCTGCACGACACATAATCTCTGCGGCAAATTTATATCAAACGCACTTGCAGATTGTTAGCCTTTTACGAAGAAGTAACTCTAGTTTTCTTAGAATGTGGCAGCTGTCTGTATGGGGAGGATTCGGTCACTGTGTGGTTCTGTCAGCACAAAATGAAGAGAAACTTGTTGAAAAGCCTCAGGGTGTGAGGGGCATCACTTTAGAAAGCAGGTGAATGGAAACCCACTTGGAGAAACAAGTGAGGAGGTTGTCTGGAAAACAGCCGAAAACACAGCTTTGGCTACAGATCACGGGTGTCAGGGTAGGGGAAAAGGTTAGGAAGATCACAGATGTTTTGAGTAGAAAATAAGAATTCTGGGAGACCCGCAGCAGCCAAAAATACAAGATTTTCTCATTTAGAGGTTGGTATACAATGGCGTGAACCTCCGTTTGCAAGAAATTGCTTTAATGGATGCATGATGCACTGTGGTTGTCAGTAACCTGAATGTGGGAAACTGTCCTTTATCAGCTACCCTAACCGGTCACACAAAGCTATTCTCTAGCAATGGAAACCAAGCTGAGAAGGGTTTAGCCTTCCAAGATGTAGGTATCATCCTAACTATGATGGCTGTTACTTTAACTGCACACCCAAACAAAAGAAAATCTGAACAAAAAAGTTTGAGAAAGAAAATGCATTTAAATTGATGTGTTTACAATTTTAAATTCCATTTCAGTAAATTTAGCGAAAAAGGTTTGGTTGTGTGTTGTTGTTTTTTTAAAGTCTCGATCTCATAACATATGAGTAGAGGCAAGGCATCAGGTTGGTTTCTCATAGCACTAAACGGTCGCTTGCTTAATATTTCCTGTTCTTTGTTCATGATTTAACGGAAAATCAACCATTCCTTTGCCGTCTTGTCCTTTCACCTTTGGCTGTTGTGATTATATCTCAGCACAAAAGTGCAATTCTGGTCTGTTGACTGGAATAAATGATGTGTATACACAAAAGTTGTATGTTAATGAGATGGTATTATAGAGAGACCACTTTTATGTTCTGTGCGCCAATGAGGAAAAACTGGAGCACACATTTGGTAATATTTCACACATAGAAAACCAGCGTTGGTGAGGACACCACCTTCTTAGCAGGAACACAGGAGCGAGTTCTAGCATCCCTTTTCACACTGGGCTCTTACATCTGGCTTCCATGGTGTGCTCTCTGCATGGACTCTCCTCGCCCGGTTTATCTGCTCCGTTGACATCACGGTGTCCTCCTTTTCTCTTTTAGGAAGCAGTGAAAGCTCAGAATTTAGTGAGGAGCCTTCTTCGGGACTTGAAAGGTGAGTGCCCGCTCTGCCAACGCACTGTGACCTTTAGTGGATTGTAACACAGCCCCATTGCTATATTTCAGCACAGTTTACGTGTAAAAACAGTCTTTAGGAGCCAAGTTTCAATTACAGGATAATAATAATAATAATAAAAACAGTTGCTGCTTTAAGTCATTGATCTGGTGATGCAGTGATATGAAGAAGAATATGGCCATCTTTATGAGATACCTAAGTATGAGTGTAAACCCAGTGTGCCCTTATATACTGGGTGTGTGAGTTTGTGCCTGTGTTCCTTAGACTCTGTGCTTCATACAGCTGTTCAGAAAGTTGTTTCTTGTCACCAGACGTGCCCAGCAACAAATGTAGATTTTTTAATACCATTGAGCTTTAGAACAAACACTCCCCAATCCATCTTAACCAGGTAGCATGACATCCAGTTCAGTTTTGTCTTTAAGCGAAAATCCACATGCTAAGTTTGTTTGCCTACAACACCATCTTTAGAAAGGCACCAACAGATTGGGATTTCAGATATATCCTAATTGGTGCTCCCTGACTCTTCACTCATTTATTTATTCCATATTGCGGTATACGATCTGGGACCTTCCAGGTTCGCTTGACTAGTCTTGATCATCTCTCCAAGCTTTGCCTTGCCTTGTGTACTGGAAATGTCATGTACAGAAAAGCATCCTCATTAAGCTAATAAAGTTCTGCCGCGTTGAACAGTTACATTCCTATGAACATGTTTCTGCCTCTACTTAATAGACACTATCTAGAGTAGAATGGGGCAATCCATTGATCAATTCAAACTTTGCACATCTCAGTGCATAGCCATTGGTCTTGAACTTTGTCATGCAGCTGTCGGGGGGGGGAAGTGTAGTTAAACGATTGACAAATCATTCAGGAAATACTCAGTTTTATCTTAAGAGGACACTTCTGCTGTCTCGTTCTGAACCTCTGAGGTCATGAAAAGCCGTCAAGGGTTCACAGCAAAGTCTGTGGTTCTGGTGTCTTGCCAGGCCTTTACTTCATGGTGATCACTTTTATGAGAGGGCTTGCCTTGCCCATTGTTATCTGCTCCCTGCAGAGTCCAGTATAACTTGCAAGCCAGAGGGCTGAACGTTGCTATCAAAAGGTTCCACCTCACAGACCCTGTAATTCTAGACACACCTTATGTCCAGACTCAACGAGACAGCGTTGCCAAAGACACCTTACGCTTCCCAACAGAGTACGGCCACTTGGCCTTCTAAAAGAACGGGCCGATAGACTACTTGAGTTCAGGGTTTTGCTGCAAGGCTGTCCAGCCCTTGTTACCTTGGCACACAGTATTTATGCCAAAACCAAAACCTTGTCGGCTCAGGATAATTGCAGTCCAGGATGTGTGGTTCTCCTCCGTGTGACGTTGCAGACCGTGGTGGTGAATACCCGTGGGCTATCAAAGTCTGTGTTCTTCGCTATAAAGCATTTTTTCTTGTAACAGTCTTAGAACAGAAAGATCTCTCTCTTCAGACAGGCAGTCCCTTAGTGATTGGTCGTCTAGGAAGGGGTTTAAATGGAGAGCGTGCCTTGTTGCTTTAAATGTGGTTTTGGTGTTGATTTTGTTTACCATTTTTAGTGTGGTATTTGTTTGATCCTTTTTAAGTATTTGTCTATGTACTGTTTTTAGCTTTTAAATATTATCTTTCAATGATTTCAGCTGCCCTGGGTCCTTTTTAAGGAGAAAAATGGGACAAAAATATTTTAAACAAACAAAGCAGGTTGCAGTTACGTTAATCCAGGTTAAATGCTACCAGATTCAAGCTGATTTTTCTCCTCTCAGAAAGGATGTTATTTTTCATCCATACTGCTCCTCCTCATCTTTCTCCACTTATGACCCTCAAAGGTGATGGTTTTGTGACGGAGGCAGACAGGCCCCTTAGCTACTCTACAAGGGGCAGCTTATTCTCTGGTTTCTTCTGCTGAGGAGTTCTTAACCTCACCCTGGGGAAAAAAAACGAACAGCATTTTCAGTGTGCAACTGCTTGCTATCAGTTGTAGCCAGTTAGTTCGGCCTGAGAGAATATTCCTCATGGTCAAACTTCAAAGCACTCTGTGTGCTTCCTGAACAGCTACGTATCTCATTCAGCTAATGTAATGTATTTGACTTTATCAAGTATGTTTGAACTAAGTAGTCCAGAGTTTTTATCACAAGTAAATTGCAGGGAGAATCATGTGGGAGATACTCAGGGACAGACTTTTACACTTCAAACACCACTGTCTGCTGGACAAAGTATTAGGTTAAAGACAGTTCTATCGATTACTTCAATGTAGGTACATTTTTTCCTCAAAAAGAGATGTGCCCCGGCTTAGACCTGCTTGGGAGCAACCAGATCTGATCTGATAGTAATCATTTTGATGCCATCTGTGTTTATTCGGTGTTGATGAAAATAAGCCCTCTGTACCTAGTTAGGTGCAGTCTCTTCGTCCTTGCTTCTCACGCCCCACAGCTGACCCCCCCAACTGCAAATAGGTTCCAAGCCTTTCAGTTTGTTCTTTGGCGGTTGCTTTATTTCTCATGATTTTTCACGAGGGCGATGCAAAACCCTGCACTGTGGCATTCCTAAAAGCTCTGAGGTTTCCACGGCCTTTCTTCAGAGCGTGCACGCACCTCAGCAATAAAAGGAAGAGAACTATAGACGTAGAGTCAGAAGCAGCTTCACGGATTTCCTTTTGTCATTTCTTTTAACTGCCTGATGTGCACCATTTTCGTTTGCTCACTACTGCCTGCTTCGCCCGTAGGTTTTAAGGACTAACTCACAAGCAGTGAAACAATTCACTCAAGAGCACCTGTCCCATCAGACTCAATGTGTAACCCACACCAGCTTGTATGTTTTGTTTTTGTTGAATGTTACCACAATTATATGCATGGTAAGAAAAGAACTCACTTGTAAATTTATAAACAGGGGTCGGTTATACGCCACACTGGGGCCCAACTGGCGGGTACCAATTCGGAATTCTCCCAGAAGTCGGAGCTGTGTCTACAGGTACAATTAGCTGCCGGTGGTGGGTCTCTTTTCTCTCTGGACCATGATATGACTTCCTGCTTCCAACCTCTCGTCCTCTGGGCTAATTAAGAAAGCTTTGTATCCAGCAGCACTAATTTCTTTTCTTCCATCTTCACACTTTCCTTTCATGCTAGTAAGAGCTGCCAGCAGTAGGGAGGCTGTTTAGTTTTCCATTCATCTATGCTTCTGCCTCACCAGAAGCATGATTTTTACCCATGTTTTTGTGCCACCCTGCATATAAACATGCTTCATTATTAGTAACTGGCCATTGTTCTTCTTTGTTATGCTGAGAAATGCAGACTAATTGAGGGCACTCCATCCAGCCAGACTTTAAATTTTTAGGAAAAAAAGTCTATTTCAGTGCGTTGATTTTGGCATATGCTTAACTCGACACCCCGTGGTTATTTATGGCTATTTTAAAGTAATGCACTTATTTCCGTAAGGATAGGGCTTCGAATCTCAGCTCATTTAGCAAGGTATGTATATTTATTTTCTTATTTCCCTTTCTATACCCCGCCCCATTAGTGTTGTCATTCGCTCGGCGGTTGACAAGAGGTATACTTTCTTAAATAAGAACAAATAGAAGAAAAACATACCTTTCCGTGGCAGTGATGAAACAAATAGTAGCCTTGTGGTGAATACAAATAGTATTGGACTAAATAGCTGTAAAACGCAGATATTTATGAGACTTTGGTGGGGAGGTGTAAATAGAGGCGAAGCATCTTATAGTTGTTCTCACGAGTTGGTCTAAGAAGAAGAGGTTAGTTCTTCCTGGCACATCTTCTCATGGCTTCTGCTGCTTCTTTGCCTCCTTATGACTAAACTCTTTTGCTAGGATTACTTTTTTTTGGATGCCTTGGGAAAACCCTGAAAAAAATGAAGTGAATCCCCTGGATAGGAAAATACGCTTCATCTTCTCAATGATCTTGATCTCAAACACATATCCCATTTCAATCCTTATTTTGCTCGTATTTCATCCCATTTCTGTGCCCTTTTTAAAGTACACACCACTCAAAATCTTGTTATTTGCATTGGCTAGGATACTAATATTTTTGATGGAACAGAATCAGTGCATTGTTTATTTAATCAAAGTGTAGTTTCCTCCCTCCTGAAGCTGAGAACCACTTTCTGCACTCTGACTGGGCACTAGGCCCACTTTCTAAGAGCCCACGACACACTTGGTAGGTTTTGTTGCGCTCCCACAGACACAAAAGCTGGGGCACCTGGAGTCATGCAAGAGAGATGGGTGAACATGCCTCCTTATACTTTGCTTTTGTCACTCACAGTGACTCCACCAATATCTGTAAGGGGAGATCCTGGAATATCTTCTGTCGTATGAAAAAAAAAATACACTTCAAGTCCCTTGTAGCTATTATTTTGGTTAACGTGTTCAAGTGTTCCTTGTAACTGAAGATGAGGGTTCTTGCGGTAATCACGCCATGACAGTTTTAGTAAAGATCTGTTGTCAGGCATTTTTGTTTTTAATAATGATCACAGACTACAGCACCTATTTAAACAAAAGGAAAAATTAACTCTTGAGGAGCCATGGTTAGAAAAAGGTTGGAAGCACAAACCGAGGCCTGAAAAAAGCCACTGCTGATTTTGCACACTTTAATCGTGGGTGTATCTGCCTGTTCTCACCGTCGTGTTGGCATTTGTTGTTTCAGCCCAACGGGCGCCTGCAGCTGCACTTCAGGGAGTTCCACTGGAGTTGTTACCATGGAAGGGCCTTTGAAAAGGAAGACATTACTGAAGGAAGGCAGGAAGCCTACCGTAAGTCATTTTGCGACCATGGCCGTGCTTTCCCCTACTGTGGCACCTGTAAGATAAACTGTTATATTTCAGTGTGAGCTTTTATATGTCTGAAGAAGGGGATGCAAACCATGAAAGCTCACGCTGAAATATAACAATGTTTAAGGTGCCTTTTTTATTTCAATTTATTTGTTCTGTTTTCGTCTGGATACACTTGCATGGATGATCAGAGCTCACTCTTCGAAAACACTAAGGATAAGATCCTTAGTAATAACTGCGTCGTTTCACCTTGTTTTGGGAGTTGAAAGCAAAACGGGGTTGGATTTTGGCCAGAGCGTGATCTTGCGTCTTAGCAGCCTATCTCCAGAGAGTTGGCCATAAACATCTTGAGCTTTCGCCATAGTGTTCAGTTTCAGTCCGTGTACAAACAGACTTGTATTTCTCTTTCCAGCTTTCCTCATGGACTAGATACTGGGTCACCCTTTCAGGATCTACTCTGATTTATTTTGGAGCAAAGTCATTAAGAGGCGCTGAAAGAAAGCATGTAAGCAAATAACGTGATTGACTCTGTAGCTCAACCACTGGTATGTCCAGTCTTGGGGGATGGCGCATGTCAACAGCAATAGTGCCCTTCCCTGCGTTTGCGCAGAGGAATTATTTTGCTGGTCCCTTTACAAATATATATATATTAAACCCCCCCCCCCCCCAGAATGGCAGCACAACCAAACTTATCATTATACTTGTTTGTTCTTTTCTCTTCTAGTATAAATCTACTCCAGGGAAAAAAGTTTCCATTGTAGGCTGGATGGTAGCATTACCGGATGATCCTGAACACCCAGATATTTTTCAGCTAAATAACCCAGATAAAGGTAGGCATTTTAAAAATCCATGTCTTTCCCATGTGCTGGGAAATTCTGCATTTGTCTTATTTTTTGTTATAATAGAAAGTCTTGCAGCAGAAGCTTTGGGGGAATAGGGTCCATTCTGTCAGATGGAAGAAGTTGGTAGGTGTATCTACACAAGGCAACAAGAACATGGGCTGTTTTTAATAATTTGCCTTCAAAAAAAAGTTAAATTGGAAAATGACACCATGGGGCAAGCATCCATGGAGATCTGCTGGACTTTGTTTTGCAGAAAGGGAGCGGGCCTTTCCCCCTTTCACTGAGCATATGTGTGATTTTTTACACAATATCCTCCTGAACGCTCTGCCACTATCTTGCTGCCTCTTCAACCCAGTGATATAAAACCATCATACTGAATGTTTCAGGTGCCTCTTCAGCACCAGCCCCATAAGGCTGAGCCAAGGAGAAGTCAGCTGGCTAAACTCTAAAGTTTAGATAGTTTTTTTTTCCTTCTTTGTTATTAGTGCCACACTTCTTTTGAACATTGTGCTCTGGTGATGTCGGTCTAACCATCTTCCAGCACTCATCTGTAATTCCCAAAGCTCATCCTATGGCCAAATAAAACTTTAGCTTCTTAAAATTGGCCTTTTTGTTCCTTGCTGTTATTTTATTATTCTGTTTCGCAGGTAATGTTTACAAGTTTCAGACTGGTTCAAGATTTCATGCAATACTGTGGCACAAACATTTGGATGACGCCTGCAGAAGCAACCGGCCTCAGGTAAGATCTTTGTATTCGGTTCCAGCGGGGATGTAAAAGCCTTTTACTAACTGCAGTAGATTCAGTGCAAAACTACCTGGCAGAATTTGACTGGGTGTATGATTGAGTCTGGATTTTGAAAATTTCCTCAAATTTGTGGTGTTTGCAAACTGCTGGGTATGTCAAATTGAGCATGTTAAATTAACTGCTGAATTAACATGCTGAATGAATAAATGAATAAAAAGGCCTGGATTTTCAACCTTTCTGGCCTTTGCCAGACTAAGGAATCAGGTCAGTTTCTAAGTTAAACAAAGATAAGGAAAGCAGTGAGCTTAGGGGTTTTTTTTGTTATGGCACACCCAATCTGTATCCGCTTAGCCACGCTGCTAGGGCAACCACCCATGCTGCTAAAGTGCCTCCTGGTCCTTCAGAATATAAGTCCCTTTCACACTTATATTCTTGTGCAGCTCAAGCCCATATTGGGCTTGTGAGAGAAAGTGTGTGAAAACATAACAATGAAACACAGGAAGGAATGTGGCAAACAGTAGCTGCTCTCACATCAGCAAATGTGGGGTTTTCTGTGATTTTTGCAGACCTAGCAAACACAAGATTATATCTCTGGATTTCTGGGCAACTCAAGTAGAATCATTCATTGTTGCTGATGGTTTTCCTTTGCTTGGCTTTGCTAGGTACCTGCAAACCTTATGTCATTCGAGTAACATGCTCCAGTATGTGGTGTAACTTCCAAGTGCCAAACTGCAGATGGGAAACGGATCCCACAGGAGAGCGGAGGAAGGAGACTCCAGCGTGAGCCAGCTGTCCATAACAGCAACTTCAGCACTTTTCTACATAACTTGAAAGTAATTATGACACAGCTTCTAAAAGCAGAACGTGAATGTTGTCCTTAGGACAGGATCTAACCCAGTGCACTGATGAGAAAGATGATTTAGACTGGTTGAAGAAACAACCTGCTCGCCGCAGGATCCTTGAGACCTTGACTTTAGCTTTGTGGTCACAGACGGCTGTGGATTTCTGTTCTGCCACAAACTGTGCATCACATCTTCTGCAGATTCTTTTTTTCTTTCCCCCGTTTTTTTTAAACTGCTCTTTTTATTGTTGAGCTGCTGTATGTGACTGAAGAACATTTAGCCCATGTTGGGTTTTCAATTATTTCTAATGCACAAAACGATTGACAGTGTTAACTTGCTGCAAAAGGTGTCAATTAGAATAGGACATTGTGGAACAACATTTTTATAACCTGAAGTGCACTGAGTTGCTTGGCAATGTGGCTGCCTCAGATTTTATATCAAACCTAGGGACAAAACTGATGTTCGTACTTGATCTATTTAGGAAATGTGTATTTTGGCACAAGATAAACCACTTGTTAATTTAGTGTTTGTTTCTTGTAATTGGCTGTGCTATTTTCTGTTTAAGTATCTAGAAGTGCCCAGGCAAACGAAGGGTCTGTAGCTGCTGAAATTCACTTGGTGTTATGAGGCTCCTCCTGGGTTCCTTCATCCCACAAGAAATATCTGCCTTAAATTATTTTGTTTGTTGTTCTTTTAACGGTGGGTGCTGTTCCTCAAAAGCATCTTGCTGCGCGCAAACGTCACGGGCCCTCGGAGCTGCTTTTGGGCCTCCCGGCTCACAGAGCCTCCGCTTGAGCAGAAGAGGTGAAAGGAGCGCTTTCCTGCTGAAGGGAGAGGAAGTTGGCCACTTTCTTAAGCCCTTCCCAGGCTCGTTTACTTGAACGGGAATTCAGTAAACAAGAAACGACGGAATCACCTTCCTTTTTCATCATCTTCCCGTATCTGAACCGTGGCCCTTGACCAAGTGAGCGTGCAGCCACTGCCTGTAAGCCAGAGAGCAGCTGAACCATCCTTTCAATGCAAGGCAGGAAGCTACCAATGACCGGTGATTGGAAAAGCCTCACATTGGGAGGGATGCTATGATAAGCATATGATCAGAATGGCTCTTAAGGATGGTCTTTGAAATATATTTCTGTTTTCATTTTTTCCCTTTAATGTAAAATGTCTTGATGGCTGCTGGTGATAATATGGAGGTCGATCAACTGCCATGTTGTTATGCCGGTGTCATAGTTCTGATGGTGAAACAAGCTTGTGGAGGTGGCTGTGATTGTATTCTGTCAGGCCAGTGTTCCCCCAGTGGTCTTTCTGCTCTACCAGATTGGTCGTACGTCAGCTGTGGACATCATAACAGTGAAGTGGTGAGAATGGAACAGGAAACAAAAGGACTCCACGCTAGGTCGACGAACCAGGTTTTCCGTTCAACCATCACTGTCCGTTAGAGTGTGATTTCAAATAGCGCTCTTCTGCAGAGAGATGCTTGCAATTTACACAATAAGGTTTGTCCTTGAGTATGACTGTCCTCTTTGGATTCACCATCAAAAGTCAGAGAGACTTTGTAAAGCACTCACAACATCCCGACATCTTCTTTAGAACACAGGAAAAAAATAACCATATGTGGCCTCACCCTTACCAGCTGATGCTGAAAACCCAATACCATCCCTTTTGAACTAGGAAAGTAACATTGGGTCGCCATCTGTCCCCCTGCTTTGGCATATCTTGGATTTTAAACAGAGCAATACAGGACATTATGTAGAAGAACACTATGATTCCTTTTACCATTGTATTAAATCAAAGCCTCTCATCCATTGGCACCAGTTTATCCTGTTCAGGCTGTAAGGATGCCAGAAAGGCAAGGAGCACCTGCCTACCTGAGAAACAGTTAAGAGAGAGAGAGAGAAGACTAGGCCTTCTTATGCTGCCAAAGACCTATTGCCACACAAAGGGAATCGTGATGTAATGACTGAGTGATTGTCAAAAACACAATGCGGTGGACGTTAACTGGTGTTCTGATGGTGGAAGAGAACACCCTGTAGAGTCATTTAAGCCCTTAGTTACTTAGAGATCGTAAGCTAGAGCACAAAGTTCCAGGCCCTCTACCCACAAGTATTTTGGATAAAACAAATGTAAACTACCTGCAAGTGAGTTTTAAGACATGGGGATTCATCTTGTTACCTACGTTTTCATCATTAACGAGGTCTGTACTGGTATATATTAGAAAGGCGAACTAAAATGATTGTTGCAGCAGTCATAAGGCCTGGGTTGTCGAAGCCAAAAGAATGGTCTGATCGTCGTCGTTTAATGTCTGGGACTGCAGAAGCAGCTACCAACCGTAAACAGCAGGAATACCAATGAGGGTGGCAAGTCCTATAGAGTCCCACAGGACTTCCTCCTGAGTAACCTTAACTAACATTTCACCTGTCACACACTTTCACAAGAAGTGCTTGTAAAAAAAAAAAATCCCTATTTTACATTTAATTTTGCTTTACAGAGAAACAAGGAAAGGATATCTAGAGCTTAAAAAGCAGCTACCGTGTCTCAAGAAAAGCATGCCTCCCAAACTCACCAGCCCTCCAATGATTTACATCAGTCTCCTCGGCCAAAAGAAAAATTGGACTAGAAATCAGCAGGGGCCTTGATAATGACATTATATGAATGAAAAGAATACTTGTCATGGTAACACCCAAGTGGAGAGGATTTCTCCTTGTGTAATGAATGGAATTTGCATGCATCTGCAGAGGGAAGGAAATGTCTCTTGAAATTAAGCTACTTGAACGTCCCTCTGCAAATCTGCATATGGAATGTTCTGGGTGCTGTTGATTTTTTTTTTAAGAACTGGTGAAGCAACTAGCTGACTGTGAATCTGTTGTACAGACAGTATTGCATCCAATGGACACGGAAGAGTTGTATAATAATAGCTTGCGTGAAAATGAAATAACATGGTGCAGTACTTCAGCAATACAGGCAGCCTGGCTGCGCAGTGTTTTTGAGAAGATGAAATAAATAAGTGATATAACAGTATATGAAAATTGTTACTAGCATAATCCACGGTTCAGTGGTTCTTTGTCCTATAAAGCATGAAGGTCTACTTAGCTACTGATTTCTTTAAGTGCACCTTTTTACAATGAAATAATAAAGCAATGCATATCGGTACAGTACTACTTAAAATATCCTCTTATGTCAGAGGGTACCCCAAGTTGGCAACCTGATCCAGGGCTCACACCCACGGAGCTGGTGTACTCACAAGCAGCTCAGGTGATTTTATGGTAGACACTGGCCCCGTTTGCCAGCTTCCTCCTATGAAATTTATCGGGGGGCACAGGTAAGAGAGGATCACCCTACAGTGCACACCCGTAATCTTGCACCTGGGAGAGATCCTTGGATCAGAATGCTCGTCTGCTGTGAGAAGTGCACAAAGCTAGATATGTATTTTTTTTGTTTCACATTTTATACAAAGGGTTCCTGTCAAGTTCTTTTCAGGATCACCATTACCTGTAGCTACATTGAGGCAATATTATTTATTATTAATTTATTAGCGTGTGTGTAATTCAAAAGTAAACTTAGTGCCAAAATGCATGTTCTTCCAATTAGAACTCAGTCAAGGCATAGAGAATAGTATTCAATTATCGACCCATCTGTCACATTGTGATGTAAACCAGTTTCTATATTTCAATTTGTTTCTTGTGAGAACTGTTGCACTACTTTGTTTTACTTTTACTTTTTAGCTGTATTCCAGCAGCCCACTGCATGCCATTTGTGTAAGGCCTCTTTCTAAAAACTCTTGTGAATTGTCTCACTCATTATAACCACTAAAAATTTTGACCCTTGTGTGGGAGTCTTTTAGGTTTTTTGGCAAAGTATTTTGTTACCTCAGTCTTCTATCAGGTTGCTGTATTTTTCAGCTTGTTACATTGATAATAACTGTTTCACTAATTAAAAAAACTTTAATGTAAAAAATTGTACCAGTTTCTGTGATATGTTTTTGGAACGGGGGAAACAACAGAATCTGCTTCTAAACTTCTACCCAGTGCTGTGGAACCACCGTTCAATCCTAGACCCGCTTGCTTTCAGAGGTTTAATCCAGCAAGTTCCTGGCCCAGCTATTCCTTTTATCTTTGCCGTTACTGCCCTCCTCTAAGCATAGAGACATTTGACAATGGAGCAAGCAGAAACGAACAGTGTTATCTCCCCTGGAACTCTACCCCTCAGTCGCCCAAGCCGCTAAACAGAGGGAAAACAGATGGATGGCTGTGGTAGAGACCTTGGACCTGTTTGGCAAGTCCATCTTTTTTTTTTTTTTTACAAGAATGATCCACATTTGAAATCTATTCAAAATCATTAAGAGTGCAAACCTTCTGCGTTCAAAAATAACCTAGTCCTTCTGAATGTGAATTGTATGTTTGAAATTGTATAGAAGGTACAGTACCGACAAAAGCCTGCCAGGTCCCAGGAATGGTGTTCGTTTTTCCCCCGAGGGTCTGACGAAGTGAAGGAATTCCTTGAAGGTCTGACCAGGCTGGAAGGAGAAAATGTTAAAGTGGTCAAACAAATGCTTCCAAGAATGCTAAAGCAGAGTGCACAAACAAGCCACATGCTTACAGAATGTAAATACAGTAGGGCCCCGTATCTGCGGGACCAGTATCCACTGGTCCACTTTTCCATGCATAAGACATAAATACATAGGCATCCTTCAGTCTCGAGAGACTATGGTAACATGCTCTGAATCAAGGAGTGTCCTCTCCAGAGCATGAAGCCCGGGTAAGGTAATATGGAGGATAGACTGTTACCCAAGCAGCACATCCCCCCTCTCCACATTGCTGAAATGGTCCAATGGAAAGGCAAGAGCCAATACGACTGGTTCCAGCAACGTCGCAGGAGTTGGCAGAACGACACATGCTGCCTTCGGGACTCCAGCTCCGGATTTTGCCTCGAGGTTAACTCCTGAAGCCTTTTCCATGAGTGGATATAGCCACAAGGCAGTGGAGGTTATACACTCCCATGTATAAGACACACAGCCCTCACTTTTCTAACCCAACATTAAGAAATCTTATCTTAACTGAGTATTCAGCCTCTGGGCTCAGAACACTCAGACATTATGAATCCCTGTTGCATCTGAGCACTGCCCATAGGCTCCACCTCCAACAAGGTGTGTTCCAGTTGGTTTGTTCAGCATCAGCTGACATCAGTTACATAAGGCTCGTGATTGGAGGAAGCTAAGTCTCCTGACTGTAGGAAGCTAAGCCTCCTGATTGAAGGCAACCTGTTTGCAGAGGCAAGGTATAGGCTGTTTTGTTCTCTCCTCAGCTTACTTCCGTGTATAAGACAACTCTCAATTTTTAGTCTAAAGATTTTAGACAAAAGTATCATCATATACGGAATAATACGGTATCTCTTGCCTGAAAATACTAATTAAAAAACCCCAGAAATACAGTACATATTTATATGTATTTCCAGGGTGTATTTACCAGAACTGACCACTAGAGGGAGCCACAGACCATGTGGCATACTTTCTCCTACCTGGGAAGCATCGGGGGGGGGGGGGCGGCGGCTTGGATCTGATACCTGAGGATATCATGGTTCTATTGTATATCAGAGGACAGAAGGTCACTGACATCTCCTCTAGTACTCTCAGGGATGGGAAGGTTAGGGCAAATCATTCTAACAGATCCCCATCTCTGCTGCTTAGAAAGAAGAAGCTAAAGCAATAGGGAGATGATGTTGTCCATGTATTCCATCTAACTGTGAAAGATAAGGACCACGTCTCTCGGGTCAGAAAGTCTGATGCCCAAGCACCCCCCTTAAGACTCCTATAGACCAGTGGTCCCTAACCTTTCCCAAACCGCAGACCGGTTTGTGGGGGGGGGGAGGGTGTCTGTGTGCAGGGGGTGGGGCACCCCTGCGTTCATGGGTGGGCAGGGTGCACATGTGAGTGGGCGGGGCAAGCTCATGCTTGCATGAGCGGGTGGGTGGGGCACCTGTGCGTGCGGGTGGGCGGGCCGTGGGGGGAGTACATGCGGGGGGCGAGATCTGACTCCATGGCCCGGTCCTGCCAAGGCCACAGTCTGGTTAGGGACGCCTGCCAGAGACCTTTAGGAAGACTCGGAAGCCTGGGTTATTACTGCTGGCATTTGTTCCCTTTGAGGGTTAATAGAATAAAACCTGATAAGCATTATTTCTGGTCCTAACCAAATTCATCTATGGAATGAATCATTGCACCACTGTTGCAATGATTCAAAACAACAAAAGCTTGTCTATTTCTCCATGCTTTATTCATTTACATTGCTTCTGTATTCCATGTGCATAAAATAAAAATCCAAAAAGTAACCATTCGAAATGGATTGCAACCGTTCTTACAGTCCAAACTCCAGGAGTATAAAAGGTGCAATAAAAGTATTAATAAAGAATGTTTTAATTACAATATAATAATGCAGGAGCTTATGGCCTGAAAGGGCACAATCAAAAGCAGGAAATATATCTCTGAAATATCAAAGCTCTTAAAAGTAAAAGAAAACAAATACCTTTCTAAGCCTTTAAGCATATTATTACAAGGATGCATGCCAGCCATGTGCCCCTATGGAGGGAAACCCCTGATCTCTGTATTGCCAGCTTCTGGAAATAAAACCTGCTACTACTACACCGCTATGTGCCTGCTACCCTTTCATGTCTGGCACCCAGTATATGTGGTGTTGGTGTTGGTGTCTGGTGTGTGTGTGGCATAACATGTTGCCTATATTTCTCTCTCTCTTTTCTCCCTATTTTATATTTCTCTCAGTTGTTTACATTTCTTTCCAATAATAAATAACTGTTTTTTTTCTCTGTGTAGCAAATTGCTGGTCTCTATAAATTGTCAGAAAACTTTCAATGGAGATTTTTATTGTTTTTTATTAAAGAGGCGAACCCATAAGGAATCAAATTTCTGGTCTTATAGTTTGTGTTGGCCCCTTGGACCTGGTATAACAGCTAACCAATCCCACAGTAATTTACTTGGGTAATGTTTTACTGGGGTGGGACGTGGTGGCGCTGCGAGCTAAACCGCAGAAGCCTGTGCTGCAGGGTCAGAAGACCAAGCAATCGTAAGATCGAACCCACGGGACGGAGTGAGCTCCCGTCGCTTGTCCCAGCTCCCGCCAGCCTAGCAGTTCGAAAGCATGCAAATGCAAGTAGATAAATAGGGACCACCTCGGTGGGAAGGTAAACAGCATTCCGTGTCTAAGTCGCACTGGCCATGTGACCACGGAAACTGTCTTCGGACAAACGCTGGCTCTATGGCTTGGAAACGGGGATGAGCACCGCGCCCTAGAGTCGGACACGACTGGACAAAAATTGTCAAGGGGAACCTTTACCTTTACTGTACCTTTTTAATGTTTTACTGGGTAAGCAAATACAATAAGCCTCAAGTGCTTGTGAATTAATTTGGTGAATCAGTTTGCTGTTTCCTCATTTAAGGACTCTGGGAATTTTTTTCTCTCTCAAGTTTATGTTTTTCTTTCCAATTGCAACATATTTCTTTATCATTTCTTTACACCCTCACTAAAGTATTGGCCAATTACGAAAGAGGTTCTGTGAAAAGCAAAGTTATTTTGCATTGGCCTTGTTTTCAGTCTTGGCTGGATTCTTTCATGGTGACTGTTTAGTATACAGCTGTTCAAATCTCATTTTAAAAGCACAATGTATGTTCAGGATTGCACCTGTTACAGCCCCCTTTATTATTTTAGGACTCTTTGCACACAAAGTCTTGACGTGTGAGGAAAAAAAACTTGGCCATCCTATTTCACTGCAAGAAATTAGTGAACCTAAATGCTTGGAAGTACATTATAAGTCCCACGTTATCTGTAGCCATGTGTGTATGTGTGTGATGTTACATCATTGAAACAATGCAATGAGTGAGAATGAGGTTATTTCATTGGCATAAAAAATAACATTTACTGGGTGAAATCCTGTTGCTTAATATAGCAAGTCGCAGCTAGCAACTTATTAATCTTAACATAGTATTTTTAAAAAATAATAATTAAAATGAGTAATACAGCAAAGTGCTTTTATAACACTCCAAGAACTTACAACAAAGAATTACTTTTTTAAAAAATGCTGTAATGAGTTATAAGAACAAACTGTTTTTTATAGTGGTAAGTATCTTTCCAAACATTAGGGAGTGCATAGGAATTCAAACCCAGGCTTTAAGAATAAAAGCTCTAAGCCTTTATAGATCTATTGGATAGTGGGAACTCTGGGTTTTAAAAAAAGGGCTGGAACAGGAAGTCTTCTAAATAATTAATGTGAGAAATTTATAATGCAAATCTCTTACTGCATAGCTTTCATGCTTCTCTCCACTGGTCTGCATGCAAGGCAGCTGATTTTCTGCCAACGCTTCCTGAACAATCTCTTGTGTGTCAACATTGGAGAAGCTTTATTCTTTGCATCAGGTCTTAAGATCTTTTCCGACTCCAGTGCAAGAAAGAGAGGGAGAGAAGCCAAAAGGTCATACGCAATAGCAACAAGCAAGTAATGACAGCCACTCCTGTTCTTTAAAGCCTACCGATAAAACTGCAGCTTTCAGTCTAGCCTATGTATGTTTTTCACTTGTTTATCTTTAGCTGCTGGGACAAACTGAGCTACCTTGTGGTCTACTTATTTTCTGCTTCCTCCACCAACGTCACTCGTTTCCTGCATGATACACAGGCAACCCAGACAATAGAGATGTTCACATTTCCCGACTGGGGCGAGCTTTGGCTGGTATTAGCTGTTTTTTGTACCATCACAGAACTTCAGTGAAATTCTCTTTTCATCAGTCTCTCTGAGGAATAGAAGCACTTCTCATGTGAGTACATGGATGTTGCCATTATTTCGGTTGTAATTCTGAGTTTATTTCCAGTTTTAGTATTTTGAAAGACAGTCACTTGTTAGCTCTATGAACTCAGGAACAGAAACCTATCTCTTGCAGTTCAAAATCAGCTTTTGGATTAACTTCGTCATTCTATATCCCAACTGAAACAACTTATTTTTCTCTTCTATTTCCTATCCTTAGTTGCCCTCTTTCTATCTATCTATCTTTAGATCAGGAGTTCACCATGCAGGGACCTGCATTTTGCTTGAATGACTCTGCAAAATATCGTATTGACTGTTTGTGCCACATAATAAACATAATTAAAAGCACAGCCCTTTAGATATATATTTTAAATTGCTCCAAACCATTACAAGAACATTTGTGCAGGCCTCTTAATATAGTTTGCCCCCCAAATAGAGTCATCCTGGGTTATTTCACCGATTGTTTATGGCCCTACACATGTGAACCGATTACAGTCAGGGGGCACTCATGTTAGAATTAACACTGCCTTTGTTTTGTAGCCGCAGAAATATTCTAGCAAATAAGGGTGTGAAAGTAACATGGCTGGCATTTCTAGAGAGCAAAGTATTCTCCAGCTCAGATTAAGTTCTGATCGAAAGAAGCCAGGGCAGAGAATGATGCAGTGTAAACACGGCAATTTAACACCTGCTTTGCCTCTTTGGCTCACTAGCGAGTGTATCGTTTAATAAAAAGAATAAGAAATGCATCTCTTGCTTAAAAAGCCAAAAGAGGGCACAGGATTTGAGCGTGCTAATCTATACCTATATACAGTATAATGTATTCATATTGGAAATAAGTGCTGTCGCAGAAAGAGAAACACAGTTTCTCACCACAGTCATGATGCGTGCGAATGATTCACAGTCTGCTGTTTGCACGCTGAATGCAACATCAAACCTCTTCTCTCCTTTTTATATTTCCGCTTGCCTAAGGGACGAGACTTTATACAGGTTTCAGGAGCAAAGCGCCCTGTGTTACAAGCTTGCATCACGCCCAGAAAAGTAACAGTTTGGCAAAGATCCTCAAAATATTGTTGCACGTTGCACTCCCTCTTCAATCAAATAATTTACAATAAAGAAAAGCTTAGTACAGTACTTGTTTTTCTTATTTGATTAACACCCTTTGGGTATAATTCAGCTTTCCAGGCTACACTCCAGTCACCCCCACCAACAGTTTTTGCACAAGCAGCTCCCAGTTAAAAACCTGGAAGGAAAGAAGAGCAAAAACCTACTGACAGTTAAAACTAGATAACGGTTTTAGAAGAGGTGTTTTCTCAAGTGACAAAACACGGTTTTCCTCACCTAACTGCTCTGCATTAAACATGGTTTACTTCTCCATTGGTCACAATAAAGAAGGGATTAATTTGCTACTGCAATTTCTAAGGCATACACCTGCAAAGAAATCCCATTCCAAGAGCGAAAATATGTGACTCAAAGGGAAAAAGTGTTCACCTTAATATCTAATTTGATCCTCAACATCAGACTGTGTCTCACCCAGGATCCTTGTTCTTCAAACTGTTTGATGGCAGACCGTTTTAGCACTCAGACAGAAACAGAATTATAATTTATAAGAAAAATTAATAATCTTGTCTGCCAGAAGTGCTAATCCTTCACCAAAGCAAAAAAGAAAAAATTCACACAGAAGGAGAAGATTTGAAAATCTGGGGAAGTGTAAGTCCTTGTACGACAGAGCAAAAGTTAACATCCTTGAATACAGTACTGACGACCAATGTGTGAGCAAATGAGAAAGGTGGAGCAGGGGAGGGGATTAAATAAGGCATGTCTGGAATATGGAATACTGCAACATTTTGTTGCTGATTCCACTGGTGCAGAATCAGCATAGTCCTTACATGTTTGTGGCAGCTGGGTGTGTTCTACAGACTGATTTTACCAATTTTACCAAGTCTTCTACAAATAGTTCCTTTTTGCCAATACCTTTCTCTTTTTTAAAAATGCTAGGTGTAAATAATTCATCCATCAGATTTCAATAAAGTGTAGTTCTTATTTAAAACAATTTTTGTAACCACTGGTTATGTGAAATGGATCTTTGTACAGCCTGCCTGGTAATTGGGGTGAAAACAGTGGCGTGACCCACGGGCCTGTTTTGGCACTCCACTCTACAGCTGCTTGGGCGAGGTTGCAAGGAAATGGTTTTTAAATTTGAAACCGAAAGGAGGAACGGGTGGAGGGAAGGGGGAGAGCATGACAAAAATAAATGTACTGTAAAATCTTCCTGAGGCTGCAAAGATACATTGTTACAAGATTAGTATTAAATGATTTAGGTAGGACATATTCCTTCAGTGCAGTTCATAGTTAATAAAATATAACTGAATAATGTAAAAAAAAAAAAACTAGAGATAACCAAATCAGCATATCAATCAACATACCAGAGGGGGGAAAATCATATACTGTAAATATAACAGCAGTGAGAAAAATACGTATGAAAACAGCAGTAACATATAAAAGAATTACAACACCTGAAGTCATTAAAAAGTCGTTACGGGAGAACAAACATCCTGAACACTGAAGCACATCTAATAAGGAAACTGTGAGCCACTCTGTGATTATACGAATGATTGCAAATACTGTATACTAATAAATAGATAAAAGACCCTACATAGGACTATTTCAACATTTCCTGTTATTGATGGAAATTAACAGTGCTGTAATTTTTTAAGGGAAGCCCATATGTAAAATAAAGAAATACAGCATACAGTGCACTACTCCTCTAAATACATCCAGCCCACTTGAAATTTCCAGGTTTTTTTTAAAAAAATATTTTTATTGTTTCTACAGATAAATCTTTGAATACATGAAGCTACTGTCCGCTTTATTAGAAAGATCAGTTCAGCTGTACATACTGATGGGTTCCCACTGGGAACGCAAATTAAATCTATTATACACTGGCTTCAGCCTTTCACCAGCTGAACTTCTCTGTTGTTGATTAATAAACAAGTTGTTTATTAATCAAGGTCTTTTGTCTAGGCTAGATTTATTTACACTAGCATTTTGCTCCACACATTCTGTAACCCATAAATGTCTTCCAGTTATGTCAACTACTGGTATGTATTAAAATAAAATACTTTGTTTTGCATTTCTCACATTAACACTGAATGTTAAGTGTGTTAATTAAGGAATTTATTAATTATGTACAGCTACTTATGTTAGCCAGAGGAGGTTGTAAGTAAGCTTATTTCATCCCCATATCAATATCTTTGTCATTTCAACCAAATAATTACGAAAGAGTACTGTAATCCCAGTGGGAAATGGGTGATTAAAGCCTCAAAACCAGATTTAAAAGAATTTGGCACCCCAAATAGTTTTCAGTTCATTATTACGGTCACCTAGATTAAGATTCATGAGGGCTAAGGCAGATGCAATGTAGGGAACTCCCACAAGACCTCACAGATTTGTGTACAAAACTTAAGAGGCTATTATCAGATTTCTCACACATACAACTCACGTGCAAGAAATCTGCCATATACCTCCTCCTTGCCCTGAAAATAAGAAACAGAGACAGACTGGCAAAGGTTTTCTTATAGACAAGTTAGCAGCAACTGGAGCATGTATTTATTAAACTACCAAATTAGTAATTAGAGCACTTCCCTTGTTTTAATGGGTGCAAAATAATTCAGTGTCTAAATAACATTCATGAATGCAAGTGTAGTCATCAACTACATTATAACGTAATTGCTTTGCAAGTGTATTATTCTCCACTGAGAACACAATCGTTCAGCCTGCCTTGCCCAATCACTGGATTCCAGGTAGCTTCTAATAATCTTAAATATATTAACGTTTGTACTCAATGTGCAAGAAACAGATCAATGAGTCCATGAGCAACTTCAAACTAAACTTCAGACTTAAGACCTACTTAGAAAACTGCTACTCAGAAAATAGTGAAAGGTGTCCATGTGTCATCACATGTGATTTTCTACCTTTCTGTATCTTGCATCTGACGTGCTTTGCTTTGTGATCAGTCACTGGAAAGTAAGTAGGGGCCTGAACTGCAACCTGCAGGAGGAAAAGTATGTTAACTGAAGGAAAAGTGCCTTCCTCTTCATACCTAGCTTGTTCTTCGTTCCTCTGGCCACCACCCATCTAATCATGACAAGGGCTAACTGGCCTGGGCCAATAATTTACTTACCTCCTTCTCATGCCATTTGAAAATAAAGAAATATTTTTGTCAAGTTTTCTTACCAATATAATAAATGGTCCGTCTTCTAGCCTCTCAAGGATAAATTTTAAAAATACTTTAGAATAAAGGAGAATTAAAATAACTATGGTACAATTGTCTGACAGTAAGGATTATTGCTGCCGACTCACTGCTACTGTGTTTTTTTCTGTACAGTATATCTTTAAACCACATCTAGCCATCCCTCCAAACTAGCTTGCAAAGCTATCCCTTGGGTATCAGGTGGGGTGGGAGTCAGGTGCCTAAGAACTCTCAATGAAACAGTAACTCATCTTCTCAAACAAGTGATGATTTCATTCCATTGTCCTTTTCCTTTCTGTTTTGCAGGCTAACTGAAATGGAATAACAAACGGACAGGTCAGCAAAAGTATTGTGTGCAGGTGGCAATGTTAATTCATTGGAAACCACTGGTTGCTGGAACCTCCTTCTTTGTCATCTTTATCTTATCTTTTGCATCGTATTATTGGAAGAGAAGCACACCATGGTATAAAATATATGGAACATCCAAATCTTACGACCGCTTCTGCAGAGGCCCGCTTGCCAGAGACACGATCACACGACTCAAAGACAAACACAGCTTCATCATAGCCCCCTATTTTGACAACCGGAACGGGATTCTCATCCGCATTATTAGTATTATTCATCATGAAAAGGTTAAGGATATTCATTGCTTGCTCTGCTGCCAAAACAGTGGGAACGTTACCATCGTGAAGGCGAAGATCGACATTCACAAAGACCGGTTTGGATTCCCTTATGGCACTGCCGATCTCCTTTGTGGGGAACCACCAAACTGCACTCCACAGTACATGTCAATTTGGCCGTCTCGTGAATCCGACTTTGCCCTAATACCACTTTTTGAGATAAAAAACCGCAACGCGGAAAGCTCTTCTCTAGAATTCACCGTCTGCATCTCCACCATGTTTGGAGACTATAACAACATCTTGCAGTTCATACAGAGCATTGAGATGTATAAAATACTTGGAGCACAGAAAGTTATTATTTATAAGACCAAGTGTAGCCAATTAATGGAAAAAGTCCTAAGATATTACGTCTCTGAAGGGACCATTGAAATTGTTCCCTGGCCCATTGATCTGTACCTTAAGCCTTCCTCTTACTGGCATCATTCCATGGATGCCAAAGACATTGGGTACTATGGGCAAATCGCAGCCCTGAATGACTGCATCTACCACAATATGTACAGAAGCAAATATGTGTTGCTAATTGATGCTGACGAAATTATCCTTCCTGTTAAGGATGCCGATTGGAAATCTCTAATGCAACGGCTTCAAAAGAAAAATCCAGGGACTGGAGTGTTCTTGTTTGAAAACCACGTCTTCCGTAACAATGTCTTCGACTTGAACGGTCCATTCAACTTCTCATCTTGGAGCGGCGTGCCTGGCGTGAATGTATTTCGGCACATCTTCAAAGAACCAAACAGGAAAGGTGACTTCAATAACAAGAAGATGGTTGTTGACCCAAGAAAAGTGATTCAGACATCTGTCCATTCTGTTCTCAACATGTACGGAGATACCGTGGAAGTCCCCAGCGACATCGCGTTTCTCTTCCACTGCAGGATACCGGAACGTAAAGATCTGACGGATGAATCCTTGATTCGAGACCCAATCCTTTGGAAATACAACACATCTTTGATTGCGAATATTAACCATGTTCTACATGAATCCCATATTTTACAATCTCATGCCAAACTGTGATGGATGCCAGTAGTAAAGGCCGAGAAAATATAATAAATACAGATTTGTACATGAAACGTACAGCTACAATGCCCTGTATGGTTGAAAATATCAAAACAGGTTGGAAATATTCGACAAAGAGAGGTGGAGGTCCCTCAAAGGGTATAATTTTTTTTTTTAAGATACTTTGGTAAATAATGTCTCACCTGTGGATTTCTCACTTTACTGAAATGATTCTGGCCCTAAGCAAGTGTCTTCATTTGATGATAAGGATGAAGCTGAAAAGTCAGATGGAGACTATTTAGACATTGCACCCTCAACTGTGGAAGTAATTCTCTCATGAAGCTTAACTGATTACCATATTCCAGTGAATAAAAATGGTTTCCATGTTTTCAGATCTTTGGTTTGAACCTTCCCCCCCCCCAAACACACACACACACCTTTGGTAGTTCCCTAAGGTTATTTTGTTTAGTTCTAGTTCTTAACCCTCCTTTTGTTATTGTTGCATTTTATATTTTAGAGTTATTGCCCTGTAATTAACACAGGCAGACCACAACCTAAGGGACATTTACTACAAAGACTCATTAAACTCACTGATAGATAGTCCTCTGTTTTAAAGTATCCTATAGATAAATACTCCAACTCTAATTTTAAAACAAACAACCCCAAGAAGGGTCAGTGGAGGCACTGATGCTGTGCATCAATAATTGGTACCTTGACAAAAAGCTGAAGAGGCATAGCTCTGGGCTGTCTAAATCATACTTGTTTCCAAATATTCATTTTTTTACAGACAAATGCTATTCAAGTTTGTAATCAGTATTTTGCCCGTACATAAGAGACCCTCCAACATAAGCTGCACTGGAGGCCCATTTGGTTTGAAATACTGTATAAGATAAATATCCAGAAAAAACAACTTAAATTTCATCACTCTTAATCCAGGCTCCATTGAACAGGCTGGATTCAGCTTTCTGGTGGAAGTTACAGATAAAATGCCTATCTGGAGCCACCACCAGTCTATTGCAAACTGAAGCACACATCAAAAAACCGAATTAGGTCTCCTTGGACTCATACAATTGCACTCCTTTTGAAAGCCATTTGAAATGCAACGTGGGAACCAAATTTTCTACAAGTAAGTAAAAAAGGCAGGGCCAGGAGCAGCCCATGGTAAGTAGACAGTCCTACCCAGTTTTGATCACAACTCCCAACTCCTATTTAAATTTAATTCAGGTTGCAAAGTCTGAAGTGAACCCAGAGCCACTCCCAGCCAACGGAAGAGCTGGACAGATTAAAAGTCTGATTCACTTGAAAGCAGGTTCAAATAACACATCTATAAGCAACAAAGTAACAATATAGGGAAGCTCCATGAATATGTACGGTAACTTTAAAAAAAACATCCAATTACTGTCGCTAATCTGTTTCATGTATAACATTTCCCTGTTTTGAGTACAAAGGGCCAAAATGGATGAAACTGCCAAGAAGCAAAGCTCCCTTAAAAGATAGAAATTTCGCGATTTGTTCTAACATGAGCTTGCCCCGCTTTGCTAATTAGCTTGGTTTTACTTCAGTTTCTTCTGAATGTATGAGACAGGTGTTCCTGAGAGCAGAGTTAGTTTCTCAGCCCTAATTAGCCACGAAAACCATCAGATGCCCTTGATCTCTCATTACCTCTCAGCCTGACCCACTTTGCAGGATTGTTGTGAAGCGGCGTGCAATAGTGACTAGGGCTGGAGTAGGACTGGGAAGATCCGAGTTCAAATTCCCACTTGGGCACTGGCTAGCCTTGAGCCAAGATCCTGCTGCCACCAGCCCAACAAAGAGGAGACCCTTTCAATCACTTGTTGCAAACTCTTATATAACTATAATTAGAGATGGGCATGAAGTGCCTGTGGCACCAACAATTTGCGATGACACAGCACGAGGCACTCCGTGCCATATATACTACAATTAGTTTCACTTATGTAACTGAATATTTACATAAATTTTAACTGCCAACACTGTCAATGATGTTGGGTCTGTGGTCTGCTCTTGTGGGAAACTAGGAAAAGGCTACTGGCCCACCTTACAGGGTTGCTGTCGGGATTATAGAAGAAGAGGGAAGAACCACCTACACACCACCTTAAGCTCACTGGAACAGCGGCAGAATAGAAATGCAATAATTATTCTTTATAATTAATAATTATCATACGAACGAGGCCACTGCCAGAGGCAGCAGATTTTGGGTGTCACCAAAGCACAGCCAAGTACTGTTTAAATAGTAAAATCAATTATTCTTTATAAGAATAATTGGTGTTGGTAGATCAGAACGGCCAGAGCTGGAAGGGATCACGGAGTCCAAGTCCTGTCAAGGAGGTCCCGTGGGGGGAATCGAACTCCCAACTTCTCTTGCCGTTCTTGTGGGGTGGCTTTAAAAAAATCTATGATTTGACAGGAATTATAATAAAAAATATTACAAATTATGACTCAGCCGTAGTCATGCGGACATAGGTAATAACTTGCCATAATAGTAATAGTATTACTAATGACTAAAATTCGTAATAATAAAGAGTATGTCTTCTTGATTCATTTGTCAATTATAATTATAATTATTATTACTGCTGTTATTGACCTGTAATTACCCCTCTTCTACACTAGGGGGCGTCAAGACTCCAAGAGCCATTAGCCACAGCCAGCACAAATGGCAGGGGATGCTGGGACATGTAGTCCAACAAAAAAAAAAACCATCCCCAGGCTTTCCACGTTATTCCCCCCCCCCCGCCTTCTCCCGAGTAAGCCTCTCAAGGAACTCCCTGGGAGCAGCTTCTGAGGTCAACGCACTCAGGATCTTGGGATTTAAAAAGTGAGGCAGGGCAGGTTTATTCCGAAATAAAGCCCAGGGGCCTGGGGGGAGGGCGAGGGGTGCGGATTTATTCCTAAATAAAGGCAGCCGGGATTAACAACCCAAAGCATTGCCGCGGCAGCCCCTCAATTCACCTCAGGAAGCTGCTGTTATTTTGCTTTTCCCCGCCCCGGTTTTTTTTCCCGGCCTCACAACTTTCACAGGATTTCGTCTTTCTTCTCAACACGTTTGTGATGCACAAACACAACTTTACACACACACACCATGCACACCAGTGGCGAAGAAAGGGAGGCGGCACAAAAAGCGCGGGATTTTGAGTGTCCCGAAAAGAAGGGCGAAACGGCGCCCTCCCCACAGAAAGCCCCGCCCTCCAAAAAATAATAAAATTCCCCTCAGGCGCCTCACGGAGGCGACCGTTGCCCCCTTTTTCCCGCCTTTTTTGAGGGGGAGGGGCCGCAAGCGTTAGAAATTCGAGCCTGAGAGATACAGTACATAATATACTGTATATATACACACATTATATACCTATACATTTAAAAAGAGGCCAACCTTTCTCCTCCCTCAAGTTTTATAGTCGTGCCATCTTGTGGGGCGTGAGGTGGAGAACTTTCCTTTCCTCATTCCGAGGTGAAGCCGCCAAAAATGAATAAAAAAATTGTTGAAGGGACTTAGATTTTAAAAAAAATCTTGATTAGATTGAAATATCCCCATAATCTTGGTGTTGTTTGTTTTTTAATTGAGGCGGGGAGAGGCTGAACCTATAGAGCCCGAACCATCTCAATTCTGAGAGGGGTGGCCCCCCATATAAATAAGGGGGAAGCTCTGTGTGTGTGTGTGTGTGTGTACCTACATAATATGGGGGGGCTATTTTAAAAGGGAGATTTTCCCTCATATTTTATATTCAGGGGGTTGGGAGTAATAGGAAGAACCCATAGATTGCACCCCCTATTAATGAGGGAGACAGGGGCACCCCTAATCATGGGAGGAAAGACTATAAAACAACTATCTTAGGAGAATTGAGGAGCATGCTTTTAAGGGGGAGGAAAGGAAAATTTTCCCCACATTTTGTATTTTTTTTGAGGTGAGAGGCCAGGGAGAACTCACAGAGCCCAAGAGAAATTGGGGGCCGGTGGCACCCATTTAGAAAGGAGAGGAATCCTCCATGAAGAAGAGCTGGAAGGGTAGTTTGAAACAATAACCACCATATTTGTATAAATTTGGACCTTAGAGGGTAGAAAGTGGGAACAAATCGGATAAGGTTGGAATGGTAGCAGGTATGGGGAGTCTTGGGACTAGGAATATTTCCAAGTTGCGGACCCAATCCTTCAGGGAGAGTAGAACCCCTTCAAGGTTGGGTAGAGTTTCCTCTAATTGGCCCAATGATCCTCCTAAAAGTGGGATGTATGTCTTAATTTAGATTCAGTTTCCATGTATTGGCCCTCATCCAGGCCATTGATGCTAGGCACAGCACTCAATGTCCCCCATTACAGCATCATCTGCAAACGAAGCAAAAGATAGTGCTGCATGTCTGTCTGTCTCTTATTCTTATTAAAATAGGCACAGTCAATTCTATTCAAACTTCTTCTCTACCTCTGAAACTCTTGAAAAGGGCTGCTCAAGGTCAGAATGGACTTGACGGCATATTATTGTTATTATTTTAAAAATACCAGGCACCGTCTATCAAAATTATAAAAAAAATTGACTGGTATTATATAATGGATACAGTTTTTAATCAAAAACCCTAAGTCTCTGTTAAATATTGATGTGGTGTGTATGCTATGCTGCTCCTAATATTGCTGTGTTTTGTAGCTGTGGTGGCATTATTTCTGGAAATTGCAACTGCTTATAATACTGCGCAAAGTTCTTTTATTACTGTATTATTACTGTATTATTATTATTATTCTCAGCATTGCCAGTGCTTGGGGGTGATTTTAGGAATCAAGTTCTAAAAATCTGCAGGTGAGATGACACGTTTACAAAATCACATATGTATTTTAATTCTTATTACTACATTTACTTTTGTTCTTGGTTATCAGAGCTGGGAAAGCATATTTACACATATTTAATGTGTGTGTGTGTGTGTGTGTGTGTGTGCGCGCGCGCTTACAGTGACCTTTGTAGGGCTTTCAAAGTAAGTGAGATATTTAAGGAGTGGTTTTACCAGTTCCACAAGGCCAGGGAGTTTCCATGGCCAATTGGGGATTCAAACCCGGTTTTCCGGAGTCTTAGTCCTTCACTCTATCCATTACACCAGCGGTCCCCAACCTTGGGCCTCCAGATGTTCTTGGACTACAACTCCCAGAAGCCTTCACCACAACCTCTGCTGGGAGTTGAACTCCAAGAACATCTGGAGGCCCAAGGTTGGAGATCACTGCATTACACCATGCAAGGAATCCTATTTACAAGACAGACGCAGTAATTTGATTATAGAGGTGAGATAATTTGTCCTTTTCAAGGAGAAAGGAGTGCATCCTGCATCATGGATGAGAACTGATATAGAAATTAGAACTGATATAGAACTTATTTATAGGGGTTGGAAAGCTTATCCCTACCCCTGCTTAACAAACAAGAGGGCATCCCATATTAATAGGAGCAGTAAAAAACCTCTGACGTGGAAATAGAAGTAATTTGTTTATCATACATATCTAGAGAAAGAAGTTTCATATGTGGGGAAGGAAAATGATCACACATGTCCCCATATATGGTGGTCAGAAGGGACTTTTGTCCCTTATGAATGAGGATGTGGGTCCAAAATAGGGAACTAACATAATAAAAACTGAAAGAAGTGACTCTTTTCTATCTAAGATCCATTAACAGAGTGGAAGGGCATACAGGTAGGAAAAGAACCAGTACCGCCTCTAGTTCTGAAATGAGTTGAAAGGGAACAATTACCGTAATTAGGAATTAGTTATTTTTTAACAAATAATTTTCCCAGTGAAAAGAAATTAAGTATACAAGTCTAATTGCCTAATTGCTCAAGATTTATTGGCCTTAAAGTAGTCTGTGGTTTTTAGATAGCTGAGTCGTAAAATACACTTATTTTACCTTTTCTTTGCATTTTAGGAAACAACCACTTTGGTTGCAACAACAGAAGCAGAACAATGCCTCGTTGTAGAAAAAGGAGCATTTTTGTCATAAGCCCTTTTCTTATCGTTCTTTTCGTTCTCTGTTTCGAACTGCACTATTGGGTCATGCAACCCTCTAACAAAGTGAAATGGCCAACTAACCCCTGTCCACATAAGGTTGTGACCGATACCATCACAGCTTTAAAATATAGCCACACTTTCATCGTTTCCTCCTATCAGGATAACCGGGAGCAAAACTTAACCCGTGTGATCGCGATAGTGAACTATAAGAAGGTACAGGATCTTTACTGCTGGTTTTGCTGCAGCCATAACAGGCGTATCTCCATAATAAGGGCTGCCGTAGACATTCACTCAGAGAGATTTGAACTCCCTTTTGGATCAGCAGACATAGTGTGCCTGGAACCTCAAAACTGCTCTCCCAATTATGTGTCGGTTCATTCCTCCTCAAAAGGAAACATTGAGGAATTACCGCAATTTGAAATCAGGAACCGTGTGCACAGCACACAGTTTTCTGCTGAATTTACGGTCTGTCTCTCTGTCATGGTTGAAAACCACAGCAACGTCTTACAGTTCCTACAAAGCATGGAAATGTATAAAATCCTTGGCGCCCAGAAAGTGGTGATCTACATGAGCAGCTACAACCAATCAGTGGAAGAATTCCTGAAATTTTACGTAGCAGAAGGCACCGTTGAGATTATACCTTGGCCAATTACTTCATATATTAAGTTTTCTTCATTCTGGTATTCTTCCCCACAATGGCACAATGGAAAAACAACGGTCTTAAACGACTGCATCTATCGCAATATGTATAGGAGCAGATATGTGGTTCTTAATGACATTGATGAAATTATCTTACCTACTAAACATCTGAATTGGAAAACAATGATGAACAGCCTCGAGAATCAAAACCCAGAAACAGGGATCTACTTTTTTGAAAGTCATTTCTTCCCCCAGAGTGTGCTTTCTTCTATAGACAGGTTCAATGTTCCATTATGGAAAACAGTCCCAGGAGTTAATATACTGCAGCATATTTACAAAGTGCCTAACAGAATATGGCTCAATAACCCAAGAAAAATGATTGTTAATCCGAGGAAAGTAATCCAAACCTCCATCCACTCCGTTCTCAAGGGTTATGGTAGAACAATGGAAGTCCCCAAAGATATTGCAATCCTCTACACCTGCAGAGCCCACAACAGAAAAGACATCTCTGACGGATATCTCATTAGAGACCCAGCAATCTGGCGCTTCAATGCTTCTTTGATTAACAATGTTAATGAAATGCTTACCAAAAAAATGTTTTACAAGAGTTTCAAATTCACTTGGAAGACATTAATCAAAACCATTGCAAGTATCTTAAAATAGAAAGTTCTACTCTTGCTGGATTAAACAACAACCAGTCATTTCAGGAGGTTGTAGACAAGTGGGCACTTCAGATTTTCTCACATCATGAAAACAACAGATAATATACAGTACGTATTCATGCCAGTTTTTACTGGTTGATGGATTACGACATTGAAACCTGACTTTTCCATCAGCAACCTCCAGCATAGCTCACACATTTTCGCAAACTCATAGGCATCACAGATAAAAACAAGTTATCACGGTGTTAAGTGCCCTGGATGAAATGCATGACCTTTTGTAAAAGTATATTTGTTCAACATGCATTGTGTTGTAACCGTGATTCTTATCTGTTTCTTATATGTTTTTCTGCCTCTACAGAACAGTTTGCAGGATTTGCCCCATTCTTGATTTTGGACACAACTCCAGATACATGTATGATTATGCATGTATATATAAAATAAATATCAATCAATGATATTGTTCTAAACACCATTGAGTCAGTAAACTCATGTACATGTACTTCCTCACCACAGAACTGTTAACGTTGTCTGTTGTGAAAGTTCATTATGGATTAATTCCATTTCACTTTATAGCTTCCTCATTTTAACGCAAGGAGATACCATGTTTATATAGAAAGAGCATGTTTTTAGAAAGAAACACAAATGTTAAGAGTTTTGTTAGAATTTAATTCTACAATTACAAATGGTTAAGACTAAATCTTGGATGTTGAATAAAGCTGTTCTTAGCAATATGTTTGCTGCAGCAAGTTTGTGTTCCTGTGTTCAATTTGCGTTGACAGTTAACTGGTATAGATTTGTGGTTTTTGGACTACAATTCATGAAATTCCCAGGTAGTGTGGCTGCACATGGAATTCTGTGGCTAGCTAAAAAAACCCACAGATCCCCCATACCTTTGTTGATTGGTATCACATGGCTGTTGAGGCATATACACATCACCAAAGCCCACATGTTTTTTTAGACCATTAAGAGTTCATAGAGGATTCACTTCAAGCCTGTGTTGCAGTTACTGTTTTTAGAATAGATAAGCAACAGAGCAGAGAGGACACAAAATCTTGTTGCTGGTACTGGGGGATGTAAGAGAGCAATAAAAATAAAATAACATTTACAAGGGTGATTTCCAGCAACAAAATGGGTCCTGCAACAACAACAAAAAAGCCATCCTAACGTAAATGACTCCTGGAACATCCTTCTTTCAGAGCTAGGCATTGTAGGTGAGGTGTTCCCAGAAAATGGTAGAGGTGATAACTTCCCCAGGATACTTCTACAGGACCTTCCCCAAAGGACGTACAGAACCATTTGCAAGCTGGTGGGAAAGCCACAAACCAACCACAGCAAAAAAGAAGTAGTTGGTGCTTTTTCAGAGCTAAGCACCAAGGGGGAAAAAAAACAGCTCAAGGAAGTCCCATCGTTTACCACTCTTAACTTATTCAAGAATAATTTGTTGGGAATTGTTTAAAACTGCATGAAGGTATGTTTAATAAAGGCCTCAAAACCTTCAAGAGATATTCTGTAGTTCATAAAAGACAACAAACAATTTTCTTACAACACAGTCCATTACAGACCTCTGTGATCTCCTTCACAAACATATTGTGATGGCTTTTCAAATGTACGTATTATTTAAGTACACACTGTCATTCCGTTCATCCATTTCTTTAAAAACTAGGGACTCTGATTCAAATTTGCAAGCCTACTTAGATGTTTTCATTCAAGAGAAAACCATCTAAAATCCACTCCCTGGAAATCTCTGCCAGCCTCAGGCTCAAACACTACACCACTGAAACTCTTGACTACTTATTTCTGTGGGGAAAACAAGAGGAAGTCAAGAAAAAAAAAACTGTAGCTGATTTTCTTACCTTAAATCTGCAGCAATATGTACTTCCTTTTTCTGAAACAAACCTGGGAGAAAATGGGGGAAACCTGTTTTCTTCCTATAAACATTCAAGTGGCTACAGGTGTGGTAAGCTTTCTTAAAGGGGAAACCAATATTCTGCATTATTTGTGCCATTTCTTTTATTCTTAAGTCGTTCCTCAGACAGTGACCCAAAATCTCCAGTTAATAGCATATATTCAGGAACCCTGTTTAGGCCTTTTAGGAGAAGGCATTTCAAAATCTACAATATCACCCTTCTGCGGAAAAGCATCTTTTGCCATTTTTTTTTCTCTCCCCTCCTTTTTTTCTTCTTCTTCAGAGGAAGGCTTATAAAAACATCCTGCAACTTTTGGCTAAATAAAAAATATGGAAAAGGAGCCAAATAAGTCAAAGGGAGGGCAGGAAGAACTGGGTCAATCTTTCAACTCTTCCTCCAGTTATTCTCATAAAGAAGTTGGTCTATTATGGGCCTTTTAAAGCTGTTGCTATAGCACTGGGGCCTGATAGAAGGATGGCCCCCTGCCCTCTTGTTTGTTGTTGTTTTGTCAAAAGGCTATCAGAGGCCAGTACTCAGCATCCTCTTCCCGAAGCAAACGCTCCAGAGAGGTACTCATATTGATCTTTTCTCAGAAAACCCAACAAGAATCACATTGCACCAGAATGACCCAGCCCCAGTACATATGGAGAATAGACAGATCCTCAGCTGGTGGCAAATAAAATGTCAAAACTACAGCATGATGCTGAGTCTAAATTCCACATATTTGATTTGCACTAACCTGCAAGAACAAGCCTATCCGTTTTGAAGGAAATCAACCCTGAGTGCTCACTGGAAGGACAGATCCTGAAGCTGAGGCTCCAGTACTTTGGCCATCTCATGAGAAGAGAAGATTCCTTGGAAAAGACCCTGATGTTGGGAAAGTGTGAAGGCAAGAGGAGAAGGGGACGACAGAGGACGAGATGGCTGGACAGGGTCACCAAAGTGAATTTGACAACATGAATTTGACTCAACTCCGGGAGGCAGTGGAAGACAGGAGGGTCTGGCGTGCTCTGGTCCATGGGGTCACGAAGAGTCGGACACGACTAAACGACTAAACAACAACAACCAGCCAGTATTTAGGCAGCAAACCGCTTGTGAAAGTTAAGTCTATTTTATATGTCAAACAGCTATTGGTATGACCCAACATAACATGTTCTGAATACAAAGGGAACATATATTTTAGTCTCCTACCGGAAGCTGATTGATCAATAACTTAGGTAATTAATTTACTTACTACATGCTATCCAGTTGATTCCAGGGTGCTCGAGTGCTTGAGCATGGTTTACCATTTTGGCTCTGCTAAATTCTTTAAAACAAAAAAATTAGATGAAAATAACCAAAATTGAACATTCCCAGCACATAAAGAAACATACAAGTTCATGAGTTAAAAAGCCAGCAAGGGACTTATCACATCCACATGCAACTCCCCATTAAATTCCAATAATTTCAAATATGTAAATAAGTGTGTGCTTAAGTTACACCTCTGTGATTTGTCAGCCAATGGTCACATACAATTTCCTTAAAGCAGTTTCCAGTTGCTATCTATTAGTTTCTTTACTACATTACTTTCCAGAGGGAAAAATTAGAGGCTGACAAATTAAACCAGACTATTTGGTTATAATATGTAAAGGGTAGTTTTAAATATAATAAAATATTTTGATCTGAATGAGTTATTTATTTCATACTTTATTAGTGAATATAAATGTAAGCCATATTTATCAGCAACAGTGTTAGCATATGTTAACTGGGATTGCATCCTAATCAAGTCAACGGGGTTTTCTTCTGATCACACACATATAGGATTGCTCTATTATTTCCTTATTCCCTCCTTCTTCCACTTGAATAAACTGTATAGCGTGCTACAGCTTTTTAACATGTTGGCATCTTTTTGAAACATGCTGGCTTATTTTGGTATTTCACTGCGAAAAAAAACAACCGATTGCAACCATTCTGACATGTTTGAGAGGGTCTAACATGCCAACTTTAGGGTCATCAAAAGAGGTAACGGAGTAAAGCTGAAGTATTTGTTCTCTAATATGTTCTCTCTATTTGTGGTCTTCTAGGCAGCAGTAAATTATCCCACTGAAGACATCACCATGCAGCAGCCCAGGCGGCCGTCCTCTTTCAAAATGTCATACTTGAAGGTTGCAATTTCCATCACCATTTTGACTTCTATAGTGACCTTTTCCTACCTCCAGAAAAAAACCACCAGTACTCCCCAGAAAATGTTCTGCAAAGGAATTTCTGCTACTGGTAGTATCACACCCTTAGAAGATAACAAAACTTTCATTATTGCTGCCTATGCAGACAAACGACAGAACGGGAGAAGCATTGTCCGGCTGATTGGAATAGTTCACTACAGAGATGTCCAGCACCTTTACTGCTGGTTTTGCTGCCCATCTCGTAAGAAAATACGCATCTCCGAAGCGGAAATCGATGTCCATTCGGATCGGTTCGATTTCCCGTATGGCACCACAGACCTGTGTTGCTCAGAACCCGAAGACTGTGCACCAAACTATGTATCAGTGCACTGGAGCCGTCACGGAAAGATTGACCAAATGCCCCAGTTTGAAATAAAAAACCGTGACACGGAGAGTTTGCTGATGGAATTCACGGTCTGTATCTCCACCATGTTTGGAGGGTTCAACAACGTCCTTCAGCTGGTGCAGAGCATAGAGATGTATAAAATTCTCGGGGCGAAGAAAGTGGTCATCTACAAGAACAGCTGCAGTCAACTGGTGGAAAAAGTGTTGGAGTTTTATGTCACAGAAGGGACCGTGGAAGTCATCCCTTGGCCAATTCAATCATACCTTAGCGTTTCTCCTTACTGGCATCATAAAAGGGCCGGCAAAGACATTGGGTACTACGGACAAATTACAGCCCTTAATGACTGCCTCTATCGCAACATGTACAAGAGCAAGTACGTCCTGCTGAATGACATCGATGAAATTATCCTGCCCGTGAAATATCCAGATTGGGGAACCATGATGCGGGACCTTCAGAGGGAAAACCCCCACAGTGCGGTGTTTCTCTTCGAGAACCATATCTTCCCCAATTCCGTTTTCATGCCAAATGATCTTTTCAACACCTCGTCTTGGAATGCGGTTCCTGGGATTAACATATTGCAGCATGTCCTGAGGGAACCTTGGAGGTACACGGTCTTCAATCTACAGAAAATGATTGTAGATCCAAGGAGAGTGATCCAGACCTCGGTCCACACTGTCCTCAAGTCGTATGGGAGCAGCTTTTATGTCGGGAGCGATGTGGCTTTGATATACCATTGCAGAGCTCCCCACCGACCAAATCTGCCGAGAGAATCTTTGATTGAGGACAAAACCCTCTGGAGATACAACAAGTCATTGATCGGGAACGTCAACAGAGTTCTACAGCATACAGTGTTATAAGCCAAAAAAAGGGAAAAGACCAAATATATAATGTTCAAACAAAGACACTAAAGATCTGCTCAGCTCGTTAGCCAGAATCGGCGAAGTTCTTGTTGGACCTTGGCCATCATATACAACATGCAGAAAGATGTTTCCACGTGAGGTGCTTGTTACACCAATTCTCTGCTTTGTATGTAGATGACGGTTCACTGCAATGATGGGGCAATTCCCACTCGGACTTTTTGTCTGTTTGTTTTCTTCTTGTTCCCCAATTCCTAAACTTTGGAGTGCTTGCAAAAGGCATGGAGGAGACGGGACAACATACTGAAACGATTCCTTCATACAGTCTTCTGTTGTTCTGTAACGATAACCCGCCTTCTTATTATGCAAGAATTACTTAACGTATCTACTTAACGCAGATGGACGTAGCCAAAGAGTAGAACTCGGAGAGGAAACAAAATGAGTTAATACAGTACAGAGACAATGGCCACTGCTTTTCATGGGATATTCAACAAAATGGAACATCTGTATCTCAAGATAAAGAAGACAACACAACATGTCATTCTCACATCCAAGGAGTCCTTGGGGAGAACTTTATAGACAATTAATTAATATACAGACTCTCCCTAATACTGAAATGCTAATATGTTCTTGTTGTTAATTTCCTCCCAAAGATTAGATGTCATCACAGTTGTTTTAACTTTGGATGCAATGTCTCGAAATAGTAATTACTCTTGTCCATGTTCCAACAGTGGCAGTTATTTAAACCATTCAGAACTGTTATTGTATTGTTACTCGTTAAATTTGCTATTGTGCTGTATTAAAACTGTTCAAAACTGTTACTTAAAAGTTTTATTCAAACTGAGGAATGTGTGGATAGGAAAGATCAACCCAAAATGCAATTCAGCAAAAGTTTTGTCTGCTGATTGTTTAATGTCTCATTTTGGATTGAATCAATTTAGATCAATAAACCCATTTTTTTAAAAAAAGAAATAATTAGAATACAAATCTATACGTTGATGCACATCTTATGTGAGAGCTGAGGTGGCATAGAGGATAGAGTGACAGGTTGGGATAAAGGAGACCAGGGTTCAAATCCCCACTCAACCACAGGAAGTCATGAGTAGGTGGTGGTGGATGGCGCTAATAAAATGGCTCCTTAAATATCTCACATACCTTAAAAATCCTATTTGGTCCCCTTAAATAAGCTGTGAGTTGGCATCACCTAACAATAACCTCCTCCTGTATTTTCCATCTGTCAACTAATTTTGTTAGTGATAGGTATGTATCAATAATTCGTAACTTGGAAATCAGAAACAACAGTAACAGTACATTTGAAAATGGGTGTATTTGTCCTTTCTCGGAAACAAAGACAAGCTTTACATACTGTGTTTCCTCGAAAATAAGATAAGGTTTTATATTAATTTTTGCTCCAAAAATGCATTAGGGCTGATTTTCAGGGGATGTTTTATTATTTTCATGTACAACAATCTACAGTACATTTATTCAAATACAATTCTGTCATCTTCTTCTAGTTGCTGCACAAGGGTGGAGGGCGGGGATTCACTTAACTGGGGCTTATTTTTGGGGAAGTTTTATATGTCAAGCATCCTGAAATATCATACTAAGGCTTATTTTCAGGTTAGGTCTTATTTTCGGGAAAACAGGGTATAAAACTATTAATTATGCCATTAATCCCTTTAGATTATCAGAGTATTCTTAGAGTAATATCTGCTCTGCTCTGACTGCAGAAGGCCTCTGGCTCCCCAGTTTTTTTAGCTGGCAATTGGAAGTATTTTTTCTGGAGTCCTTTTGTGAGTGTGGAGCTCACATCCTCAGAAAGGTGGGAGGCACTGTGATTTTTTTTTTTTTTGAGTCGGCACACCAAATGTGCCACTGAACAACAATGGATGGGATGTCCAGCAACCGAATACCCTTTCAGCTGGAGCAAGTCCACTTGCACAAATCCGTCCTTAAGAATTTGTCATGGGCATTGGGTCTCACACGCTGGTTTCGTGACATGGCGTACAACCTCAGTTGCCTCCTTCAACTTTACGAGCAACTATAGAGATTTACACCCAATGGATGTACATTGTTGCGTTGCAACCCACAGAGATACCCCAGTTTGAGGGTTTGTTTGTTTTTTCCTGAGGTTGTGAAAGGAATTCCACACTGAAACCCAGGACAAGTTAAGACTGGCTTGGCATTTTGTGCTTGTAAGCGCCAACGAGATCCCAATCTAGGTTTTGGTGATGGAGTGACTGTCAAACCTGCATCCGGAATGTGTTAATTGTTCCTGACTCCCATGGAGCTAAGTAGGGTGGAGCAGGGTGGATCTATGCGTCAGTACAGGATACACCCTTGGCATGCGACGCTGATTGATTTCCAGAGGAAGTGGAGTTTGGGTTTACACTAGTGAAGCCAAAATGCTCAAATCAAGACCAGATATACTCTTTGACCTGCTCCACTCAACAGTTCGCCAACTGTATTTTTTTTCCTGAACTGACTAACGTTTCTGTGTTAGCCTTCAAGGGCAGCCTCAAATACAACACGGTGTAGCAATCTATCCTTTTTGAAGTTGACACTTTTATTTCCACGATTTGATGCAACACCACTAAGCAACGGTACCTTGTTTTAACCACGCATCAATCTGCTCATTATCATCCGACTCATGACAAAACCTAACCACTGAGTCAGGACATTCCAGGGCAACACATTGATGAGATAAGGAAGGAAGAAAACCTGGTTTCTATTGAGGGCAACCAGTTCAATTTTGGTTTTGGCAGAGCTTATTTCTCTCCTGGTGGGTTTATAACCCAGAAGCTCTGAGTCACTTTTCTCACTCTAGTCTTTCCATCTCTCTCTCTCTCTCTGCCGTCAACATTCCCATCAGCTGCAGACATTCAGCCAGATCTCCCTTCGGAATTAGGCGGTCATGTGCTTTTGTCCTAAACTGCCTGAACCTGTCTTTCCAGAAAGCTTGAAACTTAATACCATGCGGGTGCTCCTGTCGGAAAGAGTATGGATACTCCATGGTGCCTTCAAGACTTCTCAAATCTTCTCATTATTCAACTTTCTTTGCCTGTTCTGCTTTTTTAACGGATGCCTAACCATATTCATGGGTCAAAATTCCAAACAGTCAACCATTCGCTGGAAAAAGGGAGATGTAACTTCAAACAAAATAAGTCTTCAAGGAATTATGTTGGAAGAGTGACGTCTCATCCGCCGTGGTTTTCTTGGATTCTGTATTTTTCAAACAAGCTTGTTCTTGGGGGTTTTTTTTGCTTCTTGTTCCCCACCCTAAAGTGGGGGAAGCGATGTGGAAAAGAAACCGAAACATTTCACAAGGGTCCTGAGTTACCGGATAGCAGGTATTGTGTTCTGTTCTTAGTTCAAGAAAATAAACAGACTATGAAAAAATCCGAGAGTTAATTTTGCTTAAATTTGCAACAATTCTAAGAACGTGTGTACAGGGCCAAAACACCAGGGTTTTAAAGAAGGTATTCAGTCTGTTTAGGTGATGTGTTGGCCTGTTTTCATTTCATTTTATTTTATTTATCGATTTATACCCTGCCCATCTAGACCAATAGTCTACTCTGAGCGGCAAACTTTTACTTTTGCTGAATGTTGGTTGTTTTACTGAACTTTTATTGATTTATATACAATTATTTATCTGCTGCTACCTGCTCTGTGGATTTGTATGTTATTACTCCTTTACAGTATTTTTTTTTTAAAAAATTGGGTCATAATTCTGCATGTTTGATGCTCTAGGTCAGTGGTTCTTAACCTTTATTACTCAGATGTTTTTGGACTGCAACTCCCAGAAGCCTTCACCATCAGCTCTGCTGGCTGGGGTTTCTGGGAGCTGCAGTTCAAAAACACCTGAGTAACAAAGGTTAAGAACCACTGCTCTAGGTCGATAAAACGATAAAATCGTTGCTCTAGAACGATAAAAGCAAAAAAATAATTCTTTTAAATTAAAATAAAACGTGACAGCATGTTATACCTACTAAGATGCCTCACGTTGGTACATGACGTGAGAAGTGGAATTCAGTGCTCCTAGCAAATCCCCCCCGTCGGGGCCGTCCCGAGAGATCTTGCCGCCTGAAGTAAAGGGTAAGACGGCACCCCTCTTGTATGAGCCCCCCAGCTCTTTCTGCCTTACAGCAGGGTCAGCCTCCTATAAGGGGACGACACAATCATCCTTAAGGCTCATGTGATAGACAGACAAGATCCACACATCCTCAACCCTGAGTAAGATCTCATTTTATACCAGTACAAAACACTTCTACATACTGACCTTCCACGTCTTTTAAGTAACTAGAGAACTTAAATGGGTATCGTTGTACCAAAAAATGACTCTTACTAGGTTTGAATCTTATTGTTTCTTAAGTTGTTGTAAAAAGGAATCCATCACAGGCATTACTGATTAAATGTTTAGGCATTTTAGAACACATCTTATTTTAAACTCGGATTTTTTAGAATGTATTTTCTACTGTTTGAAATGGCTATGTTGTATTCTATTTTATAATTGATTTTTTTAATGATTCTTTTTGCGCTACTTTTGTGTTATGAATTGCCCAGAGTGGCTACAAGCCAGATGGGCAGTATATCAGTTGAATAAATAGAAATAAATAAAGTGTTCTATTTGTAATTAGTTCATTTCAAGCCTCGGGTGGTCTTTCTTCCTGTAATGTTGTACGTACAGCTTCGGTCCACCCCATAAGAATGAACGGTAGCCATCGACTCTTGCGAAAAAAGATGACATTTTGTAAATGTTGGTGGGAATAAAGGTGGCCACTTGAGCCGGAAATAGACAATCGCCCTTCAAATAGAGGATTCCTTTCTTTTCCGTAGGAAATCCCTCCCACTTTATGCCAAACATAGCTTGTGGAAAAGTATTCAAGTGGGCAGGATGGTTAGTTATCTTTTGGTGTCACCTTTCCTAAAGAGATGTCTGGGGACGCAGGACAACAGCCTTAAAACGCACAACGATACCAATTCTTTAAATCTTCCATTGGCAGGAAGGTTTGATTCTACGACCCTTCCAGACTTGAGTTAGTAAGAATACTCATGTACCGTCAAGTCAATTCTGACTTACAGAGTTTTTTCACAGTTTCCCAGGTAAAGAATACACAAAAGTGGTTTAACATTCTGGGATTGCTCTGGCACTGTGCAGCTTACCCAAGGCTACACGAGCTGGCTCTACGTACAGGAGGCCCAGTGGTGGAACTGAACTCCCAACCTCTGGCTCCACAACCAGATACCTAAACCATTGAGGTATCTAACCACTAGACTCATTTTAGCAGCTGGCAAATAATCTCAGAATGATAGTAATTTTAGAAGGAGGAAATCACACTGAACGGCCCATTCAAAATAAATGGGTCCTACTTGGATGAAGTCGTCCATGATAGAAAAATGCCACATCGTGGGTTAACAGATTGGGTCTCATCTGTAGAGTTGTCCTTGCTCTGTATCGTGTGTTAGATACGGCTTGAAATCCTCTCGCACCACACCGCTTGTGCACTGGTAGTGATGTCAGCAGCAAAAGCAAACTCCTGCTGATCAAAGGCCACACTTCTGGCTATCTTGGGGTACACACAACATTGTCACATTTGTACAAGTTGCATGCATCCCGAAATCCCCTTTAACCAGCGACAATTTGCCGCCAATGATGTCACCAGTGAAGAGCATGCAGAGCTACGCAATAGGATTTCAGCCAATATGCATGACCAAATTTACCTATCATAAAAAATGAATGACAGCTGTTCTCTGTGCCCGAGGCTGACCTGACTCCATTTCCTTGTGTCTGTTCACAGGTTCATTAACGGAACACATGCCAGGGTGAAGCCCAAGTTGGAACACGATGATCTGCTTCAAAAGAAAAACCTATTTAGCCGCAGGAATGTGCCTGGTGGCTTTTGTTTCTGTGCTGAAGCTTTTTTACTCCCAAACAGGGAAAAAACCTTTCTTGCTCAAAACAGGGATCCTGAAAAGGGATGGCGTCTGCAATGGTGACATCGCCAATAAATCCATCTCGAGTTTAGGAAACAACAGGATTTTGGTGATTGCCGCATACTTTGACAACAGGGTAAAGAATCTGACTCGGGTTCTTGGAATCGTACATCACACGGAGGTCGGAGAGCAGTATTGTTGGTTCTGCTGTCCGGACAGCAATGAAATATACGTCTCCAAAGCAGTGATAGATGTCCATTCGGACCGATTTGGATTCCCATATGCGGCAGCGGACTTTATCTGCGTAGAACCTGCCAACTGTCACCCTCGCTACGTAGCGCTGCACCCGTTTCCGAAAGGAGAAGCCGGCCGGTTGCAACGCTTTGAGATTAAAAACCGCAGGCTCGAGAAATCCCCCGTGGAATTCACGGTGTGCATTTCTACGATGTTCGGTGGCTATAACAACGTGCTTCAGTTTGTGCAAAGTATGGAAATGTACACCATCCTTGGGATGCAGAAGGTTATGATCTACAGGAACAACTGCAGCCAGCAAATGGAAAAAGTCCTGGATTATTACGTGGCCCAAGGGACAGTTGAGGTCATTCCTTGGCCCATCACATCCTACCTCAACGTTTCAAGGAAATGGAATTTCCCAGGGGACACAACACAAATTGGATACTATGGACAAATTGCGGCCTTAAATGACTGCATCTATCGGAATATGTACAGGAGCAAGTACGTATTGCTGAATGACGTGGATGAAATTATCCTGCCCGTCGAATACACAAACTGGCAGACCCTGATGGAGAGCCTTCAGGAGCAAAATCCAGGAAGCGGCATTTTCCTTTTTGAGAACCACATCTTTCCTAAGACCATTTTTACCCCTTCGCCTGTCGACGTCCCGTCCTGGAAGGCCGTTCCCGGAGTCAACATACTGCAGCATGTTCTCCGGGAACCAGATAGGAAAGAGGTCATCAATCCACGGAAAATGATCGTCAATCCCAGGAAAGTCATCCAGACATCCGTCCACTCGGTCCTCCAGGCATTCGGAGACAGCGTGGAAGTCCCAATGGAGACTGCTCTGGTTTATCACTGCCGGACCCCTTTACAACCTCGTTTGCCCAGGGAATCTTTAATTCGGGACACAACACTCTGGAGGTATCATTCAGCACTGATCAGCAGGGTTAATCAGGTGCTACGGGAAATAATGCTGTGACTTCCAACGCAATGAGCTCAAGAAAATGAGACTGTTTTCTCTCTTTGGATGCTAACTCAAGAAAAGGCTTGGGAAGGTCAGAGACAGGATGGGAGTACCTGCACACATAGAGGAGTAGCAAGCAAATCCAGCACAGTTTTGCTGTTTAAGCTAGGAGGGAGAAAAACAACAAACACATCCTATTGTGTTTTTTCTCGCTCATCTGAGATATAAAACGGGAGTTAGAAGAACCACATATTTGTCTTGCTTTGGCAAAAGTTATGCGCACATGAAAAAATTTATCAGCAACCCAGTGGCCCCTGTTTTAACATCTCATTTCTGACAGTGGCCAGGATGCTCAGGGGTCACAGACCACAAGCTGGTGTTGTGATCACACTGTATTTTGTGTCAAAATGGAAATGTCGGCATTTCACCTACAGCCACAGCTAGGGGAAGAGTCAAAAAATTATTTTATGATTCTACAATAATCTCTCTCCCTAGCGCCTGTTAAAGATCGCAGCTAAAGCTTACGAAGGAATATGGAAACTGGGATGGGCGTGTGAGAGACTTATTTAGGCAATGGTTATAAAGATGTTATGAGATCAGGGTGCTGGGGCAAAGCCAGATCTAACAAAATATTCCAATGTAATGCGATATGAAGTTGGGAAAAGAATGGGTTTAAAAGTGGGTTAGTCGACAAAAGACCTCAAACTAAACCTTACAACGGTCTGTCTCTACTGCCTTTGTCAAGAGTCCCAGGGACATCTAAAATCAAGATTCCTTTCATTCTCTCCAGATGCAAGGAGTTCCACAGTTCAAGACTGTTCTGCTTGGTGAAAAACACTTGTTTGTTTGCTGTTAAACTACACTGTCTTGAATACTACATTCCTTGAGTGATAATATCCAGGAGGACCCATTGTCTTAGTTGTGTTTTTCCCCCCAATGTTGTGTAAAACCCCAGAAGAGAGCTGTTTTAGAAATCTGATCTTGGGGGCGGGGGGAAGCAATTTGATTTGGACATGTGACCTAAGAAGTTCTGAAAATGGGATTTTAAAAAATTAACACATTAGCAAGAAAATTAACATGTCAGCTGTTCCAGATTCTGGCATTCCAAAATCCTCACTTTCTATCCTATGATGGTAGTTTTAAGTCTCTGCATTTGAGGAGAACCAACTGGATAGGACCTCTCCAGAGTTTCAGAAAAGAACTTCTCCCAGCCCTAACTGGAGAGGTTAGGATTCGAAACAGGTGCTCTGTGTTTCCTTCCTAAGCAGAAGCTAGTGACAAGGTTGGTGATGAATTCGCTCCGGGCTTTAATCCGAACTTTTCATGAGATGCTCAAGATGCAGAACTCAAGGTTCCGCACCTTGGAAAGCTCTTGGAAAGTTCGGACTTGTGAAATTCAGACTAAAACCCGGCCCGACAAAATCAGAGTAACAGATTCAGCTGGGATATGGGGCCAAATCCAATCCATCACATCACCCAAACATATTAGTAGATATTCACTGTTGCAACAGAAGACTTAAGAATTATTTCATATCAACAAAAGATCCCGGAGAGCAGAGCACTTAATGACAAATAGATTCCATGTAATTGCATCTTCAGCAATACAGCCGTGCTTAATTATTTACCAGCTTGATTTATTTTGTCCTTTAAAAAAAAAAAAGGTACATCTAGTATCAAACAGAATGGGCAGAGTGTCCAGGAAGCCAGGAAATCACCATCCAAGTCTGATATCATGTTGGAATAAATCCAATATTTATGCCTAAGTCTGAACAGCACTCCCTGAGCTTTTTCTCATTTGCCTCCAGAGAGTCCCAACTGTACAGAAAAGAACAGCAGGGGTGGGCAGGATTCGCACCAGGTTATTTTGCCGATGAGCCCTTCAGAACATTTTGAATTGGCAGAAGCCAACCTAGGGAGACCTATTTTGCCTCCCCACGCAGCCCGTGGGGAGTGTGTCACAAAGCAGCGATGGACAAACTCAGTTTTCAAAGCCCCCTTGGCTACCAACCTCCGTGGATGACCTTAAACCAGTCATTTGTGCTTGGATTTGGTCTATCTCCCTGGGGAGGAGAAAAGGGAGCAGAGCGAAATCACATCTGCTCCTCTTAATATGTCAGAGGATGAACAGGATTTGGGGGTTGGCGTTGTGGAAAACTAATTAGTAAATTAGTCTGACCTGATCAAAGTAACTTCCCGGCGAATCACTTCATCAAGGATGATCTCTGGAGGGTCTATTTAAAAGGAAACAGATAAACAATCATTAGCATACAATGAAGGAATCCAACCCCCTCCCCTTTTATATCGCCTGTGTTGCATTCTAAATTATCCACATTTACAGCTTGACTCATCACAGACACATTCCTCCAGAACTTGGGAGAATTTCTTTTTGAAAACTACAACTTCCAGAATCCCCCAGCCACCCTGGCCAATGGAACTAGAGTCCATCAAGACTGGCATCCATTGATCGAGTCCATGCATAGCGCTAGATTCTCACTCCCACCGGACAGTCCTGCCATTTTTAACTCCGCTTCAGCTGAAAAACAACAACAGCTGAATTCTGGGCGTGCAAACACAGAAATACTGGGCAGCGTTGTCCCCAGAGAGGCTCAAGACACAACCCCCAAAGTGTTCAGTCAACCGCACATTAAACCAGGTAGATTGTTTTATTAATATGGTTGCGCAATCTTTGATAGCAAGCATCGAATGAAGAGCCAGCCATTTCGGCTTCAGCTCCCCTCTCAAAAATAAACCCACAGAACCTCGGGGGGCAGGAAAGCTCTCCATTTCACTGCTATATGTGTTGCTTCTGCGTCGAAACCTCAAACTCTTCCTGACAAATTTTGAAACAAGACATTCTTCTGTGAAGGAATACTTTGACACACTTGATTTAGGGCGTCCTCTGTCTTGATTATTCCAACAGAAGCCTCAATCTGCCTGTAGTTGCGGGAGAAGACCACAGAGAGACTGAGCCGTCCGCTCGCCGGACGAGTCCATTACAAAGGCTATCGTTCTAACCTGGCCCAAGAGTTTGCTGTATATTTGGCAGAGCATCCTACGTTTTTCTTTTTTTAAACTTCCCCTGCTGGCTTCCATGAGATCAAGGGTGGATTTCCCAGGCTTCTGCTCCCTGTCCAGCAGAACCGAACGCCTTTCCTGGAATTCTGTCAAATCCCGAATGCCATATCCACTCTATGATCCCGTCAATAAAACACTACACAAATATCTGTGTGATCTCTTGCATCAAGGGGAGATTTACGTGGGGAAGGGTGGGAGAAAAATGTGTGTACAGAAAAGGTCCTCTCCCAAGTGTACGGAGCATAGAGGATGTGTGTGTGTGTGAGAGAGAGAAAGAAATGGAATGAGACAAGAGCAGAGAAGGAACACCAGCCCTAAAGAAACCAGCACAGTCCATTTTAATAGTGATCAAACTATTTCAAAACAGCTGTGAATATGTTCTTTTTAAAAAAGAGAGAAAGAAAATAGATTAATAACCACCTCCTCCCGGTTCCCTTTCCAGCAAGCCATTTTAGCGGGAGGGCGAGAGAAGACGTTTGAGATCTCCTTTCTTCTGAACGGACTCTCCAAAAGAAAAATCCCAAACCCGCCCTGGAGCACTATGGTTGACGACATGTTGTTTGAACACAGACACCACGAGATAGTGCTGGAGGCTTCTAGTGTGTTGGGGATGCATCAGGTTGAAAAGAACAAACAGCTGTCCTGTCCCCCCCACCCACCAATCTGCTGCCGTTCCCGCACCTCCCCTCTCTCTCACCAAAGGACCTAGAAAAAATGAAAACAATAAAATATTTGTGCACTGCATGATACGATCCCTTAAGATGTACAGCTTTGGTTCATGCAAATTTCTTTTGCACCCGAGCCATCGTTGGCAGTCTCAGAGATGCGTCTTTCTTTCGGTTCTTTTTTTTTTTTAAAAAAAGCTACATCGCATCCTCCTCCCATCTCTCATTCTCTGCATCAGCCGTGCTCCTTCCACAAAACCAGATGGATACTGTGGTCCGGCATGCTGGTAGCGAAAACCAAGCCCATGTCGTTCTGACCGTCCAAGCCGTTGAGCCACGACATTTCTCCAGCCAGGAAGCTCGACCCCCTCTTGGACTTCCTGTACTCCGGGAGCGGCCAACGGCTGATCAGTTTCTCGGTCCTCAAGTCCATGATGTACAGGTAGTGGTTATCAAACAGGAGGGCAAAGATGTCGCCGAATCCCAGCAAGGACAGGTTTGCAAATTCGGGGGGTTTGATAACCCTGCAGTAGAAAGAGAGGCGGAGAAAGGGAAGAGATGAGAAGCAAAAATAAAATCTGGAGAACAAGTTCATTAAAAAAAAAAACCTTTCAGATATGGTGCCTGGTCGTCCTAGAAATTTGCGCCATCGAAATTTATTCTGGATGTTAGATCTTCCTATTGTGTCTGACAAGCAAGAACCTGATAAGCAAAGGGGAACGACGTATGTTTGAAGGCACCAGGTTCGTGGGGCAGGGGGAACAGAGCTTCAGCAGGAAGGGGGGGTGTTAGTGGACTACAACTCCCATCTGCCCTGGGCAGCACAGTTAACGGCAAGGGGATGATGAGATCTGCAACCCAACATCTGGAAGGCCATGCCCCTGCCTACAAATTCCTTATCCAAACTGTGGAGACATCTTTGGCTATGCCTCCTAAATTTGTCAAAAGGCTTTCTAGTGGCCACCGCCCCTTCTATTTTCCCTCCCCTCCTCTTTGAAGCTCACAAACACCTCTTGAGCAACGACAACAACAACAACAACAAAAACCCAAAAGACCTAAAGAGCCTGAGGTTCAATTTTCTTGGAGGACTGAACAGCAGCAACCAATTCAGCGACTTCTACAGAGAAATACGGATTTTTATCTTCAGCCTCCCGTTCAGAGCGTCACCTGAGGATATCGAAACTGGCGAAGTCCCACTGGTATAGCCCAATGGCCGAACTGCAGACGACGTACTTCCCGTCAAAGTGGAGGCGGGGCTGGAGGGAGATGCTGTGATCCTCGGAGACCGTCAAGGTCTTCAAGCATTTGCAGTTGATTTCCCTTCCAATCGGCCAGATCTGGGAAGAAATAAAAAAACAGAACAAGAGATGAGGGACCTGGGAAGCCTTGAGACCACCCTGGGTCTCCAGAGGTTCTTGGACTGCAACTCCCAGACATCTTGGCCAGCACATCTGGCGGTGAAGGCTTCTGGGAGTTTGAGTCCAAGAATCACTGGGGAACCACAGCTTTAACAAGATGAGAGGTACACATACTTTGCTAAAATTTTCTCTACCTTCCAAACCTTTAATTGCTCCTTGACTGAAAGCATTTACAGAATCACAGAATCATTGAGATGGACGGGACCTCTAAGGTCATTGAGTCCAACCCCCTGCTCAAGGCAGGAACCCAAATCAAAGCAGATCTGGCTGATGATGGTCCAGTTTTCCCTTGAAGGCCTCCAGCGTTGGAGGGCTCACTACCTCCCGAGGTCACAGATTCCATGGTCGCACTGCTCTAACAGTTGAGAAGTTTTTTTCTGATATTCCGCTGAAACCTGGCTTCCTCTAGCTTGAGCCCATTATTATGTGGCCCAGCACTCTGGGATGATCAAGAACAGATCCTGCCCCTCCTCTGTAGGACTAACATGAGACTATGGCCTCCTTGAGACATCGTAGTCTCGAGCCCATACGTACCTTGATTTCGTATTTATCTGCGCTTAAAAGGATGTAATCCCCGGGGCTGTGCATCAGAGATTTGACTTTGCATTTCTGCAAAACCACCTGCAATAAGGATGGAAGGGTGGATTAAGACAGGCCCGTGAGACAAATCGTCCTGTGGGTTGCTCGGAGGCATGGCACGTCATCGTCAGATACATCCAAACAGCCTACTTAGCTATTCTACTCTGACACGTGATTAAAATCAAGCCAAGGAGAACAGGAGAGGCATGCTTCATCTCCACCCTCAAACCCAAGCTCTTTATTTGACCTTGGCATCACCCTCTCCATCCTTCTCCACAAAACAGCATGTGAATGTCTGCAGCATAAAGCTTTGTCTCGCTCCTGTAGGACCGCCGTGCAGTTTAGAGACTCCTCCTCTTCCGGCGTTCTCAGGCAGGCAGGAAATCTGCGCAAAAGATTCTGGAAGCTGTTGGCCCAGCCACCCCGAGCGGGTCTGACTCCATCTAACGCTGCTTCAACGGTGTATATTTCAGAATGGGATCTATCCTTTTTCCAATCGACTTCTCCTGCCTGCTTCTAATTCAACCAACGCATGCGCATCTGAAGCAGCTGCCAATGGCTCTCTTGTTTACCCCCTTCTGGTTTCTCTTCCTCATCCTCCTTCATTTGTTCTGTCTGTGTCAAATTTTGGACTGGAAGACCACTGAGGCCAGAACCCGCCCTCTTGTAACATGCACAGTGCTTGCACAAAAGACTAAATATTGATTTACTTATTTATATTGTTTATACACCGCCTTTCCCCACATCGGAGACCCACATCAGTTCACAACAGATAAAACTATAAAACACAGTTTGGGTTATTCACCATAATACAGTTCATCTATTATGTACCCCTAGCTCTTCTGCAACACAGAGCAGTCCAAGCCGTTAGCAAGACAAGACACAGAGTAATTTGCAACCAGCAGATCACGGCCAGGGGAAAGGGAACTTGCCCGGCTTACCTTTGTGACCCATTCTGTGTGTCCGGTTAGCGTATTCAGACACACTCCCGTGGACAAGGCCCAGACTTTCACAGTGAAATCTGCTGAGCCGCTGACCAAGAGGTCCAGATCGTCACTGTAATCCACGCTAAAAACTGTAGAAAGAGACAGAAAAGGAGCTTTGGGGGGGAAAAGACTGGTGGAGCATCTCTCCATTTCCTTTAATGGCAATATTGTAAGCTGCCTTGGGTCCTCTTAAAGACAAAAACGGGGTACAATATATATTAAGTCTCCCTTTCTTTGTTTGTATCAGAGCTGTGCACCGTGTAAAATGATGGGCCTATATGAAACATAGGGAAAATTAAAAATGAATGAAAATGTCAAGACCATTAAGACTATTTTTGACCAGAAGCAGTCAGAGCTTCTGGTCAAAAAGCCGCCTAGAGTGGTCTTTTTGACCAGATGGGCGGGGTATAAACCAAATAAATAAATGAATGAATGAATGAATGAATGAATGAATGAATGAATGAATGAATGAATGAATGAATGAATGAAAGAAAGAAAGAAAGAAAGAAAGAAAGAAGAAGAAATGTGCGCAGAAACTTTTCCTTGATTTCAGCCATCGTCCAGGGAGTTGGGTGACTATGAAGTGAGTGGGCTTCTTGATGTGGAATGAATGAATGAATGAATGAATGAATGAATGAATGAATGAATGAATGAATGAATGAAACTAGACTCAACAGCACGAGTAAACCTACAATTCTTTAACATGTGCATTGTGGGAATATGTATCCATGTACGTATACAAGGAGTGCTTCAGTCACCCCACAGTTGTCTCCCTGTGGCTTCTCTAAAATGTGAGCATTCCTTGCCCCATCATGGGCCAAATACAGGTTTTGAAGCCAGGATAGGCAGCTTGTGGCCCGCCAGGCTCTGCCCGGCTGCAACATTGACCAGCTGTGGCCGCTGCAGGAGGAAGGGATGATGAGAAGAGCTGTTGTCAGGCACCCGAAAGGCCACGAGTCACCTCATCATGGCATGAAAGGAAAAGCGGGTGGCCACGGTTGAGGAAAGGGAGGCGGCTGGGAGGGGCGGTTCACAGCCCCACAGCAGCTGTTGGAAAGCCTATTTGCAAATGGGCTGAGACTGATGGGAACTGAAGTCCAACAACATCTGGAAGGACTAGAGGATCCTTAGGGATGAAGCTGTTTGCCATGAAAAGTAGGGACGTTGTGGGACTAAAGATGAGCCTCATCTGGGCATCGCTCGACGGAGCCCAAAAGGTTTCCACCCTTTCCTTTAGGGAGTCCCCAACCCACCTGCTCCCGTGTGGCCTCGGAAGTGCTGGGTTTTGGCCCCCGAACTCCACTCCCAGCAGGCAACCGTGTTGTCGAAAGAGCCCGTCACGAGCTTCTGCTCGTCGAACTTCACCGCGGCGCAGGTGTGGGTCTGGATCCCGTAGATGCACTGCCCGGTGCTCACATCCCACAGCTTGGCAGACAAGTCGTCCGAACCTGCGGCCGAGGAGGAAGTAAAGATGGAGGCGGTCAACAGGTGGGGCGTGGGACAGCTGCAAGGCCAAACCTGACCCACAGACCAGCGGCATTCCAAGATCGGCGTTCATGTTACATCTGGCCTAAAACTGCCCACCTAAGGGGCTCCTCTGCGTTAAATCTCTCCATGTCCCTCTGCTAACAGCCAAAACAATGCATTTTTACATGATGTAAACCTGTACCGTTCCCAGTATTCCACACAGGAGGGTGTCTGTGGTGTTTCTGTAGGAGTTCACAGTTGCAGGCTTGTCTCCCTCTGATCAAGAGGACTGCCCAGATCAGGGGCTGATGCAGAGATGCAGCCGGCAACCCTCCCCAAAGGTTGGGCATTTGGGTCCCTCCTAACTAACGGCCAACTGGACCATCCAACCTCATGGGGCAAACAAGGAACATGTCCCCCACCCCCCGCCGGCAGCCTGAATGGTGAGGAAGAAGAGGGTGGGGAAGAAGAATCAGAAAGAACAGAGACCATTTCAAGGAGTACTGGCGTTTTTCTGCTGCTGCAAAATAAGAGGGTTTTTAATCAATGCACGAATGCACTAGTTCCCAACCTTCAGATGTTTAATTCACAAAGCCTTTCCAGGGCTTTGCAGGTAGAGAGTACTCAAAAGTGGTCGGCCCGTCTCTTCTTCTAGGGCCACCCAGGGACGATGCAGCTTGCCCCAGGCTACGCAGGCTGGCTTTTCTCTCAGGAGGCCCAGTGTGTGTGTGTGTGGGGAGGAGGGAGAATCAAACTCCAAAACCGCTGGCTCTCCAGCCAGAGACCTCAACCACTAAGCTACCCCCTCCCGCTTCAGGTGGGGATTCGATTTCTAGAAGACCCAACTACCGTGGAACAGCCAGGGGTTCTGACAGCTAAGAGCAGCCGGTGGGCTAAAGGATGAAAATCACAAAGGCAAGAAAAGCTGATTTTGGGGGAAGGTGTCAGAATTCTGCCCCTGGTCTCATTCTCCCAACAGATGAGACTCAGGGGGAAAAACAGCTTGCTAGGCAGCAAAAATGCGACTGCAAACCAGATTACCTTATGCATGCAACTCAAGAACTCTACCCCTGAACTCTTTCAGAACCTCAGTCGGACTCCTTTCCAAGTCCTAACTCAGCACGGCCCTCTTGAGCTTCTGGAACCAGAAGGGCCTCACTCTGCTCCCTGAGGTCGTCCCAGGGACGGATCTCCAGACGTTGGCTCCTACCTGTACAGAGAAGTCCATCTTTGTAGTAAAGTGCATACACCCTGGCGCTGTGCCCGATCAGGGACGAGGTCTCAAAGGCTTCGTGGTCCTCCAGCTGCTTCATCCTTAAGATGGCCTTCAAGTAGACTTTCTTCCAGTGCAACGCATCCTGGACCGCGTCGTCGATCTGCCAGCCCAGGTTCTTACACGCCGTCTGCCAGACTTCCATGCAGGCACTGATGACCTTGTTCCATTGTTTCGAGACGAGGCAACACGTGAGTAAGGTCTGAGGGTCGAGCCATTTTAACAAATAGAAGCTGAGTTCCAGCGGGAGCAGTTTGAGGAAATCCCGCTTGAGGAGCGTTTCCAGGTGACTGGAGAGATGCCTCAGCTGGGCCGCCCCGCTCAAGCCGATCAGATGGTCCAGCGTCTCATTTTTCTGCAAGTCCGTCAGAGAGAGAAACGTAACAGAAATACGATCAAGCCATGCTTCAAAGTCCTTTCTCTCCATAAGGTTATGGACACATTTACCTGCGGTGCATCAAAACACAGCATTAGTTCCAGGCAGAATCAAACATCAACAGCATTTATATTATTATTTTTTTAAAATCAATACAATTGCAGTTACCACTCTGTCCTGTGGTGGTAACGGGACCTGGCAGGGCAAATATTTAAAACCAAAAACAGACAACGAGAAAGCTCTGTAGTTCAGTACAAAAAATCCTGAGGTCTTTTTGGAAACCTAGGAATCTCCCTCCAGCTATGGAATAACACAAGTTGCTAGTCCTCATGTTCACTGGGATTTTCAACTTTAAAGAAACTCTGTAGAATTCAGCAGCTAAAACACATGCCTGAACTGATTTTTCACAGTGTGCCACCTGCACAAAATGCTTATTGCTGCGGGACATAGTAATGAGATTTATGGAGTAGGGGGACATTTAGACTAATCTGTCCTCTTTATAAGTGGGTGAAAGACTTCATTTTGCAGCAGAAGAAATGGACAAAGTGGAACACTGGCTCTTTTCCACTTGACCTGCCCATACAAACTGTTCTCTGGGTATCAGAACCAGGTGGGGAAAAAAGAACACACTTACCTTAAATAATGGTCTGTGTTCGAATGCTGCTCAGCAGGTAACTGCCAGTGTCCGTCTTGCTCCTTAGAACCCAAGAGGGGTTGCAATTCCTCTGTGGCCATTTCTCCTGTAACAAAAACACAGGAGACAGGCTGAAGGCACTTCAGATCATAGAATCATAGAAAAGTGAAGTTGGAAGGGGGCCGACAAGACTATCAAGTCCAACCCCCTGCTCAACGCAGGAATACAATCAAAGCAGATCTGCCAGATAATTACTGTATCTAAGTTTCTCTTGAATGCCCCCAGTGTTGGAGCACTCACCAACTCCCGAGGTAACTGGTCCCGCTGTCGTACTGCTCTAACAGTTAGGAAGTTTTTCCTGCTATTCAACCGAAATCTGGCTTCCTTTAACTTGAGCCCATTGTTGCGTGTCCTGCACTCTGGGATGATCGAGATCAGATCTTGCCCCTTCTCTGTAGGACAGCCTTTCAAATATTTGAAAAGTACTATCCTATCACCGTTCCGCACTGTCCTTTCTTATTGATCCCAACTCACTCAACCATACGAGAGCTTGATTAATTGTGTGCTGTCATTTCTGACTTTTGGTGACCCTTTCCAGGGTTTCCCAGGTAGAGAAGACTCAGAACTGGTTTTTCCCTTCCCTACTTCTGAGTCTGTGCAGCTGGCCCAAGGCCACCCAGGATGGCTTTTCTCCCAGGAGGCAACACAGTGGGGGGAACTGAACTCCCAAAACTCGAGTCACCCTTCCTGAGCCACGACACTCACTAGGAGACGCTTGGCAAGCCCCTCTCCCCTCGGCCTGATCTACCTCGCAGGGCTGTGGTGCAGAAAACGTAGGCAGGAGAGAAGCCAGATGTACAGTATTTATGCCACCCAAGCCAAGGGAGTAAAAACAAAACATGAAACCAAGCAATGTCACGCCCCCTCTTCTCCCCACCACGCACAAACCCAGGCTACCTCCACTCTCCTCGAGCCCGACCTGTTTTACTTCTGCCTGAAGGCCTCCCTTCATTCCCAAACACCTCCTCCATCAGACCCCCCCACCTTCCCTGCCTCCAAGGCCCGCCCCCTTCCTCTAGGGGTCGTCTCCATGGCAACCCAAAGAGGTCCTGCCCCCTCTCCCCGCTCTGACCCCCTCCACCGACGCCCCTCCCGGCAATGGTCGCCCCCCCCCTTTGCTTCCCCTCTTTTGGGGGCCCCTACCGCCCCCTGTCCGTGCTGGGGGGGGTGTCTCACCTGCTGCCTCCAGGTCCCAGCAAAAAGCTCTACCGCAGGCACTTCCGGCGCCAGCACCTGACGTCACTTCCGGGCCCCTTCCTTCCGCTCTCTCGCTCTCCTTCTCCCTTCCCCGCCACCACTTCCTCACCTTTCCGGAAGCGCCCTCTTTCCCCCGAGGTTTATAGAGATAGAAAAAAAGTAGAGCGTTCTCATCCTTGTAGGTTAACTTTAGGAAATCCCCCTCTGTGGGGGTCCATTTTAACCAACGCACCTTTGGGTCCGTTCTTGTTTTTCGGTCCGTGCGGGAACTGTAGCTGTATTTTTTAGTTCCTCTCTGCAGCTGTTTCGGGAGGTTTCTTTTGGGGCGGAGAAAAAGCAGAGTCTGGGATTTAAAAGAGGTTTTTAAAGAGCGGAGAAAGACGAATTCGTGGCGGTTGAGAAGCCCTCCGGGATTTGCTCGTGTTATCTCGAGGTAGTCATTCATTTTCTCCCCTAACTTTTGGTTATTTTACATTTTTTCCCTAGCTGTTTGCTAAGGCTAGCTCAGTTTGGCTGCTAATCGTCTGAGTGGTAACAGTTGTTTTTGTGTGTGTGTGTTTCCTAGCAGTGTGAGGGCAAAAGCCAGGAATTCACCCCTACCACCTCAAAATTAAATATCTCATTCGGGTTGGGAAAGGTTAGATTGAGATAGAATACCAAGGAAGATGATGATGGCCATTGTTTTGGATTTTAACAAGTGAATTTTGGCCATATTATGACATTTATTTATTTATTTATTTTTATTCTATTTATACCCCGCCTATCTGGTCATTGCAACCACTCTAGGCGGCTTACAACATAAAAATACATAACAAGTATTAGAAAAAAATTATTACACAATTAAAGAATTCTGCAAGATGGAGAGCATACAGAATAAATCAAATAGAGAGAATCGGTGATTCAGTGGGGAAAGCAATAATGTATTTCCGAGCAATAATGCTCGGAAAAGTTGATGGCAGTGGGAGGAGAGGAACGCTGAGGGTGAGGTGGATTGACTCAGTAAGGGAACCACAGACTTTTGGTTGCAAGACTTGGACAGGGTGGTTCGTGATTAAGAGTTTTTAAAGATTAGCGATTCATCAGGTTGATGTAACAGCATCTTGGAAGCACAAGAAGCTGTTGAGAACTTTAGAAGCCATTTGAAATATGGATTAATCGGTGAATTTTGAGGATTGTTTGAACTGGAAGTGGAAGCAGTGAGGAAATACTAAGGAGAATGAATGGAGATTTAAAAAAAAATAACTCCAAAAAGACGAGAACTTGGAATCATTCAGCCACGTAATGCAGAATGGAAAATCTAGCTAGTTACAGCTCATCGTTCTGAGTGGAATAATTGAGCAAAAACAAACAGGCAGGGGGAGGATTTTGTTTGAAAAGGTTCGGGAGGAACGGCTTGGATGTGATGCAACATCACGTGGGTCGAGAGCTGCGAGATCTTACTTGGAAGGGGTGTGATGTTATCTGCTGTTGGTGAGTCAAATTGCTGTTGACTCACCGCTTATAGCACTACTAGTGAGTAAACAGGGATCTCGCTGGAGATAGTGGCCAGATCGATGTTTGTGTGTCCTTGTCCGTCCCAGAAAACATGGGGCCTTCCAAGCTTAAAAAAAAAATAGTATGTCTAATAATTTGTCTGTGTTGCCACGTCAGTTCAGGCTCTGCAAGGTTTTCTAGGTAGCGAGTGCTCAGAAATGAGGTTTAACCTTCCCTTCTTCTGGGGTGCCCTGGGACTATTGTCCAGCTTGCCCAAGGCTACCTAGACTGGCTCTTCTATGGGGAGGCCCAGTGGGGAATTGAAACTCCCAAACTCTGGCTCCACAGACAGGTCCCTAAATCACTGAACAAGCCCACCAGCCTTGGTCTAGAACAACCCCAGATGTTCTTGGACTACAACTCCCAGAAATCCTGGCCAGCACAGCTAGTAGTGAAGGCTTCTGGGAGTTTTAGTCCCTAAATGCCTGGGGACCCTGGATGGGGGGGGCACTGGTCCAGAATCTTAAAAAGCTGATATTCCCCCTAGCATCAGAGTGTACAGTATTTATACAATTTCTGCAATATGACTTAACTACCTAGTCAATGGTAGTGAAATTGGCACAGTGTATTTTATGGCACCGGGAGATAAATCATCTTATTTACACAAGCGGTATAAAAGCTACTGCTGAATGAACTTTGTTAACATTTAAACCACCACGAGGCTGTCTCAGCTCCTAAGAATTTCTGTGGGGTTTAGAGGTGCAATGGAGGTACCGTTCAGAGAATTCTTGAATACTAAGAGCTGGATCAAATGGTGCTCTTTTTAGGGCATTTCCTCAGCCGCAGCTGGGCATCCAGAACGCCCACGGCATGCACAAAGGGAAAAGGAATCTTCCTAATAAGGTTTATTATAGATGATCCCGGGAATGATCCAGTGTGGCAGGGGCGGGTGCTAATTTTCTGCCCTAAGATTCTCTGAGGGGCAAACACTTTGCTAAGAATGCACCCCCCCCCAAAAAAACTTTGCAAATATGCCAGTGGCTAGAAAGCCATCTCCAGTTCCGAAAAAGGTGTGATTCAGAATGAATTGTGTGTGTGTGTTTGTGTTAAATGGGGCATAACGCATTTAAAACATAAATCATCCTGGGGGGGGGATCTAGGAGCAACAATTCAGTTTTTTCCCCCGCCTTGAAGCTACAGAACTGCGAACCTGCAAGCATTAGAGAAAGGCAAATAGTCTTAATATACCGTATTTTTCGCTCCATAAGACGCACCTTTCCATAAGACGCACCAATTTTTAGGAGAAGAAAACAGGAAAATATAATCTGTTTTCTTCGCTCCATAAGACGCACAGACTTTCCACCCCCCTGTTTTGTGGGGAAAAAGTGCGTCTTATGGTGGGAAAATAAGGGGTATTACCTGTTCTGTTCTGGTTAATTTCACTGACAGCAAAATTCTCCAGTCCCCATGACCGCCGCAATCGTAATTCAACTACTTTTCCAAGATCTGGGCTCTACATCCACATTCTGCAAACAGTATCCTTTTGTCAAACTCTTATCAAATTCCCTCCCTGTTCCCGTTGTCTTTGTGCTTTTTTTTTTTTGCCACACACGAAAAATCCAGAAACCCACTAGCTTTACCCCCAAAAGGAAGCATTTCACCCCCTTGGCGGTTCGAGTTTTCTCTTATCTGTATTGCTTCCAGCTTGACAATGCTAATTAATTTTTTTGATAAGCTACTGCCGACGCCGCTCCATATATGGGGAAGCCGTAGGACTGAATGAGGTCATGAGACCCTTGTTCTCTTTTCCCCCTTCTGCTTTATGAGGGGCGTGCAGGCGCTTACCTGTGTGTCTCTTTCAATTTAAACACTAACAGCGCATCAAACTCAACCCATCCTTACTTCTTAGGAACCTTTTCACTGCCCCCCCCCCCAAATCAAACAATTGGGATCTTTGTTTCTGGTTACACCCCCCCCCCCTTAATACTATTACGTCTTTGTGTTTATTCTTGAATTCTCCAGCTGATTTTTCTTTAAATGTTTCCTTTTGAAAGTGAAGCCTACCGCTGGAGGCTGAAGCTGCTCCAGTGTCTGAGGTCATGAGACTTGGTTTTGCATCTTCCTGTTTTCTGATTTTCCTTTTTTCTTTCCTTATTAAAATTGTGCTCAGGTCTTAGAACTAAATCGACTCAGTGATAAGCACTGAAGCAGGATTACTCTCCTTCTGGAGGAAGATGGCTTCTGAGGAGTCCAGGCCTCTTTTGAGCCCCACTGGGGGGGAGGCAGAATTGCCTAGCAGCGAGAGACGCTCCCAAGTGGAAGATTATCTCAGGTATGTATAGGTGTATGCATGTTTTTCTTCAAAGGGTTTCCTGGCGGTGGTGGGTGCTGAATTCTCTGTATGTGTAAAGAAGATCTGCAGAGTTTTGGGATTACACTGGTTTGTTTGCTTCACCGACTTTTCAGCCAACAACCTTGCGAGGTAGCCTAGGCAGAGAGGAAGTGAGTGCCTCTAAGACTAGGAGTTTGAACCTGGAACTTATCCAGTCTTAATCTGGCACTCTAAGTAGCCTTTCTCAACCTCAGATCCCTAAATATTGCTCAACTACAAGCCTTAACATCTTCGTTGACTCTGCTGCTGGGAGATGATGGGATACGTAGTCAAGTAGTATCTTGAGAACGCTTGTCGGCAACGGCTGCTCTGAATGATGCTGACAGAAGCACAGACATGGCAGTGAGGCAGAATCGGAGGCTGATTAGAGGGGCAACAGGCACCCTCCTTTGTGACTGAATATTTTAAGACTCCCGGGAAGGTCAGCTACATATTCTCAGGGTACGTGGCCTCTTTATCGTTGTCCTCTGCCAGGTACAGAGAACCTTTAATGCTCCAAATGTTTTTGGAGGAAAGAGCTCCTGCCATTCTTTACCGTTGGCCATGTCAGCGGGTGTTGAGGAATGTTGTCGATTAAAATGCCTTAAGACCCATGATAAGCTTGCTCCATGTCATCAAAAGAAACAGCGAGGGGTCTTCTTTGGTTAAAAAAGTAATTATGTTGGTTCAATAGGAATCTGCATAGGCAGACCTTGGACTTTGGAAAGTCTCTCAGCCCCACCCCATCTTGGTATTGGGGGCAGAGAGGCAGAGAGGGATGGCTTCTTATTCTTGCTTACCCGTAAACCCCGCCGTGGGCTGGTTGCTGACTCCTGACTGTAATCTACCTTGCAGGCTTGTTGTGAGGCTCTACCGGAAGGCCTGGCATTGGTGCCTAGAGCTTCTTGAATGAACAGCTGGATTGCACCAAAAATGTGTTGTTGTTTTTTTAAATCAATGCATAATAAATCAAGACTTTGACACCCTCATTGGCACATAAGATCTGGAAAGCGTTAAGATCCATAATTAAGGTTTATTGGCCTTCTCGGGACTTTTAATGAACTGGGCCTTCTCTCCAGCTCCTCCCTTACCCATTTCGGTTTCTCAATAAACATTTTGAGAGGACGATCTTGTTAGCGTTCCGACCGCATGCACTCTCTTGAGCCAACTATCTCTGGACCAAGAAGGTTTGGGTTTTTTGCCCGATCCGGGATAAACAGAAAGAGAACGTGGCCTTTGCGTTATTTCTCAGAAGCCAAACAGCCCCTGTCCCGGTGCTTTTTGCCCTGCAGCTGCATCCAGCTGTTTGCAGAAGAACAAGACGGGCTTTATTTTCATGGAGAGCCCTGATGCAATCCAGAGAGCCCGGTTAAGAGTCTCCGAGGCCCTCGGAACTCAGTTGCTCTCCTCTGCAGATTATATTGCCATTTCCCCCCGCTCCTCAAATATTTATTTTTGCTTGTTGTGTTTATAGCCGCCCTTGCCTCCGGTGAGCTCAAATCCAGCTCTCCTGAGTACCCACGATCATTCTCACAACGGTCCTGCGAGGTAGGACAGACTGAGAAAGGGGGGGAAGCATGACCAGCCTGAGACCCCCAGTGAGTTTCAAAACTTCGTAGGGTCTCGAAGACAGATCTCCTCCCACCTCAGTCCTGCCCTCTAACCCTTTCATGTCTGGGCCTCCAGATGGCTTGTACTCTTGTACTCCTCGTTTCCCCTTGGTCGAGATCACGCGTCCTTGTATAAACAAGCGGTGTTTCGACCCAGAAGTGAGTCCTGGTTAATTATTGAATCGGCTTTACAAAGCAGGGACAATTTCAAGATAACAGCCCCAACAGATCGGCGTTCTCCTGGCCCCATTTTCCTTATACCACCACCCCTTCCAGCATCTTGTTGTTGTGCGTCCTTAAGGAGGTGTCCCTTTCTGCCACTTGACCTTCTGGACAGCTCGGTGGTTTAAGTCTCTGGTTGCAGAGGCTGGGAATTCGATTCCTCCCCTGGGCCTCCCAAACGGGGGCTGGTCCCTCTTCCAGCTCTGCAGTTCTAAGATTTTATTATTTACCAACCTGATACCCTCCCGATGTGGACTACAACGCCCAGTGTCCCCAGCTAGCATGGCCAAGATCAGAACCGGAAGGCCCCATCTTAGGGATGTGTGTCTTTAACAGCAAGCAAGAAAAACCGAGCCCTTACCTGCCTCGCCCATGGTCGCCTGCGCTGGCCCAAGGCTGTCTGATCCATCAACGTTGAACGGATCATCACTTTCTAGCATCTGAGATAGAGGACGTCCCTGTTGCTGTCTAGACAGGGCAAAGAGTATGTTATTTTTGGACTACGATGCCCAGAAGCCTGCCATCGCCAGCCCAGTTACAGGATGATGGGAGCCGAAGTCTCCCCTTCCCCCATGAAAGTTTCACGTTTTACCCCCTGGTTAAAAAAATTGGATGTCAACAATGGGGACTTTCCAGAAGCTGAACACGGGCAGAATATAAACCTCTGTATATTTAAAATATTCAAGTATTTTTTTTCAGCAAAGTGACTTCAAAAGTACCTTAAGGGGAGAGAGATGGCTGAGAGCGTGTTACAGGATACTGGTCCCTCTGCTCCTGTGGTTATGCTCATGATCTGAAACTAAAAGATGTTTATTTACTTGTTTGAATTATTTATTTTTAGGTTGCCTTTCCCTCCCCCTCCCCCCGATAAGTAAGCCTAGGTGGGGGGAGTCTTAGTCTCCCTGCAGTGTTGTGTTGCCAACTATTTTTTTAAAAATTGATTTTGCTTCTTTCACAGAAAGGTTCAAAACCGGAACCTCTACCTGGCCACGTTTGCGGCCGTCCTGGGGCCCCTAAGCTTCGGGTTCGCCCTGGGCTACAGCTCGCCAGCTATTCCGAGCCTAAAGAGAAGCAACAACCCGGAATTAAGGCTGGATGATAGCCAAGCCTCGTGGTTTGGGGTAAGCCACCGCTGGCATCGACAATAGGGAGGAGAGGGGAAGTGTGGTTGGGCATATGGAACCGTCAAAAGAATCAGGTGCTGGAGAGTCTTCGGAATAGGAGTGAACTTTACCTGTAATAAAGCATTAAGCCAAGGGTGGGGAAACTCTGGCGCTTCCCAAGAGTGCAGCCCCCGCTTCTTCTTGGCATCATGGCTTGGTGCTTTTATGGATTTTTCTCCATTCTCAAATGGTTGCAATGTCTCTCCTAATATTACTGGTAGGTAAGGTTCCCCTTGACATTTAGTCCAGTTGTTTCCGACTAGGGTGCGGTGCTCATCCCCGTCTCCAAGCCATACAGCCAGCGTTTTGTCCGTAGATGGTTTCTGTGGTCGCGTGGCCAGGGTGACTAGACATAGAATGCCGTGACCTTCCCACCGAGGTGGTCCCTGTTTATGGGCTTGCATTTTTACATGCTTTCCAACGGCTACGTTGGCAGGAGCTGGGACAAGCAACGGGAGCTCCCTCCGTTGCGTGGATTCGATCTTACAACAGCTGGGCTTCTGACCTTGCAGCACAGAGGCTTCTGCGGCTTAACCCACAGCACCACCACGTCCCATAGTTATTGGTATTAAGTGCTTTAAGCTGACATCATGTCAATCCTCGCAGCTCTGATCCTGAAATGCAGTGCCTCTCAACAACGTATCTGAACTTTATTTTAGCCTTCCAACTGGGAGGGGGTTGGCCACCCTCGTTCTATTGGCGTTTGCAAGCAAAACCGACAGGTCTCTGCCCCAAGGAGTTTGCAGTTTCTGCCAGATTGCCAGTCCGCAGGGGTCTGTGGGAGGTATTTTGAATCTCCGGTTTCCCCCAATCTCTCCCTCTTAGTAGCTGCTTTCTTGTGGACCGTTCCTTCCTTGATGCCCTCTTTTCTTTTCATTTTGGGGCCCAGTCTATAGTAACTCTGGGGGCTGCAGCTGGCGGGATTCTGGGCGGATACGTCGTGGACAAAGTCGGCCGGAAGCTTAGCCTGATGTTCTGCGCGGTCCCGTACGTTCTAGGATTCTCGGTCATCATTTCTGCTCAGAATGTCTGGATGCTTTACGTGGGCCGGCTGCTGAGCGGCTTGGCCAGTGGCGTCACGTCCTTAGTCGTCCCGGTAAGTGACTTCCTGTCCTGGCTAGTAGTGAAATATCGGGGCAGAATGATGGGGCTTTCACTACCTGATCCTTTTGATTCAGGGCTAGACCACTTACAGATGTTACTGGGCTTCACTCTTACTAAGCACAGCCCCTGTTCTTCGGAGGCGGAGGGCCGTAAGTGGCGCACCTGTTTTTGAGTCGCACTGCTTACTGGCCTTTGAAGCAAAAACCTCCTGCGTGCAAAGCTAAGGCTCTGCAGCTGAGCTTTGAGCTCTCCCCACGTGGAAGCTGAGCTTAAATCCCGCGGATCGTCCCAGGCCTAGGAAACCCCATGGAACAACACAGCTTCAAGGAAAAAATGGGTTTTTAATGTCTTCTTATGTTAAATCTTGCCAATAAAAATACCCGAGCATGCACAGAACACAAAGGTGTGCAGTGGGAGGGTTCGAATTCTGTGCTCGGGAGCTCCAGCACATGATCTTGAACCCCAGGAGAGAATTCTCAGCTCTTCTGCAAACTACAGTTCCCAGGATTCCACTGTGACCCTTAAAGTGGCGTCGGGCTGCTATGTCTAGGTAGCGTAGATGCAGCCTTAAGAGTCAATTTTAAAAAAAGATTATTTTTTTGTGTGTGTGCCTCAATGGATGGTTCGAACTCTCTGTGCATCAGGTATACATTTCTGAAATCGCTCACTCCAAAGTTCGCGGGAGGCTGGGGTCCTGCGTCCAACTCATGGTGGTGACGGGCATCTTGGGAGCCTACATGGCAGGTACGTAGGATGCTTGTGGTCTTTGGGATGCTCTGTTTCTCTGGAACAGCGATTCTCAGCCTTTGGCCCTCCATATGTTGGGGGTGGGGGTGGTTTTCAACTCCCTAACCCCCTGCTGTGATGACCAACGGTCAAGGATCTGGAGAGCTGGATGGGCTCTGGTGGTGCCCTCTTTCGCTTGAAGACCTCTAAATGAAAGTTGGCTGCCCATGAAGGATGCTGTTCTTCTTGAGAGGCTGGTTGGTGCCCGGCCATCTGTTTCAGGCTCCGACTCGTGGTGCATCGTGGCTCCTGGCCACCATTCTGGGATCTGAGAGTCATCATCTAGAACTCCTGGAGGTCCCAAAACATGCCCAACCTCCTTGATGATTGCTTTTGAATACCAGGTTGGACTTCAAGGTCAAACGGTTTGTTTGTTCTAATGTGTTCCTCCCTCCCAGGCATGGCGTTGGGGTGGCGCTGGCTGGCGGTCTTCTGCTCCCTCCCGCCGTGCTTCATGCTGGGGCTCATGGCGTTCATGCCGGAGACGCCCCGTTACCTGCTGAGTCGCAACCAGCCGGGGGAAGCGATGGAGGCGCTCCAGTTCCTGCGGGGCCCCCTGGTGGACCACGGATGGGAATGCAGGGAGATCGAGGCCAATGCCGACGAACAGGTCAACAACGCGTGTTTGTTCATCACTGTCGTTGTTTATTTACACTTTCGTCCCCATTTCTGGCCACGCGCGCAAGGCGATGTATGCGGTTTCCCCCACCCTATCCAAATTGGGATGCAGCAATGACCAACGTAAATCCTGGCCCTTTCTTCTCCACATATCTCTTGGCAACCTCCCTGGACGTGAGCAGGGATCGGGGCTGTCCCAGTGAGAAAACTCAGTGAAAAGAGGCCCCCCCTCCCTTGTTTCCCAAAGAGGGGCCGGGTGGAATCCAGGAAGCAGAGCTACCCTATGAAGGACTACTGCTCATTCTTAAAATGTTGGGGTTTCTCTCTCCAGGAGACGCTGAGCATTGCCGAATTCAAGAACCCGGCCATTTACAAGCCCTTCTTCATCGGCATCACCATGATGTTCTTCCAGCAGGTCTCTGGAATCAACGCCATAATGTTCTACGCGGAAACCATATTTGAAGTGGCCAACTTCAAGGTATGCTGCTGGCGGCAGATGGTCTTTTTCTGGTCCTCCTCTCTGAGAGGGGTCTGACTTACAGACCCCATCATCCCCAGGGGTGAAAGGCTTGGAGTTAAGAGAGGTCTGGAGGGTCTTATTGCAGAGAAGACCGGTCAGTTCTCTTGAACCCTCTGCTTTTCTCCTTCCTCGCTCTGATGCTTGAGCGTTCCACTACGCAGACCTGGCGGCAAGTATAAATCTCACTGATTTAGTGGTGACCGGCTGTGCGTGTTTTGTGCTCAAATGACGTTCACAAAATCCTGCCTTCTTCCATTCGGAGGAAGCTGGCAAAAGTTAGCGAAAGGTCTGGAAACTGAATCCTTGAGGGAACATGATCATGTTTAGCCTAGAGACAGTTTAGATGGAAGCGATGGGAAATCCTGTTTTCTCTCTTGCTCCAGAACGGAGGGCTTTGAGCCAGTGGGTTCTAATTCCAAGAAAGAGGTTTTTGACTAAACATTACGCAAGTCTTCCTGAGAGTACAGGCTGTTCGGCAACGAAACAGGCGACAGTGGAAGGCGGCAGACTGTCACGTGTTAAGAGATTCCCAGGCAGAAAAAAAAAACACGTGCCTTTCAGGGAAGATGATTAGGGTGGATTTCCTGCATTCGCTGGGGGCTGGACCTTGGAGATCCCTTCCAAGTCTGTGATTTCATAAGAGAGAAAGATTATAATAATATTCTGTCCTTCGCTTTGGACAGGAACTGAGAAACAACACCGCTACACCATGTGCGTTTGCTTAACTTCCACTGTGTCGTTAGTTTTTAATTTTAATCTGATGGGGCTCCCATGGAATGCAGTGGGAAGCCCCATCAGATGACTGCATGCAGTGGGAATGATTTCAGAATTTAAAAAAGCCACCCCCCCAAAAAAAAAAACCTGAAACAACATTAAAGCACTCTCTGGGCAGTTTACAATTTAATTTTACAGGGTACACATTGCCCTCCCAGTGAGTTGGGTACTTTACTTTCTTTGCAAGGATGGAAGGCCAGGTCCCCCTTAAGCCGGCTGCCAGAATCCACTGGGATCAAATGCTGGCCGTGAGCAGAGTGTTGACAGCAACACTACAGCTTAACTACTGCACCACGAGGCTCCTTATCTTTGTGTAGAATAAACCGATAATGAAGTTCCATTTAATGTTTACCTGGGAGCGCGCACGGAAACAGAATTAAACATGAACATTGGTTTAAAACATTGGTTTTTGTATGGTTTTCCCCAGGAGTTCAAAAAACACTTCATGGACTTCCTTCTCCTGTTCTGTTGCTGTTTGCTTTTCAGGACAGTGGCGCTGCATCGGTCATCGTGGGGTCCGTCCAGGTCGTTTTTACAGCAACCGCGGCTCTGGTGATTGATAAAACGGGGAGGAGAATCCTTCTGATCATCTCAGGTATGGCTGAAAACTGGCCGTCTGGTACAAAGCATGTGATTCGGGGCCTCACTTAACATGCAGATCTTAAGAATAGTGGAAATATACTTAGCAAATTTACACTTTCTGAATGGATCCGCACGACGCAGTTCAGTTACGCTTTATCATCGGCACTTTTTCTGAATCTTGTCTTGCAGCTCTCCGTCCAAAAACACCATGTATAAAACTGTATATTATAGGAGGAAGACCCACAAAGTTATAATTTCTTTTTTTAAAAAAAACAAGTCATGGATGAAAGCAGAGGTGGGGTGAAGTGAATGGAAGACTGGGCAAACGGAGAATGCGATCAAAATTGTTAGGTTCAGTTACCCATCTTTTTGAGTTTTTCAAAACAATGCTAACAGGAGTGTTCATTTTCACTTGTGTGTAGGTGAATATCTGTCTGTGTCAATCTCTCTCACACACACCCTCTCTCTTCTTTCTCAGGATTCATCATGGCGGCCAGCGCTGCGGTGTTTGGAATGTATTTCAAAATGGCACTCCCAAATTTCGGCAATACCTCCCACAATAACCTCCAGAACTCCCCTCTGGGCATTGCGTTCGCGGGCGAGGAACACAACCTGGCGTGGCTCGCGGTGTTGAGTCTGTGTTTCTTCATCATGGGTTAGTGAAGTCCTAAGTCACAGAACAGGGCGTGAAAAAAGACGCTGTCCATAGGCCCACTCCTCTTGAACCTCTCTGATTCAATTTTGTTCTATGTGGTTTCCTCAATTTGTGCAAAACGTATGTGCACAAAAGCTGGAACTAGTCGTAAGTAGTGATGAAGCAGAAGGAGAGTCCTTCCTTCTTTCCATTCCCTTTCCTTCCTTCCTTCCTTCCTTCCTTCCTTCCTTCCTTCCTTCCTTCCTTCCTTCCTTCTTTCCTTCCTCATTAGATCCTTCTTTCCTCAGCTCCTTCCTTCCCTCCCTCCATCACCAGATCCTTCCTTCCTTCCTTCCTTCCTTCCTTCCTTCCTTCCTTCCTTCCTTCCTTCCTTCCTTCCTTCCTTCCTTCCTTCCTTCCTTCCTTCCTTCCTTCCTTCCTTCCTTCCTTCCTTCCTTCCTTCCTTCCTTCCTTCCTTCCTCATCTTCCTCTCCCCTTCCCTCCCCATCTTTCTGGGACGGATCCCATTTATCAAAGCTTTAAATGCCTACCCCTTCCGAGAAGCATCTGAAACTAGTTCCCCCTCCCCATGGCCATGCCATCTTGTCCTTTCGCATGCCTGTGTCCAATTGGTTAACTATCCTCTCTTCCTGCAACCCACAGGCTTCGCCTTGGGCTGGGGCCCGATCCCTTGGCTAGTGATGTCGGAAATATTTCCCCTCCGAGCCCGAGGTGTGGCCAGCGGCGCCTGCGTCTTAACGAATTGGCTGATGGCCTTTCTGGTCACCAAAGAATTTCATGACCTCATGGTGAGCACGGGTTTTTGGCGGTGTGGTTGGTTGGAAAACGTTTTCGCCCTTGCTCGAAAGGAGGGAGGTGGGAGCAAAGAGGGGCAGGGCTCTCCTTCCTTGGCGATTTCTTTTTGAGACCACGGTGTTGCACTTGATGTTTGTCTGGTTACTGTTGGACGTTATCATTCCATTGCCAAATTCTTTGGGAGGAAGACCTCCATGTTTTATATGGATGTGAAAACACGGTTCTACCTTCCGAAGCAGAGGCAAGGATGAAAACTATATAACCCCTGTAGTGGCTTTGGTGTGCTTTGGCCAGATGCAGTGGAGCGGGATCAGGAGACAGGCATCTTGTGGTCCCGTGTGCTCCCAGAGGCATCTGGTGGGGCTGGACTAGTTGGGCCCTTGCCCTGATCCAGCAAAGCTCTTCTGACGTTGCCTCAGTTTCCTAATCCGAGGCTCTCTTTCACGTGTAGGTCCTCCTCACGCCTTACGGTACTTTCTGGCTCTTCTCTGCCACATGTCTCCTGAACGTCCTCTTCACGATCTTCTTCGTTCCCGAAACAAGGGGGAAAAGCCTGGAAGAGATCGAGGCTTCCTTTCAGAGACCACGTTAGGTGCTGACCATGTGCTGGACAGTCCCCTTGTCCCTGGGATTTCATCAAGGCCACAACGCTAGCTGCCCAGGACTAGATTTCCCATGAACAAGGAGCCCGATGCAAATGAGCCACATGTCTTGGCCAAGCTTCCGTCTCATCCCTGTGATCAAGAAAGATAAGGGGCGATGAGAGGTGGGTGTGGGGGGGCAGGTGCGTGGGAACACACACACACACACACACACAACCCGGAGCATTACAGGATTCCACCCCGAGTTTTGGCTCTCAGGGGCTGACGACTCTATTCCTGCATATCCGCTTTCGGCTGTAACAGTTACTCGCATGAGGCTGAGTTATTAGTTTGGTCTACTTCTTTTTCAATGGCTCTGCACAACCACTTAAAATGAGACGCCCGTGTTGCCAAGAAAAAGGGGTTGTGTGTCGGAGAAGGCATTGCAGTTGCGGGTTGGATGCAGGGCAGGGAAAACCTTACTTGATTGCTGCTGATTATTTTGAGGACTGAATGTTTGCCCGTTTATTTTTTTTCCGAAACTGACGTCACTCGAAACCCTCCTGGAGAGAAATGGACCGAGCACAGCACAGATGCTTCGAGGGACTCCGGTTTGTCTCAAGCGGCTGCTCGTCGCAGGTTTTATTCCCCCTTGTCCAGTTTTGAACGCACGATCCAGAGTGGCGTATTTGCTGAAAAAGGCAGCTGGAAAAGTTGCTTCGGAAGTGAACGGACTTAATTGCGGGACAGTGGACTTAAAAGCGATGGCCACACGGGTGAGGCACTAGGGGGCGTTTTCAGGCTGTTGCACCAGCGAGGAACATAAGCTGTGTGCCAGGGGCCAAAATCAAGTTGGTGTAACTCAGGGTCAAGCTGCCCCAACTTAGTCCTTGGCTCATACTTGGAATACTCTTCACTCTTTTACAGAAATACATGCCTCGTGCATTGCAAATGACCATATCAGGATCGTCCCGGCTTGTATGGAAGAAGGCTGCTTTAGGGAGGAGTCATTTTCCCCTCTCCTAAGTCGAGAGATAAGCCTTCAGAAACATGATCACCCGTCTCCAGCTGTACCACCCAGAATCCTTTTTTTTAAATGGCTGCTAGCTCGATTCTGTGTTGTGCAGAGGAATGAGAAACAGTTGACAGCTTGCTTTTGGTTTTCCTAACAGGGAATTAAAAATAAACCCTAACACAGTATAGAGGTAGTTTAATTCCTTGTCCAGGTCCTTGTGCTATTTTTCAACTAGAATATAACCCACCCCTAATCCTTTAAAACATACACCTGGGGGCCAAATCTGAAATGCAATCCACCCTTATCCCGCTTGGAATGGTGCTGTTTTGTCTACTACGACTTTGTCACAGGGGCGTACTGATTTAATGCGAGAACGGAGACGTTTTCGTTCCATCCGGATCATGTCAGTGTCGTTTGGAGGCAGCGATTTTTTTTTTTTATTGTGGGGATGTGGGTTTCCGAAAGGTCAGTTTGCTGCCGCCATAGAACTCGTAAGGTTTTGCGTGGGGATGAGCGATGTTGCCTCTTATTTCTGGGTCTGCATTACCTGTAGGTCTCTGCCCCAAAGGGCCACCATGCAGGGGGGAAAAAAGGTCAAGAGCTTATGCAGATCAGAAGCGCTATCTGAGCCAGTGTCTTCCTTATAATTAACAGTATTAATGTTCTTCGTGTTTTGGAGAGTAAGATTTTATGAAACCATATTCTTCCTCTGAGCAATAAACTTTAGTTATCTGAATGGGGAAATCGTGTTTCAAAACTTCAGCTGTTTTGTTTTCATATAGTTAACATCCAAGGGGGGGGGAATCAGCAAAAAGTCTGATGGCAACTTAAAGACCATGAAGACTGACTTGATGTATGCTTTCACAGACTGCTTTGAAAGATGCAGATGTTTCCCGCATTGACAGATGTGTTTGCCAGCTCCCCACCTCAGAAGTAGGGGGTTGTACTGGCCCCGCAGAACTACAACATCTATCCTTAGTCTTTCCATAGTGAGAAATACTAGTTTTCATTGCAGTGGATAATCTGACAGCCCCTCCCTTGTCTTTTTAATCCAGCAATGAGAACAGGGGTGTCCTTTGGCCATCATGGGTCAGGAGATCAAAATGTCATTTAAATCCAGCAGCTGTCTCCACACCTTGTGGCCTTGAGGTCTGCAAGTTAATTAGGGTTTCTTAATTGCGGGGTTTATTTGTTTGTTTGTTTTATTTCTAGGCCGCCTTTCCCCTAAGAAGGAAGGCCGCTCACGATATTTAAAAGGATAGAATTAAAAACATAGTAAGTTAAAGTTTTAAAAAAACTATACACTCATTAAAGTACAACTGAAAAATTAAAAGCAAGTAAGCATACATGGAAAACTTATCTCTACCTTAAAAAAAGACACTCAGGGACTCAATCACGATTGTTAAAAGCCTGCCTGAAAAGATGGATCTTCAGCTGTTGGCAAACGGATCAAAGGGAGGGTCTCCCCGGCGAGGCCGAGAGAGATTCTCCGTCCCACTCATTCCCTCCATGCGTGCATTGACTCATTCTCTTCCCTGCCAGGCTGAGCTTCATTAGGATTCATCTCTTCTCGTATTTCCTGTGATCCTTTGGAGGCTTGTATGATCGGCCTGGATGGGAGGCCACAGATGTGTCCCATCGGCTACACCCACCTGGTTTATGTTCACAAAGGCTTTGTCCGTTTTGATCTTTTTAACATACTTTTTTTTCCTGAACCCTTTTTTCCCCTTCCTTGCTGAACCTGACCTGACTTCATTCTCCAGGGGAAGGAGCGAGGGCATGGGGGAAAAAAAGAGTTTTCTGCACAAATGACACACCCTACGGTCTCTAATATCATAGAATGACGGGGTTGAGAGGGGGCCCTTAAGGCCATCCAATCCAATGCCCTGCTCCAGATCAATGCAAATCTGACAGGCGGCTGTCCAATTTAGGGTGGAAGTGCTCACCACTTACAGAGGCGATGGTTTCCATTGTCGTACTGCTCTAACAGTTGAGAAGTTTTTCCTGATATTCAGCCTATATCTGGCTTCCTCTTGAGCCCATTATTGTGTGTCCTGCCCTCTGGGATGACTGAGAACAGATCCTGCCCTTCCTCTGTAGGAATACCTTTCAAGTACTTGAAAAGTGTTATTGTATCTCCCCCCAATCTTCTCTTTCTCAAGGCGAAACCTTCCGTCTTTCCTCCTAGGGCTTGGTTTCTAGTCCCCTGATCCTCCTTGTCGCCCTCCTCTGAACCTGCTCCGGCTTGTCAGCGTCCTTCTTAAAAGTGTGGTATCCAGAACTGGACACAGCACTCCGGATGAGGCCTAGGAGGAGGAGGAGGTATGACATGTAAGGCTCGATCTGTAAGTTTTCTGGTGGAAAAGCCACGTCTCCATCACTCAAATGAGGAAGAACAGCAGAAGTGCAGTTGCAATTGGAAGTAAATCACAGTGAGTGGAACAGGAAATATTTGTGTGAGAAACAGCCATAGCAGCATCTAGAGAAAGCCAACCACAGCCCACTTGAGATGGACGTCGGTCCTTCCCAAAATAAGTTTGTGTGTCTGTTTGCCTTCCACCACGACCACCCCATTTCAGAGTCCTTTTCGTTACCTCTGATTGAGGGAAGAGAGAGAGGGCCTCCGCCGATCCCTGTACCATTTCAGCAGTGCCCACGCAAACCCATGGGGAGAAAAGGGGGAAATCAAATGTCATAAATATTTATTACATACCAAGGAAGAAGAAGCAATAAAGAACCTACAGTCCATTTTACAGCTGCAGTCTATGGAACTTGGTTAGAACAGATTTTTTTTTGTTTTGCCATTATATTCACATCTTGAATCTCTTTTTCTTTACAAGCTACATTTTGAAAACACACAAAAAAAAGAGAGAGAGGAAAAAGAATAGTACATTATTACTGTAGCATTTAAAAACAATGGCAAATACAATCGAGTTTTTAAGACACTTGGTGGTATAATTTAAACTTTTGAGACTCACAAAGAGGGTAAGCCACAACCCAACAGTACAGAATCATTGAAAAGTACAAAACCCCACTAAGGTAACAGTCGAGAGGCACAATCCAGCAACTGTTAGCCATGACTACAACTTGCACACCTCGGCCAGGAAGAAGCCCGGCGAGATCCGGGGGGACTTCATGCACAATAAACCTGTGGAGAACAGGTTTTTGTCCACAACGCATGGGCCTCAACAGAAATAAAGGGTAGATTCTTCTGTAGGCATAAAATTGGCCTGCTGTATATTTTTCTTGTCCACAATGTCAATGGCTGTCAAACTCTTTCGGGAGGACGTTATTAGGACTTGCAAGCTGACCCTCGATTCTCCCCAATGTCTGACCCCAGTTATGGTCTCCCAACAACCAATGGTGAGCCATTAAAAGGGGCCCTTTCTGGACTGGGCTCGGCTGCGACTCCTAGGCAATGCAGTCGAAGGTGAGGAACGCTGAACAAGTGCAGCGAGATCCGAAGCCTTGTATGATGCCCACTCTTGGAATAGGGCAGATGTAAAATGCTGCACAACACGCACCCTCAACGCAACCAGAGAGCTCACTCATACTTTGGAGATCTGGGTTCAAATCCTGGCTCAGCTAGAGGAACTCACTGGGCAGACCTACTCATGAATCTGTTGCGTACCTCAAGAACCCTGTTAGGGTCGGCGTACGTCAGAAGTAACCGGACGACGCCATCCCGGCAACGCCCGGTGAGCGCCGAAGCAGAGGATGACTGCAGATTTACAAAGAAGGAAAGCCCCACCGACTTCACCGCCAAACCCAGAGAACTGGGTGTCTGGGAATGATGCTTTCCAGCCCCGGTCTTTCTAACCTGTTGGGAGCGACTTCGCCTGACGACTAACTCATGCTGGATTGCGCTCAAGGGCTTTTTAAGGAAAAAAACAAGCAACCAGGGTTGACAACGAACCGTTTTGTATAAACATCGGCATTGGAGATGCCTTCTGTCTGGCAAGAGAAATACTTAATAAATATCAAGAAGTCAGACCTGAAGAAAAGAGGGGGCCCATACCCCTTGTTGGGGTGGGGGGGGGAAGAGAGGAAGGGATAAGACTTCTCACGGTGGACACACAGCAATGCCATGAGAAAACGCAGACATTCGTAGCTGTCAAAAGGGACGAACATGCAACAATCACGTGGAATGGGACACGGATGGGGACTCGGGGGGGGGTTGATGGGATGCTACAACGGCGGCAGAGATCTTTGCGCCCAAAGACCCCCACCTCAAAAGAGGTGAACTTCGCCCTGTATTTCTGGACAAAGCTTACGGCTTTGTTCGAAGGGGGGGGGCTGCGTCATGTTTGAGTTTTTTTTCGGGACCGATTCTGAATTTTGCTACAGTGGGTGTTCCGGGAAGCAACCGCTGGGAATGGAAAAAGAGTCTGTCCCGGGCACCTATCATACACTTTTCCAGACGGTCCCTTCAGAAAGGAAGACGGGACAAGGAAAAAAGGAACAGACCTTCTGCCCTAAGGGTAAACCTGCCTGCGAGATAACGGAGGAGTGGCCTGAAACACAGAAAGGCAGTTATCTCCGTAGGAAGAGCAATGTACAGCAAAAGTCCAGTTAAGAGGCCATTGTCAACATCAGCAGCCAATGAAGTCATCTTCTCCTGAATGTACACAACAAAGGGGAGAAATGATATAATAATAACCACCACCTTTGAACAGCAGAGCTGGAAGGGACCCTATAGATCATCAAGTCCACACACTGTCTAGGTAGCCTGGTGGGGAATCGAACTCCCAACCTCTGACTCCCTAGCCAGAAGCATAAACCACTGGGGGCTGGGTGAGTATTCTATCTTGCTAAATTGTGAACGTAGGAGAATACTTCTGCAGGTTCTGTTTTTTTGAAACCTGGCTGCCAAGGTCATAATCGTTGCATGCAACGCCTGTAGCTATGTAGACCGCTCTACGCCCTCCCTTCAAGGTAGGCACCCATCACCCCTTGCCTGGTTTGATGAGCAAAAGCCCCTTGCCTTCGCTGGATGAGCGAAGAGGCTGCTGCAGGAATCAGCGGACGTGGCCAAAGCACGACAGCCATGATCCAAATGACCCACGTTCATAAATTTTTTAAACATTTCATCGCTGGCTAGGGGCGACGGGTATTGGACTGAGGCAAGAGCCCTTGAGGGAAAGGGGTATATTTACCTCTTACCCCCGTGTCAGGCCCCTAATTTAAAACTGTTCTCCCCATTCTAGCTGCAGTTTGGTACCCCCCCAAAAAACAGCTGCTGCTGCTGTGCAGAGATAATCTGCACGGCCCCCCAAATCCACCTCTGCAAATCGACAGCGCAAAGAGAGACGGGTCCAAATCATGACCATCATCCCCGCTGTGGCTCAGATACATAGACGATTCTTGTGATCTGTTCGGCCCCTCTTGTTGTCACACCTTCCTTGGACCCCCCCCCCCCGGCAAACCTGCTTGGGAGAGGTCTGAGAATATTCGGTCCAGCGGGACACCTTTCATCGGTTTCCTCTCCTGAGACAAACAGATAGGTAAGGTTGCCTCGCCATCTGCTCGGCCCTGCGGGTCCCCGACCATCGCTGAGATGGCAGGCAAGGCCAGCGTGGGTGCGTCTTTCTTAACAGGCCAGAAGCTTCTGGGGTCCCATGCAAGGATTCGTGACATGGGTCTCAAACGTCTCCTCTGGAAAGAGTATTTATAGCGAGTTTGTGGACAGACCCTAGTTTATACCTACTAGGATACAGTGGTCAAACAAAACGTCACAAGCACAAGGGGAAAAAAAAAACACAATCGTATCTCATGGATTCTCCAAATACATGAGAATCCGGCTTAGTAGACACCCACTGGTGTCCTGTATTCTCTAATCGCGACAGCCACCCAAAGCCAGAAGACCCGCGGCCCTCGGTCGGCCCCCCAAAAAGTCACAGGATTGTCGATGGCCGGCCTCCGACCAGCCTGGTTTCCAGGCCAATAAAGTCTCTCGCCATGGACGGAAAAGGAACAGTGCATTTTTTGAAAAGCCAAAAGAAACATATTCTTAGGTGTGAGCTCAAACAGCCGGGGAGCATCTCAAGAAGTGGGGAACGCTACCCCTGGAGCTCTCCGGGCCACCAGCTCTGCACCTCACCCAAGTTTTTTCACCCACCTGATGCCTCTATCATTCTATGCCAACGCACAGCTCCTATCACACACACACACCCCTGTTCCTCACTCAGCCCCTTCCTTGCTTTACGGGCCGCGAGCGAAGCCCCAGGGTCGAGATGTGACAGGGACCGTTCCCCCGGCATCCTCCATGACTCCCCTCCCTCTACATCCCTCCCCAGCAATGAGCGCCGCTTTCTCAACCCCCACCGCTCTGAATCTATCCCTTTGGCTCTGCTGCTCGCCTGGCCTTTAAATCGGGTGGGTTATGGATCGTGGTGGCTTGTTGGCCCAGTAGCCCTTTTGCCCAAGGAGAGAGGCCCCTGGTTCTGACAAGCACCAGTGCCAGGGACTGTATGCAAAGATTTCGAATAGCAGGCTGATTTTGAGATGCATTCGTGTCCTGTTCTTTCTCTCCCCCCCAAAAAAACAAGCCCAGCATCACCCAGGCTGAACGGTCAGCCTCTCTTGCCTTGTGGCTCGGGCTCAGCTGGGGCTGCCGAGCGTAAAGGTGGGACTGTTGAGCGAACGGACATCGGTTGTCCGAAATCCAACAGCGCTGGAGGGAACATCAGAACAGATCGTTCTCTAGAACCATCTCCCCTGGATAGTTTAAGTGCTCCCGTCTTAGCTGGCTTAAAAATAAGGCAATTGTGGAACAGAAGGCCAGAGGAAGTGGACTCATGGAGTATCGGTGGGCAGAGGAGGTAGCCGAAAAGAAGGTGGAAACGGGGATCTTACGAGGAAAGGTTGCGGGCTGCGCCTCCCTCCTCAGTCCAATCCCTTCTCAGAGCCACCCCCTTCTAGTCTCAAAGCAAAGACTGCCTTCCCTTTTAAAAAGGACTGATCCTGCTACCCTCGTGAGAGCTAGGAGCACGGCCTAGGTTTTAAACGGACCTATATTGCTTCGTTCATTGATCAGAGAGTGGAAAAACAAAGACTAACAGAAGACCCTCTGGAAATGGATGACGTCGCCAGCAGGAAAAGAGGTTAAGCTACTTGGATCTGTGCAAGTTAGAAGAAATCAGAAACCTTACTCTCTGCAGCCTGGCAAGAAAGAAACATTCCGCACCCGAATTGGGGAATGGCCAAAAGCATTTAAGTGTGACACCTCCCAAGGGGTTGGGATCATCCGCCTCGCAGCTGGAGCGCTAGCATCTAAGTATACCTACAAACTCCCCACAATGTCATGTTTAAACATTCTTCTCTGAGAGAGGTGGATAGAGATGGGTGGACAGGAAAGAAATCTTTGGGAAAGCTTAAAGTAGTTTGAGAGAGAGAACATGCATGCAAAAGACTCAGCACAAGGTTCTGTTTGTTTGGGGGGTTTTTTTGCCTCTGGTTCAATAGGTTTGGCAGGCTCCTGAAAGACACCAACCTGAAAGACCCATTTAGCCGAGAGGAAGCTAAATAAGCATCTATACCATGGGAGCAGGATTGTCTGTTTCAAAATATCCTCACCCTCTGCATAAAGTACTGCTTGGCTGAAGACATCCTTGCTGGGTTCCACAACTCAACGTCTTAGCAGTCATCTGATAAGAACTGGGGAAAAAACCCCAGAATCAATGAATTTTTTTAAAAAAACAATCATGTGACCAAGAACAAAGGAGCTCAGCAAAAGCTGTGAATTTTTTCTTTTTTTTGGCTTGCCGCTTTTTATGGGCTGGTGCATACGTGTGAGAGAGGCGGGAGAAACCATGGCTTTCCAGCCGTGCTAGGTTTCGGGGTTGGGTAGGGAGGGGTGGCCATGAAAACGGGAGACGAGTTTTCACTTTAAAAACAGAGTGTGTGATCCACTCTATACAGGGCACAGATCTGGGTGTGTGAGAGAGAAACAAAGGTTCGATTGGTTTCAAAGGCTTTAAATTTAAGGAAACGTCTGCTAGGTATGTGCTAGAAGAGCCCCCACCACACCTACCCACCCACCCTTTCCCAAGGAGGAAGCATGAGATCCGTGTTCCTCCAAACGCCTTCCTGAACAAAAAAGTAGGAAGAGGAACAAGGACATAGTATCCGCCCTTTACCAAAAAAGGGCTCCGTCCGAACTCAAAGATGGGAGGCAAAAAAAAAGAGCTGTATGGAACCGAAATCCATTTTTTGGGGGGGGGTGTCCGATTAAAAACAGGTCAACAGCCCTTATTCCCTGCCTCTCCTGCCTCTTTAAGAGAGCATAGCCGCCAGCTTCCTTCCACAAGCATCGTGGGCAAGATGCAGCCCTTCCTCTGAGCCATTCTGTCGGCCGTTGACTTTGCAAGGAACCGCTCGAATTTCAAGTTTTTTTTTTAAAGTCTTGCACAAGATGGACTCACATGCAAAAGGATGGGGATTGCACTAAGTAAAACTAATTCTGTCAGCGACGAGCCGGTGGCAGCTCTGCTACTTAAGAAGAAGAACACCAAGCATACGCCCCCCCCCAAAAAAAACCCTCCTGGTTCCCCTCCCTCCACAAGTTAAAAATACTGGGCATGCCAAAACCGGATGGGGCTCTACTTGCCACTTCCAAAATGAACAGAAAGTGCAGTTTGAGGCCCCTGTAATGTTTAAAGAGTCATACAAAATTGAGGGCGGTGAGGGGAGAGAGAAAAGGTTGGGGGGGCAGCCCAGAGAGGTGGGCGTAGGTGTCGACGTGTGTTACGTGGCTGCTGCGTCTCCCGCCCGTCTTTCATTTCAAGTCAATGATGTCTTCATCAAAGGAAGCCCCGAGTTGAAAGGGGCTGCCAGAAGGGGGGCTCTCGTCCCGGGTGGCCGTGTCGGGGTCCGAACTGGTGGAGAAGTGCCGGTCTTCGGATGCGCTGTCGAAGGAGCTCGCGACGAGCCTGCAGAGAAACAGGAAAGAGAAGTGAACCTGGGGGTGTACAAACCCGATTGTGGTGGGGCATCGTGCGTACCCCTTCTAATCATTAAGCCCAGGAGAAGCGCAACCCTCCAGATAAGACTACAACGCCCAACATTCTGGGCGGCTGGGGTTGATGGGCACTGTAGCCCATCGGGGAAGGGCAGACGTTCAGCTAAAATAGGCTGGCAATTCTTGGCATCACTCTTTGGGCTGACCCCCCCCCATGCGAGGGGGTCTTGAGAAACTCTCCCAAATTGAATTTGATCTTCATGTCAAGAGGTGGGTCTCGACGCTTGATCTAACACTTAAGAGAGAAACAGGAAAGACTAAACTCCTTTCCTCCTCTCTATGTTTTTGCCTCTGTCGCTACAAACAGGCCTGTGGGGTCTGAGTGAGTGACTTGGGATTGGAGGGGAGAGGGTCAATCATCATCATTTCCTCAGAGCTGCAAAGTGGGAAGGGACCTTACAGATCATGGAGCCCACCCCGACAGGGAGGCACAGCGCAGATTTGAGCTCCCAACTGCCACCCCTTGTACAAAGGAAAGCAAATTGCACAAGGAAGGTGGCTTCAGCGCCACGTCCTGCTTCAGTTCTAGGTACAAGAGAGATATAGGAATACAGTGGTGCCTCGCTTGACGATTACCTCATTAGACAAGGAAATCACTTGATGATTAGTTTTTTGCGATCACTATTGCGATCGCTAAACGATGACTGAATGGGCTTTTTCGCTTAACGTTGATCGGTTCCCTGCTTCAGGAACCGATTTTTCGCTTAACGACGATGAAAAACAGCTGATGGTCAGGTTTCAAAATGGCCGCCCGCTGTGCTAAATGGCTCCCCACTGTGCTTTAGGACAGATTCCTCGCATTACAAGCGCCGGAAAATGGCCGCCCTATGGAGGATCTTCGCTGGACGCTGAGGTATTTCGCCTATTGGAACGCACTGAACCGGTTTTCAATACATTTCAATGGGCTTTTTCGTTTCGCTTGACGAGGATTTCGCTTAACGATTTGAACGGAACGAATTATCCTTGTCAAGCAAGGTACCACTGTACTTATCAGAAGCCCCTCCACCCCCTTCCGGCTACTTCCCAGAAATACAGCACCAATCTGCGTGGGCACCTGTCACTGCTCGTCGACCGTACGGCTCCCTGCTTGGAATCCGATGGTTTCAGAGGGGGTTTCTTCTGTTTTTGTCCTCCTTCTGACTTGGGAACAGACTCCTCTAAGAGGCCTGGGTGAGGAAGGAATGAGATCCTCTGGGTCATCAGAATAAAGAAGACAGGACTGTCTCATTTCTAAAGGAAAGTTCACACCTTGCCCCTTGCCGTTCTGACCCAAAGGTGGCTACCACCGATAAACGCTCAAGAATAACATGCATGGGGGTCAGAAATCCTGCTCACCTAGAGTGACCTAGAACAGCAAGGGTGACCTAGAACACTACCCTTCCTCTCCAAGCTGGAATTTTGGAGAGGATAAAGATTGCTCACATATTTTCACCACCAAGCTGTTCTCCTTCATCAAAAAATGAAATAACCTTTTATCTTCATGGTTCTAAAAAGGGGGCCAAATTAAATCACAACCTAAGCAGCTGCCTTACGGAGCTACTGTCTTTCAGTTAAAGATAAGATGCTAGTCCTCATCATTGTGAATTTCGTTGTATGTGTATATACTTACAATGACAATAAATTATTATTATTATTATCGTTCCGAACAAAGAGCACAAAAACCTGTGCTGGATTCAAGAGACATCACACACACACACACCCTTGCCGGCTTTACCAAGTAACTCCTTGCGTGTGCGGCTCGCGATTTCCTTGATCTCGATGCGCGACAATGGGAGGGAAGGTGTGATGGGGATGGAGGCGCCACCAGCAGACGTTGGAGTGCCAATCACTTTGGAGACCAAGGGGGATTTGAGCGGCCGCTCAATGCTCCTGCCAACCAGGTTGCTGAGGGGGATTTTGTACAGATGTTTGCACAGAGCTTCACCTGAAACGACAAGAAGCAAATAATCATAGAAAGGGCTTCTGTTTCCTGTGACTGTTGACCCCTGAATTTTTAAATCTGAAAAGGGGGGGCAGAACCAAAGAAAGCTGGAGAGAGCCCAACCATGGGGGGGGGGAGAGAAATCCTCAAGGATGTTTTTTAACAAAAAGGGAAGATGTATTCTTATAAAAAAGCCCAGGACTGATAAATATTTGCACAGGGCTGTTGGAGGGGGGGAAAATGCAAGGAAGTTAACAAACCTGGGAGGATTTAAGATCAATGCAGTAATGATTCATTTATGGAATGTTTCACATTTATCGTTTTAATTATTCACTGTATTTAAATCAGTTTTACAGTTTGCTTTTTAAAAAATGTGTAACCAATTTGTGCTTTTGATTCTGCTCTTTTTAATACTGCGAGCGGCTTTGAGTCCCTTTATCGGGAGGGAGAAAAGCAGCTTATGAATGAGATAGATAGACAGACAGGAAAATAAATGAAGGCACAAATAAAATTGGAGTCTGTTAAAAAAAGGAATACAGCAAACCAAGGACAAGCAAGACATTATTTTATACAGACCACAAAACAATGTGGAACTTAGGAGTGACCAGGTTTCAATATACATCTGCATTTATTAATGGACTATTTTCTATCTGTATTCCCCGGCTGAAATGCATGGACCTTCTTTATAAGAATTATACTCTTGCAATGGAAAGTTTGCAGACCACTGGCTCCCCCCCCTCTGTTGGCTGCAAAAGCAAACACCCACCTCAGAGCCCCTTCCCTCCATCCCCTTTACCTTCGGTGGCAGAAGGCGAGAAGACGGGGATTTCGTGAACCGGCGTCGTCTGCGGGGAACTGGGCGACGTGGTTTCCTTGGAGCTGCTGTTCGAAGGTTCGCTCACCGGCGTGGCCGCTTTGAAGTAGATGTCTGACTGGAAGGAGGAAAAGGTTGGATGAGCAAAAAAGGGAATTTTCAGGGCTAAAGCCATAAAATCCCACTTCTCACTCACCACTGCAGACAGACGGGAAAAACATACAATATTAACATTTCTGAACCTAATGTGGGGACTTTGGAAGCTAGAAAAGGCTACACATCCATGCAGCTAAGCCAGAGGTGCTAAGGACTCAAACACAGAGATCACCCAAGCCAACATCTGGAGTTCACCTCCCACATCTGGGACTCTGAGTCACGCTGGCTCCATCTAGCTATCATATCTCATTTTGGCCTCCCTAACATGTGGATCTGGCCCGCGGGCTTCTGGAAAGCACCTTCCAGCCAGCTCCTAGTGTTACTACCGTATTTTTCTCACCATAAGACGCACTTTCCCCCCACAAAACAGGGTGGGTGGGAAGTCTGTGTGTCTTATGGAGTGAAGAAAACAGATTATATTTTCCTGTTTTCTTCTCCTAAAAAACATGGTGCGTCTTATGGAAAGGTGCGTCTTATGGAGCGAAAACAGGTTCTTAAAATCTTGTCAAGGGAAATTAGGAATAAGATTATAAATGCAGTCATCAAATCATAGGCCCGGTTTAGAGGAACAGCTTTAAAACCCCTTATTCTAATCCTGAGTAATTAGTAAGGCTGGTAATCTCCGCCTATCAGCAGTTCACCCCCCCCTCAAACTATTTAATATTATTTATTTATTATTTAAAATATTTTACTCTGCCTTTCTTCTTAGAAAAGGACCCAAGGTGGCTTACCACAATAAAAAGACAATATTTCAAGTTGAAAATAAGGAATATAGATAACGGTGGTTGACATCATTGAAAGACAATATTTAAAGCTAAAAACATTCAGTATAGAAATATTTAAAAAGAAACAACAAAATATCCCACTTAGAAACAGGAAACGCAAGCGAGACTAAAGAAAGCATCAAAGCAGTGAGGCAAAAACAATCCATCTAAAAAGATCAAGCTAGGCAGCCAGTCCTAGATTTATTTATTTAAGGTGTTCTTGGATTTCTCAGACGGTGGTTTTCTCTTCCACAGATGTAACCAAGGAACTTAAGAAAAAAGCCTGCAATTCCTGTATGTGTTTTGTTCCTGTATGTGTTTTGAAAACGGCCGGGGAAGGTATGGCTCTCCTGATTCCCCCCAGAGGCACCATCGTAACTGAGAGGCCTGGATTCAAATCCTGCCATGGCCACAAAATTCAGGAGCTTGGGCCAGCTCTCATCCTTCAGGCTGGCCTGAAGGAGGGCTGTTGTAAGAATAAAAGAATGGGAAGGAGTGCCATACACGCCGACCCGAGTTTGCTGTGTGTATGTGTGTGTGTGTGGGGGGGGAATGGGATAGAAATGTAAGAATAATGAAACAAACTCTCATTGAGCTTTCTCACTGGCCATAGTGGGCTAAGGCATGACGGATGGCCACAATACAGAGGTTACAGGCTTAAAAGCAGTGTAGCCCCGATGCACACGAGGAGTAAGTGACGGCGCTCCTCTGCGACCAGCCACGCTGTGAATTTCTTCCCTCCTCCTCCGCCACTCGCCCCCCCCTTACCCTCGACGCCACGAGCTGGAGAGCAGGGACCACGGCCGTATGGACGAGGTTTCCGTTCACTACTAGCCGGATCTCGATGGAATCGGTGGTGAACGCCAAGATGTAAGGGAAGGCGCAAACTGGAAAAGCACAAACCGAGGGTGGAACAAGCAACGCTCAAGGCAGGGACCCAAAGCAAAGCAGATCGGACAGAGGGCGGTGGCCCCAACTTTCCCTTGAATGCTTCCCGCGTGGGAGCGCTCACCACCACCTCCCTAGGACGTGGGTTCCACTGTTGTACCGCTCTAACAGTTAGGAAAATTTTCTTGATATTTCCTGTCGCTTGAGCCCATTATTTGGTGTCCTGCACTCTGCGGTGGTCAAGAACAGATCCTGCCCCTCCTCTGTAGGACTGCCTTTCCAGTCTTTGAAGAGTGTGATACTATCTCTGTCTTCTTTTCTCAAGGCTAAACATCCCTGGTTTGTTTGCTCTTTCCTCCTAGGGCTTGGGGTTCTTGGACTGAAACTCTCTGAAGCTCTGGCATGAATATAGATGCTGCCATCTGCTGAAACAGATCTTTGGATCACTAGCCCAGCAGCATCAGCACCGACTAGAAAACTCTAGGTTTTTTTCCTAAACCACCTTCTTGGGCAGGTAAGCTCTGGAAACCGAGGGATTTTCCCCCAAGAGCCACATGCATTAAACCTGAAAAAAAATTTTTATATATAATGATATAAGTTTAAAAGGGTCAGGGGGGGATATTTGATGAAAGCAGTCAGGGAGGTGTTCCTGCCCCCCCCCCAAAAAAACACGTTGCCCTGCTGTGCTCACCCATCTCTATCCCTCCCCAGCGCTCTCTGAGAGAAGGCCCGGCGGCTTGTGCACTTACCGATCGCATACGGAACTTGGTTCCAGCTGAAGTGGAAGTCAGAGGCTGAAGGTTGGATCAGGAAGGAGCCTCCGTTGAAAGGGCACACTTTGCGATAGTAGCAAACATCTGTAAGAGAAGAGGTTTCCTTTTCTGAGAAAGAGCAACACAGACTTGGGATTCCAGATCGAAGGGCAGGCAGAGAAAAAAAAGAACAGACGGCATCAAGGGGGCTGACAATTTGACCGGCTTCGCCCGTGACCTTTTTGGCAATAAAAAGAGGTGGCACCTTCTTCCCCTCCAGATCCCGGGAAAGGCTTCGGACCCTTTGCTTCTGAGCATGGAGGTGCAGAGGGAACCAGCGGAACCATCAGCCTTAAAAAGCGATTCCTTTCCATCCGCCTTTCCTAAGGGCCTTTCCCCCTCCAGGGTCCAAATCCTCTCCCCTGCCCCCGGTTGAAAAGGGGCACCAAAAGGAGGGGAGGGTTGGGTCCGATCATCTGCCTTGTGGAGGTTCACTAAAACAATCAGATCTGGCACCGGCTCAAAAGGAGTGCAGAGTGGAAGGACCCTTGATTTTCCGTCCTCTCCCCCCCCCCTGCCACTGCATTGGATTATTCCCCAGGGTCCTTTCCAGCCGTGCAGTTCAAAGGTTACTGCTGTGGATCATTTCCTCCCTGGCCTCGTCCATCCCAGGCAAGCCTTCGTCCAATTCAACAGCAACCCCTCGAGGTGAAGCACAAGACAAGAACCCCTCTGGCTCATCAAAGGCCGCGTGAGACGGTAATACTCACAGTTATAGCACAAGAGGAGGCCAGCCTCTCCGTCTTCATACACATCAATAGCTGCAACGAAATTAACCTGCAATGATAACGGGCAAGGGTAGTGGGCGGGCTGGAGGCTGAGCTGTCTGCACACTCTTTTGAGAACAATTCAATGTCCGTCACACCGGGCGCCAGGGGAACATGTTCCCTCCGCCTTGGCCATTCTCCCGCTTGGCCCCATTCATGCCACCTATTTCAGGGACCGGCCGCTAGTTTTGTATGTGCTTTACATCGACTGTTCATTTGCACACGCAATGGCCACAGCTGAACGTGGAACCAGGCTTGCTGACAAGAGCTGTTTCTGCAAACACGCGGGCAAACAGGGGTGGCTTTTCCCACGTCTACGGCATCCACGGAACAGCTTCTGCTAAATAAAAGTTGCAGAAGTCTTGACGGGGCCCCAGGGCCCGGCTGTTTTGTTGCTGCTGTGACAGCAACGGCTTTGCCCTACTAAGGGTCTCCGCGCTGGCCCAATGATTTCCTAAAATTTGGCCCACGAATCCTCCGCAGCCAGCACTTCCGGCACTTTCCCATTTCTCTGCAGAGGCCGTTGGGGAGTCTGGGGAAAAAGTTTTCCCAGGACACCCGAATCCACAGGTAGAAAACAGAGTCCCTTCGGAACTCCATTTCCCACGGCTCCTTGCTCCGGGGGATGCTACCCACATAAGGTGCTAGAGAATGGACAAGAGTTTCAAATTATGTTTTGAGCTCGTTCCCACTGATCTCAACGCACGTGTCCACACAAAAGGGCCCCAAGAGAAGTTTACTTGGGTTGATAAGTCCTGAGATTTCGGACTGCCTTTCTAACAGGTGAATTCCCTCAAAACCCTCTGCTTGCTGCTGCCAGTAATCACAGGGCAGACCTCACTGGACCCTTTTAAGGCAACCTTGAGACTGCCTGTTTGCAAGAAGGACAGCCGCTTTCGCCGACGGCTTGGCGGCAAACACCTACCCTGCTTGATTCGACATTATGCAGCCGGTAGGATTCACCCGTGCTCTCGTTGATCAGATCGAACTGGTGCCGGTAGGCAACGCAGATCAGGTTGTCGTTCTCTCCCGTGGGGCCGTCCACCAGGGTCATGACGACCGGAGGGTCCGACAGGCAGATCTCCTACAGCCCAGAAGGCGGGATGAGATCGATCAGAGGCGGCAGAAGGACACAGAGGCACTGTGGCTCGGGGATAAATCCCATGGCATGGCAGGCAGAAGACCAACCTCCACCGCCCCCCCCCCTTGCAGAACGTAGAAAGGATGACTTAAATCGCACCACGGCCTCTCTGAGCCCCTCCAAGAAATTCTGATTCTCTTCCTTAGAAACCGCCCTCCAAAAACCTTCTTAAACACACAGACCTTGATTGGTTTTTGGAAGCTAAGCAAGATCAGGCTGGGTTCGTTCTTGGATGGGAGACCAGAAAGAAACAGCAGATAGGGCTAGGGAAGGATCTCCAGATAAGGCTAGGGAAGGATATCCAGATGATAGGGCTAGGGAAGGATCTCCAGACAATGGGGCTAGGGAAGGATCCTATCGCAAACCCTGGTGAACCGTTGCTGCTCATCAGACTTGACAATACTGGTTGAGAGGGACCAATCGTCGGATGCTGCACAAGGCCGCCTCCTCCGCAAGCCCCTTCCAAGAAGCAGTGGTCCAGCGCCAGCGTTCTGCCTCAAAAACCTACCCTGATGTACTGGAATTCCTCCACAGGAGATTCCGAATGAGGCGACGTCGAGGGGGCCCCGCCGTTCAGCCCTTCCCACTGCCAGAACTTCCGGGTGATGAGGAGGAGCTTGTTCCGGATGGCCGCCACAATTCGCAGCTCGCTCGCGTGGTGGGTGTTGATGGCATACAAATGGCAGCCTGGGCGGCAAGAGATTAATTAGCAGGCGTCAAGCACCTCTTGTGGAGATACGCCCAGAAGAAAACACTGGCTCGGTAGGGACGAGGAAAGAGGAAGGGGGGGGCAAGGAACCCTTTCTGCCTGCCCTGGACTGATAAAAAGACGGCAGCTACGCAATTAGAAAGTGATAAAATGTTCACCCTCCAAAGAGGCCATTTTTCAATGCGGCCGCCCTTACAATCCTGGGAGATCTATGGTTCTCTCCTGATGGCCACCACTGAACACCACCAAGCTGATTTTGCAAAATTGTGTCACAGGGAAAACCCGTGTCGGTTCACTGTGGAAGCAGCGCCGTGTCGAACGGTCCAGCCGCTGTCTTTCCTCCTTCTCTCTTTCTTTTGCAACAGCTGAACGCAGGCCCCAGGGACCCCAGGGCACTGACAAGGTGGTGGACACCACGTCTTCCTCTTAGAACTGGGTCAGGGCAGCTCCAGAAACACCAAGCGCCCCCCCGGCCATCCCTTCCCAGCGGTGACCCCCCCCCCCGGGTCCCACAGCACCTTTCGTCTTCTCCAGCTTGTTGTCTCGACAGTCGCATTTGCCCTTCACCTGCTGGGCTTCGATGCCTTTCCGCACAGCGCTGAGCCGGAAGACGAGAAGGCGGGCGTCCTTCCCTGCCAAGCGAGAGGCAAGCATGAGAGGAACCCCTGCACAATTGACACCCAGTAGTACCAATAATGGCCATTTCAATTGAATTTAAAATTCATCGTTTTGCTATTGCAATTGCGATCGCAAAAACATCATCGTTAAGCGGATTCGTCATAATGTGGGGTAATCGTTAAGCGGGGCACGACTATATTATTGCTACCATTTAAGGAACTTGCAAAAAAATATTACTGGAGGGGCACTCTTATGGAGGATTCCTGTTTGTTGGTTGGTTGGTTTACCCTGCCTTTTCTCCTTTAAAAAGGACCCAAGGGGGTTTACAACATTAAAAGACAGGATGGAGAGCAGCTAATGACAGTGAGAGTACAATACCAAAAGGCTCAAATAAACCACACTAAAAAAATTGGGTTAAAAAAAAAGTAACACCAAAAGACATTCAAAGCAATAAAGTTCAGCAATCCATCTTTTAAAAACAAAAAAAACAAAACACCATTCAGGCAACTGAGGGAAAGCTCAAACTACGGTGACACTTCTTTTAACCTTTTCATTACAGACTTGCACACGAGATGTGTGACTCTATTCCTCGCTCCCACATTTTCACGGCCCTCCTTACCTTTATCTGCTCTCGTGATCAGAAGGTCCAGAGTCTCCAGAATGTGCATCTGTTTGATGAGTAAAGTTTTATCAAACACTGGGATGGGAGGGTGTCCATCTGGAAGGAGGGGGGAAAAAACAACCAAACCCAACTGCTGTCAGCATGACACCTAAGCAGATGATATTTCTTCTCAGTTCTCCGGAACATATGCGGAATCACTGAGAAGACAGCACGTCAGTTTGAGCTGGCATTTTTAAGAAACCCCACAAAGCCAGTTCTGCTTCATCAGAGGATTTCTTTATTTTAAGAAGGTTTTGAGAGTAAATATCCTATGGGATCCCACCGCTTATGCTTCACTTGCTAGGAAAGCTAGCATCTCAGTGAGAAAAGTGCTGGCTTCATTTTGTTCCTGCTATGCTAGATTTCTACATGCAGAGAAACTCCCCCCACCCAAGGAAGCAGTCGAATTTGGGCTCCGATCCACATTTTGATGCGGCGCAGACCTAGAAAACCTGCACCATTGGACTTTCCTCTCTGCATAGCGCTGCTCTGACACAGAAACGTACAAAGCGATGCATAAAAATCAAGAAGGCCTGTCTTGGGAGAAGAATAAGCTACAATCAGTGCAGCATCTTTGGTCCAGATGGCTGTAGAAGATGAAGAGGGTGAGAGGATCGATTCCGCAGTATTACAAACGGAGATTAGTTTACTCACCGTCTAAGAGCAGGACGCCAACGTCTGTCGAAACAAGCAAGGACTGGCCCCAAGAATCTGCACAGATGACCTTGTGGGGGAAATTGCTGCAGAAGCACTGGGACTCCCAGGGCTGAAAAAGAGGAGATCTCCGTAGGTTAGTGACTACACAGGAGAATCTGCAAGGGACTGGTTCCAACCCTCCCCCCATGGAAGCGGAGAAACATGGATGATAGTGAACACTATTTTAATAGTGAATGCTATGCACAAGCATGGTCTCTGGCTCCACCTGGTGGCCAGTTCTGAAGAAGACATTGTGGAAATGTATTTCCGGCCTGAATGTTAAACATAGCATGGTCTCTGGCTCCCTCCGGTGGCCAGTTCTGGTAACTTCTACTTTAGAAATATATATTTCTGGAATGTTTATTTTAATATTTTCAGACTGTGGATAAATGACTCCGCAGATTCGGATCATTGTGGATAAGGGGCCCCTACTGTATAAGGAAAGAGAGATCTTTTCAGGGAAGATGGGGCTAAGATCTAGAGTTGCAAGGCAAATCTAGAGATTGCTTTGATACGCAGGAGGGGAAACAGAGTTCCCCCAACATTTTTAATGGGGAAACTGAAATAAGGCCATGCGGCGGCTGTGCTAAATAAAATTCCGCAGCATCAGCCGAAAAGAAAGGAAAATCTGAAAGCGAACTCACCCCCTCTCCTCGCCTGGCTACACAGCTTCATGCGACAGCAACAGACTCACCTCCTTTTTACAGAGGCTGGTAGTCGCTAGAATGGCCGGAGCATCCCCTCGGACAATGGTTTTGAGTTTGAGGGCCTTTAAAAGCAACAAGCACATGAGAGAGAACAGGTCACGCAGGTACAGACAGAAAGAATTAAGTTGCTGGTCCGTCCTCCCTTGTCTTACCTAGGCTATTCTTCCCCATCCATCCCAGCCGCTATGGTTACAGCAAAGGCTGCGCATCAGTGCAGTGCTTTGCAAGCTTCCTCTACTATCTGGTGATAGACTGCTCCTTAACAGGGGTGCTCTTATGAGCGGTAGTGACCAAGTGAAGCTACTGCCCGGTCTATATCCTCCGTACGTTACTGCAGCTCCCAGTAGCCATCATGACATGTGCAAATGATTATGTCTGAATGATAAAAAGGTCTCTCTCACATTCTCCTGGGTATGTACAGGAGGCTAGGAGTAAATCCTGCACTATAGGAAAGCCACGGACACTCCCCGTAGCTTTGCAAGCCACTTTGAAAAGTCCAAAACACGGCAGGCAGCTGTGCCAAACCGTTTCAACAAAGCGGTTCTTGAATTCTAAATCCCAGGGGCAGTTCTTTTGTAAAGCTAGTGACTCTTGACTGCTCATTCAAAGTCAAACCAGCCTAGAACACTTTGCATGATAGGGACAAGCTCACTACAATATGGTTTTGCCAGGGGGAAAAAAATTCCATTTCCTGCCCATTTCTGTGAGGGATGCAGCTAAGCTCAGAAGGAGTAAAAAAAGAAGAATGCAGAAGAGACAGCAGGTGTCATTATTGCCCCCTGCTAATTAAAATCCCTGGTGCTTTACTGTTGCAAATCTCGCCTGCTTTACACCACTGGATATGCAGACCCACAAGGCTAACAGAGAACCAATAAAGGGCATGCAACCATGAACCCCTTCCATCTCAGAAAATAAACAGCCGCTGTTCATGAACTGGGTGTGATACAGTCACGTTGTTAAGAGTGCTCTATGAGTCGGTCACACAAAATTCAGTCGTGTTGCTCACAAAAATTTTGGGCCTGTAAAGATAGCCTGCAGCCCTAAGACCTTGCCGCCCCCTTTGTGACAATCAAGAAGCTTTAAACCAGCACCTCTGAAGGCTGGGAGGAAGGATAAGTCATTCCAAAGGGCCTAACGTCCGATTTTCTGTTTGATCCCCACACACTGCAGTTTTTCTGCGCTTCCCCAAATGAGGTTCTGGTGAGCTTGTCTGAGTCTCCTAATTCCTTCTGTTCCAAATTGATTTCCCTTACATCTGATCCCTTGCTAACAGCCCTTGTACGCAACACGAGCTAAGAACGCTCCCTGTGGAATTCCACTCCACTGTACACCCGGCCCTTGTTTCTCCTGTGCGCCTGATGTAACGGCGCTTTTTCTCAAATGATCAGTGCCTTGATCTCTTTTCTTTTCTTTTTTTTCTTCCAGGGATTGAGGGGGAGGGAAGTGTTTGGGGCTGGCCAAGGATGGAGCGCAATTTAGAAGAGCAGGATCTGTGAAATGAAAAGACACTGGATTTCACAAAGGGCTGATGCAAACCGAACCGAAGCTGAAAGACTCCCACTGATAAATGGGTGAACGGGGGTCAGAGGTTATTGATGATTTTCCTTATTTATTGCTTTTAATGTGTACACTGCCCCATTTGTGCAGAAACAAACTATTCTGGGCGGTTTACAGGGGAGTTAACACCAACCCCGGAACAACACACTAGACGGCAGACGAGAGCAAAGGTTAGTCTAACAGCTTAAATAATCCGGCAGCGCTGAACCAATTTTCAAACTGAAGTGCAGCAAGACCAAAGTCGATGGGAAAGGCCTCCCTAAAAAGCAGTGCTTTTCATTGCCTCCTCAAAGAATACAGGGCAGGGGCCAGGCGGAACTCCTCTGGGAGCTGATTCCATAACCTCGGAGCCACCACCAAGAAGGTTCTACCTCTGATAGATGACTAGTTGAAATCAAGAGAATACAAGAGCAAAAAAATTATCAAGCCCACCCCTTTCCTTTTTTTTTCTCTGCCAGTTTATTTTCTCTCATTTCCCCCCTTCTCTCTTGTAACCCCCTCAAAAAGGGGATCACTCTTTTTTGGGAAAGCCACGTCGGCCTCCCGAAAAGTCCACTTCGTGCATCCGTGGACGTATCCACCGCACCTGGCCACGGCGGACAAACTCAGCTTGGCGAGCCTCTTCTTTTTTCCGGGCCGACTTGGGGGATTCGGGTAAGACGTCGCTGAAGGATCTCCGGTTGAGCATGTTCTAAACAAAGACCGGGACAACAACAAAAAAGCCACACTGAGTTTGAATAAAGACGCTCTCTTGCTGAACTACAACGTCCAGACTTCTCCAGGCAGTGCCTGGCGGTTTTTTCCCCTCCAGGATGAACCAGGCCTGATCCTGCTCAGCTTCCAAAATCAGATGACGTGGCAGGCGTTCATGGCGTCAAGGGGTCCCAGGCTCCCCGATCGCCAGGCGGGCTTACCTTGTGCATGTCGGGCATGAGGTCCTGGTATAAGGAGCGAATCAACATGTCCAGCGTGCGCTGGCGCTTCTGAGCAAAGGTAGGGGTTTCCAGCGTCGCCTTCTCCCCATTGATTACTGAAACGCGACAAAACAAGGAAAAAGGGGTCACGGACACTCAGCCTGGGCTTATTCGTGCCATCTTATGGCCTGCTTGCTTACTCTGAAGTTAAGGTCCCCTGTACTGAAGCCAAGGGTCTCTTGGGTCTGAAAATGGGGACCCTCACTCACATTTCACCAGCAGAAAGTCCCTGAATTCATGGTGGTCTGTAAATACTGGCGGGGATGGAAGGGGCGGTCCAAAGAGAGGCACGCTTTCTTCTGAGAAGATTTTCAGCCTAGCGGAAGGGAGGAATCAAATTATTTTAGGAGACAGGTTGGGTCTTCTTCCAAAACACCCACCGCTGGATCAATACAGTGACAATAAATGATGATACACGATGCTCAACTGTTGATAAGACTCCAAACAGAAGGAGATCCGTGGACACAAAGGGATTTACTACAATGTTGACGAGGGACAAAAGGTCTGCTCTCCTTGAGGATTAGCAATAAGACACTTAAGGAACCAGGCTTCTTGTAGCTAAGCTGGAACTTCTAAAACCAGTTCTCAACCCTTGGTTTCCCAGATGTTCTTGGACTACAACTCCCATAAATCCTGGCCAGCACAGCTGGTGGTAAAGGCTTCCGGTGTTTTAGTCCAAGAACATCTGGGGACCCAAGGTTGGGAACCGCTATTCTCAAAGGAGAGGTGGTGGGCTAAAGGTTTGATCCAGAAATTCAGTTCCCTAATTTCACGGTTGGTGGGAGACTCTCAATTCCTGGCTGTCAGTTAAATACACACTGTAAATTTCCAGAATCACACTTCCTGTTTCCCTATAATAGGCTCATATCAAAATAAAACTGACAAGGGAACCCATTGATATACCTCCCACATGAACATGTTAGGAAAGTCCATAAAGTTGCGATTTCTACACTTGGGGATGAATTACTCAACTTAATCCTCCCCCCCTTTTTAAATAAACTTTTTTTTGTGCTTTTGGAGTCCTGAATTTCCTCCTTTGCCACCTGGATGTACGTTCAGTTATCACACAATATGTTGATATTACAACTCGCCACATCAAGTTAACAGAATGAACGGTTTCATGTGCCGTTAACACCCACCTGTAACTATCCGTTTGCTTATTATATCTCACTAAGGCAAAAATATCTACAGCATCTGTTAAGGAACTCAAGATGTTTACTCCCATCTGCCTTTTGAAAGGTCTACCCTTTCCCCCTCAGTTTAATTTTTAAAAAAGAAAAAAAAAAAGAGCAATAAACAGCAAAGTGTGGCATTTCTTGTTAAGAGTTTAAAATATAGAAAATTTTTAGGTGGTAATGCAGACATAATGCCCATCAACAATTTGCTGTGATTCGCCCACTGAAGTACAATAAAATTGTGGTTTATAGCACAAAGCATAATGTCTGCACAGAGACCAAAGACTGTGAATACCACACCACTATGTGTTGTAAAACACACACCATGTATAATGTTGAAAAAGCTGCCTGATTCAATAGAAGACAATGACAATTCAGTGCCCTTAAGTTGCTTCCAACTCTCCCGGGCATAAAGGGTGGGTTTGCCAGTCCCTCCTTCTGTCTTCTGGCTTCAGGTGGTCCAACCCACTGAGCTATGGGTGGTTTTTAATTTTAAAAAAAAAACACCACACACACACACACACACACAAAACCCAACATTTTACAAGGCGCTAACAATCAGTCGACTTCAAAATAAGCAAAACCATGCTTTTCAACCCCGTGCGTATGGGACTAGTTTCATTTTCTTTATATATTGTCTCTCCCCATCTCTCCAAAAACGCATTGACTCTTCTCCTGGGGTATGTCCATTCTCTTTCTGAAACACACGTATCAAAAATGAATTCCACGTTTCTTTAAAATCATCGCATTTTGATCAACCTCTTCTGATTTTAGTTTCACAGGTTAATTTATCATCGATTGCTATATTCCAGATTTCTTTATACCATTCCTTTGTATTAACTGGGTTATTACTTGCCCCATTCCTTGCAAATACAAACCTTGCCACAGTACCCATTATAATTATTAAATCTTTTTCTTCTCTCTTCCATTGATTATTTACTAACCCTATTCAAACAGGCAATCATCAGGGACTTTTTGTACATCTGCGTGTTATTTCCGTAATGAACTTGAAAATCATGAACCATCCCTTTTTCCTTATTTTGCAGCCCACCCCATACACAAATACATCTCTTTTCCTTTCCTGCATCTCCAACACGACGATGGTAATGTTTTGGTTTAATGTATTCCACTTCACCGGTTAAAGGAAACGGTCTGTTAAACTGCTTCGGATGCTTTAAACCCAAACAAGGAAGGAGATAAGGAAAGGATACGTGTGAAGTGAGAGCGGATCATGGATGGCTTAAAGGCTGGAGACGACTCTTCGCCTTCCTGGAACACGATAGTGACGATATCATTCCCGATGTGTCGCTTTCTTTCCACCTGTCCGAAAAGGAAAAGGCTGTGGGGAAAAAGGCCCGAGGCAACCCCACCTTCCACATCGAGGCTGTGGAAATGTCACGCTTTGCTTGCCCCTAGCTTCAACAAAGACATGGTCCTGCCAGGTCCACAAAGCTACTAGTTCTTAGGAAGCCCCTCTCAATTTTTGGGGCTTGAAATCAGCATGCCCGCCGTTCCCACCCACGAGCCCTAACTCTGACCCTCTGTGGCAATGGAGCAGACGTGTTTCCCGTCTCCTGCGTGGCCGTCCTTTGGTATCAGAAGATGGCTACTGGAACATTTAACAACTGTAGCATAGATGGATCTTTGGGACCAAGGACTCTTGGTGTCTGGTAAACAACATTTATATCTGGACCGGCTAATATATCTTCCCCAAATCTCATCTTCTCTAAATATCACCAGCTCTTTCCATCCTTCCTCAAGATTGTCCTTCCAGACCCCTCCATCATCCTCTTTGCCCTCTTCTGTTCCACTCTAGTTTGTCCATCGAATATAGTGTCCAGTAACCAACACTCTACTTTAGATGCAACCTTATACGTTGACATTTCTAAGGAAACCTTAGAATCATCAACCTCATCATCATCTTTGAACTGCAGAGCTGGAAGAGACCCAATGGATCATCCAATCCAGCTCTTGTCAAGGAGGCCCAGTAGGGAATCAAACTCCCAACTTCAGGCTTTGAGCTATCCAGCAGTTTTGAGCTAAACCACTGAGCTATCCAGCAGTTTTCTGCAAGGTTTCTCCTTCTCCCCCACCCCCTTCTTGGAAGGCGGCTTGCGGTCTATGAAGAAAAATCAATACAGCCAACCACATACCTGTTGTTTATTCTCTTTCGAATATGGAAGCATGGTCGAAACATGAAACATTATCTCATGCCCTTGGTAGACGGTGTACATGGAATGGATGCCAGTGGTGTCATCTGGAGAAGAAAGCGATAAGAGGGAAGTAACCTCGATGAGACTCATTTATTAATGGCCAAATATTGTCATCAGGGCAGGACAGAGCCCTACGGTCCTGATACGCAGAAGAAGGAGGATCCCAACAACAAAGCATTTTGGAGGAAGTGAAAAGAACTTACAACGGCCACTGTTATCCCACCAAAACTCCTTCTGATCCATGATTAAAACTCACAATGATGGAGAACCGAGCAAAAACCAGCGGCCCAAAGATTAAGCAAATACACGATGGATAAAAACCGCTGGCGATTAAATGCTTCTGACAGTGAAGTCAAATCAAACCCAGCTTTAAACGTTGCCTAAAAGGCAGCAGGCAAAGGCAACTGCTGAAGGTCATTACATTCTAGGGGCCACCACAAAAAAACACCCCGTCTCTCAACGGCCACCCAATCTGCCTTGCTCAAGTAGGCGACACCGAGGTAAGGCCTCCAAGATTTAGATAAATGGTTAGGTCCCGGTAGGCAGGAGTAGTCTTTCAGACCTATCTCAGCCCAAAACCATTTAGGAAATTAGAAGTAAAGCAAAACAATGCTTTGAATCGCACCCAGAACCCATTCCGATAACTTGTTGAATCTGAAAACAAACAGCATCTTTGCAAAAAACAAAACAAAACCTAAACAATGCATAGGATGAAACAGAAGTGTAAATAGGACACTCGGGTGGCACAAACCAGGACGACAACACAGAATATTTCCATGCAAAATTGGTTCTGGATCACCTAGCATGCAGGACTCTGGGAACAACTGCTATCGCCTTCAATGAAACCTTACTTTTCGTGTCTAGTCCTCCTCTGTAGCCAGTCCAGCCCTTCAATGTAATGGTGTCTCCCAAGAGACTCAAGAATTTCTGAAAGCTCTCACTGCCCATTTCTGCAGAAAAAAAAGGGGAAAAAAGATGGAAATAACTGAGGGGGAGAACCAGAAGGAGAAAGAAAGTTCAAGGACCACTGGTTTCCTTAACAGGCAAGATCATTTAGTCACCAAAAGCTAAAGTGGGTGGCCAACCTTTCACCATCCAGATGTTCTGAACTGTGACGAACAGCCTGGGGCTAAGCGAACGGAAGTCCCAAACAACCAGATGACCAGATTCCCAACCCTTCTGTTCAATGCAGTAATCTTAGAACGGCAGAGCTGGATGGGACCCTAGGGGTCATCAAGTCCAGCCTCATCAAGAAGGCACAGCGGGGGAATCGAACTCCCAACCTTTGGCTCTCTGCAGCCGAAGACCTAAAACCAAGATTCTTTGTTTCAGCAGGCTGCTTCTGTCTTGGCTGAAGACTGCTGTGCTCAAAAGACTTCCCCTTGAGAATAAGATAAGCTTAGGATGACCAGGGGGAGGTCAAGGTGAGGCTTCCTCTGATATTTTTCTTTCGCTTTGCCTGCTCAGAACGCAAATATATCAGGTTGGCTCTGCTTGCAGTCATCCAAACACAGAACCGTTCCCCAGCGCCTGACGCTGAAATATTTCTAGTCATCGTTTGGAGACGGAGAAAGAAAACAAAAATACACGGAAATGATCTGTACCAACAGCTGTTGGAGGGATTTTTTTAAAAAATGTCGAGAAAGAGCAGAATTCTCAAGAAACCTGCCAGCTTTTCTTTTTTTAATCAACTATTTGGGACAGTGTTGCTATTAAAACAAGTCAACATGCAAGGAAGCCTGTTTATAAAAAGGAAATGTAACCAAAAAAAAAAAAAAAGGTGGAAAAGTCCATTTGGCAGATGTGGCTTTACCGTCATCGTGAATCGTGGCGCCATCCATGTTTATGCAGCATTTTATAAAGTCATGCAATTGCGAAAGAGAGAGAGAGAAGCTTTGCTCGAACTTTTGATAGTTAAGAGGCCAGAACATTGGGCTGCCCTTGGTGAGGTCGGATCGGCTGTCTCTTTTCCCATTCTCTACACCAGCGGCTTCCAACGTTGGGTCTCCAGATGTTCTTGGACTAAAATTCCCAGAAGCCTTCCCCACTAGCTGTGCCGGCCAGGATTTCTGGGAGTTGTAAACCAAGAACATCTGGGGACCCAAAAAAAGCTGCCTGGACTGGTAATGAAGTCATCAGTACCCAGAAGTGTCAGCGAACATTGGGGTAAAGAGCTGACCACGTGACACTTATTCTCTCCATAGCGCTCTGTGCCGTCTCCCAACATCTGCTGCCTGAGGCCACTGTCTCATTTTGCCTTGGGGCAGAGTCTCTCTTGATGGCCTGTAACTTGCGATATGGTATCCTAGATTTTTTTGGATATAAGTGAGGGGGATCAGAAACGGCAACTTCTAAGGCCCGATGAGTGGACTTCCCATCGTCTCCCAGAGCCGTCACATAGGCACCAGAAAGAGCAACTGATCATGTGATGAAATGCCCTTCCTTTCTAAGGGCAAAAAACCCGGATGCTACCTGTTCCCCTCCCCTCCCACAAGGCGGGAGCAGGGGTAGAGATGATGGTCACTGTACACTAAAGTACAAGGTTGTTGGGAGGCTGGTCTAAATTTCAGCTTCACCCAGAATAGCTGCCCTGCCCTCTTCCAGAACTCCCTGGTTCCAAACAACAAAGCGACAGCGTTCCCACTGCACAATCGCAACGGAGAAATCGCAATCAAGCCATTAAGTCTCACCATTGCTGAACATCTCGTCGTCTGTTAGCTGCCCATCTTTGGCGTAGAGAATCCCAAACTTAAAATTGACGGAGCCCTGAGGGGAGGAGGAATGAAGGACACGTGAGGAAAAAGTCAGACCGGTCCCCTTGAGAGAATACAGCGGGATGCTCATATACGTGGGTTCAGTATCCGCTGACTGACTTATCCGCGGTCTGAAAATATTAAAAGAAAAATCCTCTCTCTCTCTATATATATATATAGAGAGAGAGAGAGGATTTTTCTTTTAATATTTTCAGGATAATATATCCTGAATATATAGAATTTTAATATATAGGATTTTTAGATCTCTAGCTTTTAGATCTCTAGCTTTAGATCTTCCCTAGAGGGAGCCAGTGTCCATGCTTTGTACAGTATTCGCTATTGAAATAGCGTTAGCTAGAATCCACATTTTTTAGCATCCGTGGGGAGGGGGCCCTTGAAACCGATCCCCCGTGGATATGCGGATCCTACTATAAAGCAGATTTTTACAAGCCAGATTGATAAGAACATCTAACAAGTTGCTCTTTACGTATCACAGCTTATTGGAATACACCTTATTGGAAGCCGCCCAGAGTGGTCGACCAGACCAGATGGACGGGATATAAATCAAATAAATAAATAAATAAATAAGCTTTATTCTCCTCCTGCTTTCTAACTCATTGATACAGGACCATGTCTACTAAAATCTGAACAACTGAAGAGTGGCAGGATATTACATTTCCAAGCATATTTCGTATCCTGAGATCGCCATACAGAATTAAAAGGGGTTGGGGGTGGTGGTGGTGCTGTGCAGCCATATATATTTTTTATTTTAATTTACATTTTTGTCTTGCTTTTCCTCCCACAAGCTCATGGTTCTGCTTCTTCTTACTTCCCCTCACAACTAAAATGCTACCAGCTAGGTGAGGCTGTTTGGGCTCCTGGTCATCCAGGGATGTCCACCTCTGAGTGGAGACTTGAACACAGATCATCCAGGGCCACCACCGTTTGGCATGGAGCAGATACGGCTATCTGTCGTTCCCTTCTAAAGCTAGAGATCTAAAAATACGCAGATCCCTTCACCACCAACAGGAACATCACCCACTCCAGACATCATGTCGTGCCTATAAAGACCTGTTGGTATTATTGTTCCAGGAGACGGCAGGAGCCCAATTATGGCTCCCGGTCCTTGGACTTGGACTTCCCACTCTGTTTCAGAGACACGGATGGCTCCCGGGAGTAATTCCAGCCTCCTCCACAGCAGCCTCATTCTGATTTACGTTCTCACCCAGAGAGTGAGAGTGAGCCCATGGCGGTCTTAAACAAGACGGATGGATCCCTGAATTTCGGAAGGGTCCACAGTCCCATTGAAAAGATATATGGGGGGGAGGCTAGAGAATTTAATCAAGGCCAAAGCTTTCTCCATCCATCTCTCACCCCATGGGTCTGCCTACCTACCAACTTGAGCTCTGGATTATCATGAGATTAATCACCGTAAGAGCAGACAGAAGGGCTCCAGATAGGTAGCAGAACCAGAACGGGTTGCCCGAGACTGCCTTTTTTCCCTGGCCAAAACTGTAGCTGCTGAAAATGACACCTCATGCTTGTGTCCTTCTTGCTATCTGAAGGTGTACAAATAGTTCAATACGCCCACCCCTTTCCAAACCTAACCTATTGCTAGAAGGGACAGGAGATACTCAGAAGGCAGTGACTTGACGGGGTAAGCATTCTTATAGCCCCGTAGCGGAGAAGTAGTGGACGTAGGCAAAGAGCCTTCAGCAGCATCCTTCAAAGGCATCTTTTAGAGGAAAGGAGACCTCAACAAGTATGTCACTCTGAAGAGGGAAGACCGGTCCCCTTGCACATCTGCACAGTGGCATTACTGGGAACCAATTCCATAGTTCCCCACTGCGATGGGCACTCGTGTGCCAGCGACGCAGCAGAGGGCTTGCGTCCACCTCAGAAGCATCCCACCAAAGCATCATGAGCCAGTTCGGGGCTGCTATGCTCTGCCTGTTCCCTCCTTCATCCTCACTGGGGAGTTTTAAAATCTGAATTGGGATTGGTTGTTGTTTTGAGTACGACAAGCCACGTGTTGTTGTTATGTGGCGTCAAAACTCTTGTAACTTTTGGTGAACTTAACAAGGGTTTCAAGGTCTGTGAGATTTTGAAGGAGTGGTTGACATCTTGTGGTGCAGTGGTTAGAGTGTAGTATTACACTCTAACCACCTCTCACAGTGAGCATTCGATCCCAGCAGATTCTGACAACCGGCTCAAGGTTAATTCTCCCTTTTATCCTTCTGGGGAACCCAACCTGCCAGGGAGGGGGCAATGTGTAGACTGTATAATTAAATTATAAACTGCCCACAGAGTGCTTTAAGCATTATGGGGTGGTATATAAGCAGCATACTTTTTTTCCTGCCACTCCCCTAGTGAATTTCCATGGCCGAACAAGGATTTGAAACTGGCTCTCCTGTGTCATAGGTCTGACACGCTATCCATGGGACATCCACAGAGATATATTTTAACACTATGACATATTTAATTGCATCATGTTGTGAGCTGCCTCTTAGCCTCAATACTGGGAGAAAGATGGGATATAAAAAGAACGAGCCTACGAAATCTAAGAAGACATCTTTGCAAATCAAAACAATTATTTTGTTAGACAGGCTTTTTGGAAAACGAGAAGATTGCTCTGCACATTACCTCTTGCTCTTCAAGAACCAATAAATCCTGGCAGGAGAAAGAAAGAGACAAATATTTAGCTCGAAAACTCTTTTGGAAGCTAATGATCCTAGCTGTTATTTGATCATTGGCCAAGTGCATCAGCAACCAAAAGCATTTGTTCTGTAGCTCTCTAGGGGATCCTCCCACAGGCACACTCTTGTGGATGGCTATACCAACACCTGAAAGGGGAGATCAGGTGTATAAAGAGCAGCGAACGCTCTCTCACGAATGTATGTTGTATGTTAATCCATGGAACTGCATGGATCCTAGAGTTGTAGCAAAAGACAGAAGCAGGTTCTGCACGTTTGAAGACCATGTACAACCTGTTCTACGTAAGTCATTCTGTTAATACAGGAAGGAAACTGAAGGCTAAGTCCAATTGTTAGTCCCAAATAAAACAGATCTGTTGAAAGAACTGCAGCTGTTAAATCACTGTGGCATCTCCAGTATCAGGTCCAGCCATTACTCTCCAAATTTAAATGCTCACACGCATTTCAATTAAATGAATGGTACTGTATAAAGGGTTGGACATAACTTAACGACTAAACAACAACTGTATAAAGAAGTACAGAATGTTGCTATTAATGATAAACTGACTTGGGATATTAAAAGGGGGTTGGCAAACAAAAATACCTTTAGAGATATTTGGGGAGTGTCTACAGACTAAGTATTAATTAATGGGAAGGGTCATCTACCATCAAATGAATTAATGCAGTTTTGGAAGGGAAATGCAAGAGCTGAGATATCCCTGGCAAATGACCATGAAGCCTCTTCTTCAACGCCTTTGATGAAAACCTTCAAACTTTGTTTCGGAACTCCAGGTCCCATCAGCCCCAGCCAGCCTGGTCCATAGGAAGGTCTGATGGCGACAGGAGTAGCTCATCAACATTCAGAGGATGGGAAATTCCCCAAAACTGGCGTAGGCAACTAATTCTATCATCCTGCTGCCCTTGAGGTCAAGAAATGTCTCCTAGTGTTCAAATCCAATCCTGCAAGATACGCCCATTAGAGTTTCTATGACAGAAGTCCATTAGATCCTGTTCTGCCCTCTGGGGCAGCAGAGAAAACATCTATGCCCTCTATTTTGTGCCAGCTCCCCGGGGATTCGCAGAATGTGACCGTGTCCCTCCAGGCCATGCCGAGCTGAGTGCCCGCAACCTTTTTAAACTTCCCATACCATTGAATGTCCAACAGCTCTACAATCCGATCTGCCATGTTGGCTTTCGGCAGCTTACCTTTTGAATTTCGGGGTGAAGAATTTCTCTTGGGCCTTTCTCAAATTTGTCAAGGTTCATGGCACTGAAAAAACAACCCAAACTGGAATCTCATGGCTAATTCTTCATAGGAATTCTATTCACTGGTGCATTTTTTTAACAACGAACATAGATATGGAATTGTTTCAACCATTGCTTTACAGCGACAGCACGATAAACCACAGAATCATTATGCTAAACCACCATTTAGTGTGATGGGGACAAGCTTCAGAAGCCCTTGGATTCTGATGCTGTTTATTTCCTCCTCCTCTGCATGGTTTTGCTACTGTTCTTGCTTAACCACCGCTTAGCTTGTTGTCCCAACTGTGGTTAAAGTTAACTACACTTGGTTTCAAAACAAGCCAGCTTGAAATAAGACTTAAATCTTAAGCAGGTTTTCCTGGTTTGGATGACACAGCAAAAGCTTTCATCTCCTAACAGAAAGGAAAGATAATGAGGCTACATTTCATTTTATCATGAGAAATGTCCCAAGCTTATCGTGGCTTATCCTCGTCACAGTAAACTATAATTTATTCATAGGGAGCACACTGATTTTTTGAAAAAATAAACTTTAGATATTACTGTTTCTAGTATGGTTTTTGTGAACTGTCCTATGTATATTTTTCACTGAAAGGGGAGGGTAGGAATTTACAAAAAGACAGCAACAGATCAGCACTGCTAAAAACTATATAGAAAATGAAGCATTATTTATTATATAATTGTTTGGCTTATTTCTCCTAAAAATCCCAACATAACTTCTTCTTCTTCTTCTTATCGTCATCATCATCCTGACCGGGTATAGACTTAGCTCAGCAGAGTTAGTCTTAAAGAACATGATGAAAAATATGAACATTCCATACCTTAAGATAGATTTCACAGATAAAGTTTTCGTAGGACTGTAAGGGAGGCATATTTTCTGAGTACCCTGCAAGAGAATTAAGTTAAGAGAGTTGTCGTAATGCATTAGACAGTTTTACAACTTGTTCTTAATTCTAACAAAAACACAAATGTATATATATAGGACATTATTTAATAAACTTGTGCTGATTCTAGCCTGGATTCTGAATATTGACACACACTTCAGATGTTTGGATAAACTTGGGTGTGTGTGATTTCACTCTACTATCTCTGAAAGTCCCTGTATTCTCAAAAATAGCAAGATTAGAACAAAATCCTAAACCATGGTGTGGCAGTTTAGAGGCAATGCTGTATTACGCTTGGTCTCAATCAGTGGTTCCCAACCTTTGATCATCCAGGTGTTCTTGGACTCCAGTTCCCAGAAGCCTTTGCTGCCAGCTGTGCTGGCTGGGGTGTCTTGGAATCGCAATCCAAGATCACCTGGGTGACCCAAGGTGGGTAATCACAGGTCTAAACTGTAGTATAGAAACTAAGTTAATCGCAGTTTGTCCCATGATATTGACTCAGCTGTCACAACAATCCATGGTTTAGCTCCGCATGCCATGGTTTATCTGAACCACTTCTAGGTGGTTTCAACAGAAGGATTACATTGTACGAGACACACAACGGAAGTGCTGGCTGTTTTTCTCTCCTGGGCTTTTTAGCTTGGTGCCTTCCACCGTCCGCCATGAAATATCAAAATGTGAACTTTTAAAAAACAATCAGAGAAAAGAGAGAAGGCAAAATTTTTGTCCCTTACTGTTTTTCTCCAGAGGATTGATCGATATTGAGGAACACGCTGATTATTTTGGTCAGAGAGCACGACAGACAGAAAGAAGGGGTTCTTTTCTGCATCTGTTCCTACATAGTTTTGGTGAACTGGGAAGGAAAACCAGTATTGGTTAGAAGACATACCACCACCCACAGACCCCGTCTTACAGCCCTGTCACCGACAGGTTCCCCCAACATTAATGATCACACTTGCATTTATCCTGCAACATCAATAACACCAACAGCATCCCATTTAATGGTCGTCTACCACCATTTCTGGACATGCAAAGAGAAGAGGCGTGTGTAGACCCGGCCAAAGCAGCCACTGACCTTTTCCGAGGAAATACTTAAAGTACCATCTGGTGTGGTATTCAGGATTCTCCAAATGGACGTCCGTTCGGTGCCACGTCCCGGGGGCGTAATCTGCATTCTGGAACGGGAAGAAGAAAGTAGGAAGACAAGGAAGCCCCCGGGAAGAAGACAGACACGGAAGGGGTGAATCTGCATGAAACCCACATCAGGTCGGGAGAAAAGGGAGTACATAACATTGTAAGGCAGAACGGGCAACGACCCCTGGCAGTCCTAAACTCATGGCCTGCTCTTCCACAACGATGGCCAACTTGAATCACAGCACGGCCTCTGAGCCCAAAGATCTCCTCTCTCCCTTTTATAACTATCTCCTTCTTCCCCGAGGAGATAAAAGCAAAGGGCTTTTTCAGGAACTAAGAGACAAAGGGCTCTTTTAATGCCTTTTGCTCCAGTGGAGATCAAGGCCACTGGGAACTTGGGCGAGGGAAGGAAAAAAAAGGTTTCGGACGGAGCCTTCCTCATCCTACCTCATCCACCGAGCCGTTTTCCACTCGGAACCGGCCAGCTCTTTGGATCGCTCCATCGGCATCGCTGGAAATGAGCTGCAAAGCAAGAGGAAAAAGTCATGTCGGAAACGTCGGTTTTGGCACTTCCTTCTAAAACAACCGATTCGCTTGTACTCTTTTTTTTAAAGATAGAAATCTTTGGATGTCGCTTAACGACAGCTGTTCTGCCTTGTTCTTCTCCTTCGAATCCCATAACCCTCCTGGCCTCAAGAGAGCGAGAGCATCTGTTTATTTATATACCAGAGATGTTGGCAAGTCTTCACTTCCAAGTCCTGAGTCCTAAACCTCAAAATTGAGACTCAAGTCATCTGCCCCCCCCCCCCAGTTGCAGAGCAAACGATTCGAGACTTGGACTTGAGGTTTGGGAGTCAAGACTTGGACCCAAAGCCTTGGACTGCGTATGCGCTACCCAGCACATGAACAGAGACAGCAGGCTGACTTCCCTTCCCAGAGAAGGCTCCCGGCTCTGCACATGCATCAGCCTATGAGCTGGGTGTCAGGGGCATGAGCGGAAGCAGGAGCCGGCTGCTAGAAGGGGATCTGAATGCCTCTAACATTGATGGCAGCCTCTGGAGCAGTTAGGCAGACCCATAATCCCTAATAGGGACTGGAAACGTGACTTGGGAAAAAATGGTCCTGAGTTGCATGTTGAGTCTGAGTCTATTTTTAAAAGACTTTTGTTGAGTCACTGGTGTGACTTAAAGTCGGACTTGACAATGACTTGAGACTCAAGTCTTGCATATCCCCAGCATATCAATAAACAGATTTTTGCAAGAAACTGTGATCACAAGGGGGCCTTCGCGGTACCAACAACGCAGCCTTAAGCCAACTGAAGTTCACTTAAAACTTATCACAAATTTAAATTAGCAAGACACCTACCCGTAATTTACCTAGCAATATCCAGTATCAATAACACTAGTTACATTAGGCAGCATCTGACTGAACAGGTCACATGAAGCCCAACTAACAAGTTGCTCAAGATCCAAACAAATCAGTCAATCAAAAAGAAAAGCACATTTCAAATCGTACACTCTCAAGAAGTAAAAAAGAGAACTCCGGTTACTAGGGTCTCATATAACAAGCCAAGAAAGGGGAACCTTGTTCCCCATAGCAGACACCAAGTCAATTTGAGTGACACCTGTCTTAAGCCTTTTGAGTATTTCCATCTTTTTGATTTTGTTCAGCTAGCTATCTTTTTTGGGCCCAATCCACACACTGACCCCATCCTGTGGATTCCCGGTCCCAAATAAACGGTCTGCCTTTAACAAAAACATAAGCCAGTGTGACACAGAGGATAAAGCATCAGAGTGGGGCTCAGTGAAGATTTGCGTGCACATGGCCCTGAAACTCACTGGACGATCTTGGGCCAGATATCTGCTCAACCTGGCCCACCCCAAAGGGTTGTTGTGAGGACAGAATGGAGAGGAGGAAAACCACAGCATGACTGAAGGAGCCAATGATCTCACGGGAAGGGAAGCAGGCTATGCGTGGGAATGGAGAGGGGTGGGAGGTAATGAAAGCAATCCAAAGCTGGAATGATGTTTGCTGGCCCTGCACAAGACTGTCTGCCTTTCTCCTCAAGTAACTGGGGACCTGCATGGCCCTCTCTGTTCTGAATCACTCGAGGTGACACTGAAGCAAGCGGTGCGAGTTACATTTGCTTCCTCGGCCGCTGCCAAATCGGCAATTAAGTGCTGGCACCGAAGAAAGGGAGGAAAACAGATTCATTCCAAAGGCGCATTGATTTACACGAGCGCAGAATGGTCATGGGGAAAAAATTAAGCGCTGGTCAGGAACCGGGGCCCCAAAACTGGAAGGTTACGACGACAACGATGTTGGCTCAGAGTGCGCTGGCACTAATGAGACATAAAACATCGTTTCGTGACCAAGACTGGAGAAGGAGGAGGAAAGAGGCGTCAATGGAGATGGACCTGCAAACTTCCAGACGTGACGGGAGGAGGTGGAATTGGCTTCTTCCTGCTTGTCCTTCTGCCAAGAGGCAAAGACACTTTTTTTATTCAGGCTTCGGAGCTGGTCTGTCATTGACAGGGACCTAACTGGTTTGGAACTGGGTCTCTCTTTCTTATTAGATTTTCACTGTGCTTTTAATTGATCGGCTTCAAGCGTCTGCTTCAATCAAGATGTTGTTCTTACGTTTCTGGGCCTGCTTTGAGCACTCTTGCTAGTAGAGAGGTAGGACAATTTAATCAGCTGTTTCAAGAAATATACAGCGGGGCAGAGGGGGGGAGTATATGCAAAGAATCTCCACCTACTCCAGGAACACCCTCCCCAGCCTAGTAGGTGGCCGGTGGTCTCAAACCCTAAGTGTCCTGGATCTAAACATTTCAGTTGGCCTGTCGCAGCCGAAGCCAGCAGGTTGAGAGAAAAGCAGCATATAAATATTTTAAATAAATAAATACATAACTCTGCTAGGGAATGGTCATGTTGGCTGGGAGATTCTAAGCGCTATTATTTAAGATCTACAAGAGATATTCTGTGGCCAAGGCAGACAGGATCCAGCCAGGTTGCTTCTAGTGCAGTAGGCTAAGCCAAAGCGTTTGGTCTAAGCGATGCAACGGTGAAGCACAGGATTCTGGCGAAATCCATTTAAACACCAGAATCAGCTGGGCAGGGAGTCACCAAGTGGATTACCATTTTTTAGTGGGGGAGGCAGGGATATTTGTGCCCCCAACGAACAGTTTGTTTGCTTTTTAAGTAACTTTGGAAAAGCTGGGGAGTCTTGTAAGTCTGACCAAAGGAAACTGCTGTTCTCGAAGGCTTCAAGGCAATCTTTCTCTCTCTTTTTTTATTTCAGGGAAGGGAGATGGGGACCTGGTCCCCCCCCCGAAACAGCCTTGACGGTCCACACGATTCCCATCCTCCTGCAGGAAAGAATGGTTGGGTTCAAGAAAACAGGGTCCTTCCAGTCTGGCCGCTTTCAGCACCTTGGACAGCGGACTCGAGGTGGCCCTTGCCTGGTGCATTCTCTCAGGGAGAGAAGGAGAGAGCTGTTGTCCTAGCAAGAGACTTGGGGATGATGGAAGCAAGGAAGCCTAGAGTTTTCTCCCCTATGTTGGAGGCTAGCTTGAGGGCCCTCGACTGCTCTCTTGGGGCTGATGCACACAGGAGATGTTTCATGGGAATCTCTTCCAAAGGACGGGCTTGACAGGAAGGTCATGTCTGCAAGCTTAGACATGAGTTCCATAGCGGCTAAGAGTCCTCTTTAAAGTGGGATGATTCACTGGCCTCTTAATCCTCCTTGCAGTACTCCTTGAGACTTGCCTAGGCCTAGTTCTGCCCAAGCTTCCTGTTCAGAAAGAAAGCTCCCAGCTAGCACTGGGGCAGGAACAGGAAGTCTTGGCAGAGCTAGGCCTAGCTAAATCTTAAAGCCTTTTCGATCAGGCCTCTATTCCAGGCGAGCTGCATTTAGGTTTCTGTAATAGTCTGTCTATTAGGTAGAACATCCAGAATGGAAAATTATGGGATTTGTAGTCTAGGAAATAAAATACAAATCACATGCTGAATGAAAACTCTTTACCTGGGAAATCCCCTGCTTTATCACACCATTGTCAAGCAGCAATTTTTTTAAGAATAAAAGATTGCAATTTAAAAGATTTTACTATTCCTGAGAAGTTGTTTTGTGGTTCACTATTGCCGTTCTCTGGGCTCGAATTACGAGTGATTTCTAACCGCACAGGCCAAAACAAAACTTTCGAAAGCTCACCACCATCACGTCTCGAAAACAATTTCATGCAAGAAATAATTGAACCAGGAAAAAAAAGAGAATAAAACAAAGGATGTCTAATCAAATATATGTCAAAGGGAGTTAGATAAACAAGAGAGGGAGAAAAGACAGAAGGGCTGGTCTCTCCATAGACGGACGCCAACTAATGACTCCAATAAAAGCTTAATGAGGTATATGAAATCAGACGTGGTTTCAAGGATATCAAATTGTCAAAGTCAAATTATTCATGGGAGAACGTAAGCAAGACAGGCTGATTCACATCCATTTGCAGAGGCCTGCATTAGTGCTAATGCACTAATGCGAAATCCTTAAAGCAAATTAATTAGCTAACCTTAAAACATTAAGCGAAATTACTAAATTTGTTCAGTTTAGCCACTAATAACAAAGCTAACCGTTAAACCAGGAAATTAAGCAAAATCCTTTAAAAAATGGCTGGGAAACGGCCAGGCTTTCCATCCAAAATTGCCACACACACCCCATAAAAAAACTGAAGACAAAGTGTTTACCGTTGCTGGAAATAATTTAATCCTGCTGCTGGTGTTTGGCTTTTGAATTCATGGTTGAAAAGTTCTAACAAATGATAGTTACGGTTTTACACATGTTATTTTTCCAGAGTTCTGATGGAGAGAAAGTTTTCCTCTCTTGCTGGGCCAAGGTCTAGGAAATCGCGTGGCAGGACAGGACGGCATGAAGTCACGGGTGTTGGGGGTTCAGCCAAGAACACCAAGTTCAAGACTCGGTAAAATAATGAGGACCGTATATACCATATGGGCTATGCCCTCTGTGCCTGTTTGGCTACCCGTGAGGGAGGGGGCCACAAAGCTGATGCAGGATGGTTACACTAGAGATGGGCATGAACCAGTTTGTCCCAGTTCAAACTGGAGCAAACTGGTTTGTGCCCATCTCTATGGTACACTTATTGGCAGCCTGGTCTTCAGCCATCATCTGGACAACGTATGAAAATACACACACACCTCCTTGAACACCAGAAGCTGCTCTACACAGAGTCAATCCTTTGACAGATCTAGCTCAGCGCTGCGTTCCCGCCATGGACGCGGTCCTCGAGGACCCCCAACAAAGCCTTCGTATCGCGAGCATACATCCCATTATGCTGATGAATCAGTGGCTTCACTCTAAAAGAGAAATACCTCCTGATCCGGAAAGTGAGCCTGTAGACCCAGATAAGTGGAGAACAGACCTAGATTCAAACTCAACGTCCAACCTGACGAACGGTCTGTCCTTTAAGAGATTTTAACTGTTGCCTCAGTAATCAGAGTCTCATTTTTAGGTGTGCGTGCATGCGCACACATTCACAGAAGAGCACGCTCTTTTCCATGTCTCTTTAATAGTCGTTGTCTTCCAAAAAAGCAATACTGGGAGGAAAACATTGGGGGCTTGCCAAGAAATTCTGTTAATGTTTGGATGCAAATTCGCAGCCTGTCGTTGCGGTTGGCTGGTCTCTAAGCCTTCTCCCCCCGGCCGTCAATCTTCTCCCCAGACACTGCTTGTCCAGACTCCTGTTCCCACATGCTTGACGTGATCGGAGAGACTATCAGGCTTTGGAAGTCTTCTTGTTTTGCTTAAACAGCCAACAGTTGCTAATTAAATACAGTCTTGGTCGCCTCTGCCAAATTACAAGGGCTGCTTGGAAAAGTTAGCGTCGCAGGCCACCGTTCCCGGAAGGCTCTGCCCATCCCGGCTAGAGGGATTCTGGGAGTTGTAGCCCAAAAGGTTAACTTTTTCAAGCTCTGAGAACAGAGAGTCAAGCATTTCTAGTCCATTTAAAAGTGTCTGAAGAATTCACCAGTGCTTCATCCATGATGGGCTATAATTTGATAAGGCCACATCCTCTGGGGTCAAGACTTCTTGAGCGCTCGACAAAGATAAGGAGGGAAAGCATAGCTGTTGAGAGAACCATTGCTCCTCACGCATAGAAAACACGGATCTGCCAGACTTGTCGGACCCAAGAAGCACACTGCTGATGCCATCTTCATCTCCCACACCATGCCGTGGAAGGACATGACCGGTCAAGGACTCTTGAAAAAGAGAGAGTTCCTTGGTGGTGTGGAAGGTCAACCACCAGAGCTGACCAGCCACCTCTGATCACACCTCTCTCTTCCATGTAACAATTCTTGCTTGGGGGGTCCTGACAGAACGTGCATCTCCTCTTCTGGCTCAGCCTTCCTGGCGCCACTTCTGACAAGCCGGTAAGTGCCCCTTAGCGCGCGCAACTTCCTCTTGAGCCAAGGGCTGTGATGGACCGAACCAAAAAAGGCATGGGAACCAAGGAGGAGCGCTGCTGTCCCATTCAAAAATGTGAAAAACAGGCCCCATGCTATGCCTGGCTGGCCATTTCGCTAGTCTTATTGACACTATTCAGCCTTTCGGATACACATCCTGTTTGCCTGGCTTATATTCTACCCTCCCCGTGGCTGTTCCTTTGACAGGCATGGCTGGTTATTAAATGCTGAGCTCCTATTCCTTTGGAACAATCTATTCCTTAGGAGAAACCCACTGAATCAAACCGAATTGTCAGCTGAGTGTGTATTTTGCCAACCGGCTGCCCGGATGCCTGGGGATATTTACAGGAAGGGCTCAAATGTTTTAAGCCAGGCCCTTCTGTTCACTCGTGTATCTTTTCCCTACCCTGGTTCCAAAAGTTGAACTCCTTCTTTAAAGGCTTACATACTGGGAGTAAGAGTTCAAATATGATGATGAAATGCATGAAACAACATCACAGATTCACATTTTCAAACATGGCCTCCTGCAAATCAAGGGCTACGTAACACCACCACCCCACACATCTTCTTCACCTAGTCAAATTCAATAGGAACACCTATTCTTGACCCACAGAACTCGTTCAGCACCAGAGACTTGACAACAGGTGGATTTGCATCCATGGGTTTTCCAGAGCTAAGCACTCAAAAAAGCATGGATGTAGCAGAATCACAACAGTTTCGCCTTCCTCTCTTTCAAGCTTTTTAAAATCTCCTCGCTCTACATAGAAAAAACTGCTAATGATGGCAAGTTCTTTCTCGCACTGAAAAACAACAACCCCAACCAAATGAAATTCTCACCGATCTTTGGTATGTGTTTCAGCACATGTCCTATCTCAAAGCCCCTGGCCCTCCTCGATTCTTACTTATAGCTTCTAGTCGACATTATAATAACATCGTTATTGTCACGAAACAGAAGCCACACAACAGGGTCAACGCTGAAAACGATGCACACGGTCCACCCATCGCCTGCAGAATCTGAAACCATCTGGCAAGGGGATGGTCCCAATGCTCGTATGTTTTGAAAAAGGATTGAAATTAGTAGCGCCTCTTGAATTAGGAAAAAATGCTTTAATTAAAAAAAAAAACAAAATCTACCAATTCCAAATAAATTATGGGGGAGGCAGGTTGGAATGAAGGCATGAGATATTTTTGTTTTCAAAGAAGAAGGGGGCACAGGTTACAAACCCCCGAGGAGCACTATGTCGGGAAATGTAGATCATAATGGTGCTGGATTCTCTCTGTTGCAATGGCATTGTGCCAGATCTGTGCGCAAAGAAATGTCACTCGTCCGCAAAAAGGCCACATTAAAAACCCCATCCAGTGTCTGGTTTATATTAGCTCTGTCCTACTCTGTACTGGAAATTGCATTATGCTTCAACGTCTCCAGGCTCGGAGATGTGCCGTGCCTTTGAGAGCCGCAAGAACAGGCTGCACATCAACAGAATTCAGTCTGGTTTTAGTTACACAGGCCGTTTTGAGAGGGCACCGTTCGTCGGGCTTCGATCAACCTGGCTCCGTCCAAAGACGGCTGTCGTTAGCAGGAGGATCAAGAGGAAGATCAGTATAATTTCTAAAGCTAATTGCGGCTAAGTGATGAGGTGTACATTGGTTGGGCACCTGATTGGGCATATGCCCTGACACCTTGTCAATTAGCCACAATTAGCCACAGCAAGTTGTGCAAACTTTACATGAACACCAATAGGATTCGGGTCTCTTGAGTATCAATTCGGAAAGGCAGCAACTGCTGTGAGACTCCAGCGAGCAAAAGTCAAGGGATGGGCTTGTCAAGACCTCCATGGCTGTTGCACAGAGAAAAGTGTGAGAGAGAGACCTTTATCCGGCTTCTGTATACTTCAGAATAGATCTGATAGGCAATGCCAACTTGGTTGGCCACTGATCCCCTGCTCAAATTCAAAAATGGACCCTGGTGGGGAAACAGTTGCCGAGCAGGATATGACAACCGGGTAATTAACAGGATAAATTAGGGTAGGCCTTTTGAGCCAACTGGAAATTGCTGTATAGTTTGCTGATACATTGCTTGCTTGATACATTCACTGTCCATCCTTCCTCAGAGTAGGATAAAGACTTGAGAGGTGTCTAAAATCAGCAACCCACCGCAGGCTCGCTTGACTTCAGAACGAATCATCCTGGAACGTCAGAGCTGGAAGGGACCCTATGGATCGTGGAGTCCTGACCCTGTCAAGGAGGCCCAGTCGGGAATCGAACTCCCAACCTCTGGCTCTGCAGCCAGAGGCCTAAACCACTGAGCTACTGAGCATGTGCACAGCATCCCCTTCCCCTTCTGGGTTCCCAGGAGAGCCAGGTGGGTTCACTGGGACCGCCGAATCCAAGCCAGAAAAGGAGCATGTGGTATGCCCACATGCGCTAAAATCTCCTTTGGAGATACTGGGAGTTTAAAAGCAAAGATGGGGTGGACCTAATGGAGGACGCATAGGGTCCTTTCCAGTTCTGAAGGGCTAAGATGATGATTATGATGATGGTGATAAAGTCAGCCCTTTCTTTTTCTCTCTCTCTCTCTCTTCCTTCTCCCTCTCCCTCCCTTTCCACCATCTGCTCCCCTCTTTGGTGACCTCAAGTCTCTCCCCCCCTCTCTGCCAACCCTGATTCCTACTCCCCCATCATCTTCTCTCACTCAGGGATCAGCCCCTCTTTCTTTCCCTCCCCATCACTCTCCCCTCTCTCTCTTAACACCAACCTTTTCTCTCTCCATCTCTCAGCCTCTCTCTCTCTCTCTGACGTGCCCTTTCCTCTCTTTTTAGAAACCCTCTTCTTTTCCCCCTATTTCTTCCAATCCTTTCTTTTCTCGATTTCCCACTCGTCCCCATTGTCTTTTTCTCTCGGCTGAACGCCTTCGCACCAAATGTTGTCCTTTAAGTCTGTTTGTTTTATTAAAAGACGTCACTGCTTTCAGATCACAGCCATGGACCCGGCCCCTCCGGATTAAGGGAGCCATTTCCAAGACATCCCACAGCTTGATTTATTGGCGTATCTGGAGACAGGAGCAGACTCTTTGGGGGGTGATGTCCACAGCTGTCACAAAACCCGTCCGCTATCGAGTCAGGAACAAGCAAGGGTGGCTTTCCAGATGCTGTGCAGTGTAATTCCCGTTATCCATCCAGACGGGTTAGATTGATTGGGGATGATGGGAGCTATCGAGGCTTCCACGCTGATGCTCAAGGCTGATTAGTGCCCGCTGAGATCTCAAATACCCACTTACTGATGGATCTCGTCCCTTTCGAGAGCAGGAGAAACAGTTCCAACGCCTGCAGTTCCTCACCTTGCACTTTAAAAAGAAATGTAGATAAGGAGGGAGGCCGACATAAGACTAACCGACTCCGAAGCGGCTACAACAAGCGTGCACTTCATATCTAAATGAACAAGTTGCTAGCCCTCATGGGCTACCTGGAGTGAGCATGAAAATTTATAAGGAAGAATCTGAAAGGAACTTCTGGCGGGTTGCTAGCAGTGTAAAATGGTGCCGTTATACACATGTGCAATTTCAAGAAATGGATCAACTTCAGCCATCTGGTTCCTTTCTGTTTTGTTTTTTTCCTAACAGTGCAAAAACACTTTACAGATCCTTTTAGAAAACAACCATCAATCAGGCTTATATCACATACTGACAATCTGCACTGACATTCCATTTGCCAATATTCGTATCTCAGGGGACTTTACAACAACCCTGCAATGTAGACCAGAGGCCAGACTGGTCCTTTCCCAATTAAACTGTGCTTCCATACCAGTTAGAGTTACCATTTCCCCCATGTACACAGAGCCATTCAGACAAACCCTCTATCTTTTGCTTAGCAGGATAAAATAACAGCAGCAGCGTGTGGAAGACGGACATAAATTGGCTCAGAAAAAAAAAAGGATTGATTCACCCTATTCTAGCAGTACGCTCCTGATCCCAAACCTCACCACTGAATGGCTGTTTTTTGTTTTAAAAAGAGAGAGAAAGCTGGTGGTCCAAACCACAAATTTCCCACAATTTTCCCTTCCAGCTCTGACCCTTGCTTGGCAGCTGACTGTAACTCCCAAGCCACATTTTCAATAGGAATATGAAATCCAGTGAAATGCTGCATCAAAGATGCAGTGGGAAAGGACAGTGAGGACACTAGCTAAAGCATCTGGAGAGCAAAAAATAAAATAAAATAAAATAAAAAAATCCCTCCGTACTTTCCACACTTTTCATTTATGCTAGCACCATCTAATCTTTAGATGAGAGCCAATCTGGTGCAGTGGAGAGAGAAACAGACTGCAATTCAGGAGACCTGGGTTCAAATCTGCAGAAAGGCACCAGCACGGGGCAACAGTCAATTGCTCCTTATACATCTCACATACCTCCAACCTGATTGGAATCATCCTAAGTCATAAGTTACTTGATAGTTCACAAGAAGAACGGATCTACTCTTAGGCATGGCAGTTCTGCCAATGCTTGTGGGCAAACATACAAGATCCTGTTAACCAGTCGTGGCAGAAACCGAACCTGTGACCTTATGCAAACAAGGCCAGTGATCTTCTAATGAACAAAGGCCCTGTTTTGACAGATAACCAGAAACAAACAAGGTGGTACCAATTACTAGGTTACCATGCTATTGGGGAAAGAAACACCCAAGTTATCCAGCAGGTAAAAAAATTATGCTTTTATCGATTGTATTTAAGTTGCTCCAGGAGCCTTTCTGAAAGAGAAGCAGAGGAAAAATATTTATAGTAACAACAAAAATTTCCAAAACTATGGTTTGATCAACAAAGTATTAAACTTGGATCTCCGTTTAGGGCTGTAAATTACCCTCTCTGCCAAAAGTGCAGGTTGGCAAGTTTTCTGGGCCACCTGTTTGCTGCGGCAGAAATAGGTGAAGTATAGCCCTCTGGATCCTGATTCAACTACAATGCCCATAAGCCCTGGCCAGTGGGGAGACAGACCGAGAGGTGCAGTTTAACAACACCTGGAGGCCTGTGCTTCGCTCAACCCGGCTGTCAGTAGCTAATAAAGGGTCATCTTAGGAGACAAGCATTTGTCCCAGGATGTGACGTGCGTTTACTCAAGAGCAAGTGCTACCAACCGAATCAGGGGCCAAGGATCACTGCCTCCCACAGCTCTTGGCCAAGGTAAACATTCCAGTCAAGTTCTCATTTAAATCTTGCATGCTAATGCTTGCATTTAAAATCCCCCAAAGTTCATCCCGCACAATTAAGTGCCACGTCAGTGAATAAATTAGCTCCTTTAAAACCTGAAGGGCAATAAAATTAAAAGCATCGCCAAAAAAAGCAAGGCGCAGAAAGAACAGAACGTACCATCAACAAAAAAAAGAAGAAGAAAAGAAAAAGAAAAAGAAAGAGGGGAACTGCTGAATTTCAATTGATATACCCAACGCACAAGACAAGCTTATCTTGATTGATGGTCTTTGACTTCCCTTGCCTTGTGTGTTGAATTAGTGACAACAAGCGTACCAGTAATAGCAACAAATCTATGACTGGCTCAACAACATTCAATAAGAAGATGAGGAAACCCCTCAGAAAACTGAGCCATAATACGTACATCCTAAGGCAGTGAGGTGGTTAGAACACAGGCATGGAATTTGTTACACTCCTGATATCATAGGATTTCGGCTGGGGGTTGGGGAAAAATTGATGGAGCAAAGGTTGAGAGATCAACCATAGTCCATATCTTGATAGGCTTGAACACTGCACTGAAAACAACAGAATGAAACTTAACAGGGATAAGTGCAGAGTTCTACACCTAGGGGTTAAAAAACCCAAATGCACAGTTACAAGACGGGGGGATACTTGGCTCAGTAATATTATGAGTGAGAAGGATCTTGGAATTGTTGTAGACTAAAAGCTGAATGTGAGCCAACAGTGTGATGGGGCTGCAAAAAAGGCAAATGCTATTTTAGGATGCTTTAACAGAAGTACAGTCTCCAAATCCCATGACGGACTAGTTCCCCTCTGTTCAGCACTAATTAGGCCTCATCTAGAGTACTGTGTCCAGTTCTTGAAGAAGGATGCTGACAAATTGGAACAAGTTCAGAGGAGAGAAACAAGGATGATCATGGGACTGGAAACTAAGTCCTAGGAGAAAAAAACTGAAAGAACTGGGCATATTTAGCCTTGAGAAAAGAAGACAGAGGGGAGATAGGATAGTGCTTTTTGAATATTTGAAAAGTAGTCCTACGAAGGAGGGGCAGGATCAGTTCTCAAGCATTCCAGAGTGCAGGACACAGTTCTAATAGGCTCAGGCGACAGGAAGCCAGATTTTGGCTGAAAATCAGGAAAAGCTTCCTAGCTGTTCGTGCAGTACAAGAACAGAACCCTTGAGATGGTGAGCACTCCATCGCTGGAGGCCTTCGAGAGAAAACTGGGCCACGGTCCGTTCGATCTGCTTCGACTCAGATTCTTGCAATGAGCAGGGGGATGGGGGGGGGTCAATGGCCGCATAGGCCACTTCCAACTCAATTGTTCTATGATTCTATATCGCTATCAGTGTAAGGAGATATCCAGCTCCCTTGCGCTTGGAAAATGGGGCTGTACTCTGGAGCATACTATTAAAGGGTGGGAGCAATCTTGAAGGTCTTCTCATCAGATAGCATCTACTATTACACCTGAATGTTCAATCAAAATCCTCCTTGATATCCTTCTCTGAATACCAACCCTACATCTTCTCATCCACAGGCTTAACCCTTCTTCCCCAAAAAAGGAAACTGGGGGTGGGGTGGGAGGGCTCATCCTGGGCCTCCCAAGGCAGACGGACTACAAAGCCCACTACAACCCCCTATCGGCTATACATGGCTTGAGATGCTGGGATGAAGAACGCCGACCGGTCCAACCTGGAGAGAGAAATTACAGCAGTTTTGGCCGCCTGGAGGCAAAGGGGAAAAGAGAACGTTGTTCCTTGAAATATCTCTGGCTGAATATTCTCCAGACTACTAACAATAAGAAGGAAGAAGGCCAAGGCTAAATGAGCCGCCACTGATCTTTGTCCCTCATTTTAAAATGCTGGCCAAGTTCCTCTTGAGCTGGTCACCAGTTGAGTGTTTTTCCCCACCCCTCTTTCCCATGGCTGTGTAGCAACCTTTCCGAGCCCTATCCAGGATCTTGATTCTTGGCTGCAAAGAATAATACCCTTTCCACGCTCCCAAACAAAAGAGCGATTCTCCGCTCAGGATCATAATAAATCCCGAGCCGGGTTTCATTTCCTCCTTTCGGAGGATTCAATAAATACCTGCAGGTTGAACTGGCGGCGTTAATGCAGCCTTCGTCCCCACCCCAAACAGCCGAGTGATGTCACCCCCGTGGCTTGCCTTTTCCCGGCGCCCTTAAAAACGTCCTGATGCCGAGAAATGCTAGCAAATCCAGCCTAGCGCATAAAATATCGCCATCAGGTTATGGTGTGCGAGTGTGCGCCGCATGTAGAGTCGAGCTCGTGTGACCCAGCCGGAGCCTACGAGCCTCGGGAACGAAGACAAATCAGAAATACAATCAAATTTTCGCCCGTTTAGCTCAGACTCTGGTTCCTGGCATAGCTCAGTAGACAGGAGTGGCATTTTAAAACAATATGTTTTCACGAGATGCCAGATGTCTTCTACGGTAAGGGACACTCTGTATTTTAAAAACATTAGTCTTTTGTTCTGGAACAGAGGAGACCAAACACATACTTTGGGGCCAGATTCATCCTTCCTTGCAATCATCTTTCTGTCTTCTGTACGCCTATAAATCATAAGATGTTTCCTTCCTAAGTAAAAACAGCAGGAAGCCTCTATGTATTGATTATACATCACTCTCTCTTATGTGCATTTTGGAACGGCAATGAATGGCTGCCAACTTATCTGCCCAAGGATGACAATCCACTCTTCTGCTCCAGAGAAGGGGCAGAATTTGTTTAAAACAAAGGGACTTCCATCGGCCTTCCCAAACAGACGGACAAAATGGAACACAACTACCCTTTCTCATTTCCCTTTCCCACATTTTGCGATGCAGTAGTTGAACCGATAGGAAAATGGAAATTTTGGAGGCATACAAAACATACCGTGACCGGAAATGCACTCAAAAATGTAGGGGTTAGGGGGAAGTGGCTGCACAAAAGCGTGTGTGTAATAGGGGAAAAGAACTTACACGGAATTTGAAAAATGCAAACTAACAGAGAAATGAAGTGGAAAGAGCCTCATGGCACAGTGGTTAAGCTGCAGTACTGCAGTCCAGACTCCGTTCATGACTCGAGTTCAATCCTGATAGCCAGCTTGAGGTTCACTCAGCCTTCCATTCTTCCGAGGTTGGTAAACTGAGTACCCAACTTGCTGAGGGTGCAATGTATAGCCTGGATAATTAAACTGTAGTGCACCCAGAGGATGCTTTAAACACTATGGGGGAGTATAAAAGCAGCATGCTTTGCTTGTTTCTCTTTATGTGTCTGTGAAAGAGAATTCAAACATGTAGAAAATGCAAATGATCTGTGCAAACCCTCTCTGTCCCCTAATAATTGACAAATTCATACTATTCAAATACATGCCCTAATACAGGCAAAATCCTTACAGCAGGCATATGAAACATGTGGCTCTCCAGATGTTGCTAGGTTTTATTTCCTACCAGCCACAGCTAACGAGGAAGGATGATCGGAAGTGAAGTCCAACAAGAGATGGAAGGCTGTTCTCCTGCCAAGCGTTTCTGCTTGGTAGTGACCAAGTTCAGATATGTGTATCTTGGTTTAATAAGCTATGATGTGACTCAAGGTTGCTGTTCCTGCACTTTTAATCAAGTCATGATCTGATCTTTGCTTATTAAAGTAAGACATTATTGCCCCCAAGCAGCTAATGTTGACCTGATTATAAATCACAACATGGAAGTCCAAAAGCAGGGTTGAAGGATCTCAGACCAGGGGCCAAATAAGGCGAAATCTGTCTTCCGTAGAAGACACACCCCCTTTTCACCCTGAAACCATCTTTTGGTGGCTTGCCAGATTTTGTACAGTTATTTCACCATTCTGGAAGGCTAAACTGTTCGTCCCAAGGCTTAAATTACTGGCAGAAAGAGCTTTAAACTTAAATATGCTGGCTTTCAGAATAGAATAGAATAGCATTTTATTCTATTCTATTCTGAATTTATTTGTCCTTGTTTTAATAGATCTATAACATCTTCCTGATGGCAGTAGTTCAAGCAAAGAGTGGGAGGTGTCTTTTATAAGTATATTGTGATTTTTTTAAGACAGTGGGACCTGTACAGTTCCTCCAAGATGGGGAGGGGACACCCAACAATCTTTTCCGGGGTTCTGCTCTTTTGGACTGCCTAGCACTGGAAAGTCATTCCTAAGAACCCTTCGGATATAAAATTCAGCTCCCAAGCCAAAAAAGGTTCTCCGCCTTAGCCATTAAAGCTATGTTTGGTTTGCAAAAGGAAGCATCTTATTAGAAGGGAAGCATACATGCAGAAGCCCCTCAAAATCCTAGATCCGAAGTTGTAACGTCACGGAAGCCATGCATAATTCTAACATCGGGAAGCCTGCTGAATTGCACGGGTCCCTGTACTTACGAAGAATTCGGCCCCACTTCACTCAAAACCCAGCAGTTTGCTTTGCCAAATCTAGAACAAACTCTTCTAATGTTTAATCATTTACAGCGATGTAGGAAAGAGAGCTTTCCAGCGCTTTTCTCCTCTTCTGCACATTTTCCACTTAATAACCTTGGGTTTTTTTCCCCCTCTTAAAATATATATAAATGAAGTACATACTATTGCCTTTAAATTTTTTTACAAGCATTCCAATAAAACGTTTTGTGTAATACGACATGCAAATCCCATCAAGTGTGCTGTAACCCTCGGGATTTTTCAAAAGCTTGCACTCCACGTGTCGCAGGACATTTTCTGACTAAGTACACCCTGTGCTTCCTAGGCTGCAGCAATGCCTAGAAAATGTGGCTCACGAGACGCTACAGATCGTATGCACTCAAGAAATGAGGTTTTCAAGAAAAGATTGGACAACCATCTGTCCGGGATGGTATGAGGTCTGGGATGGTAGGAGGTCTCCCGCCTTGGGCAGGGGGTTGGACTAGAAGACCTCCAAGGTCCCTTCCAACCCTACGACGATTCTATGATCACACTCATTTGCTGAGTCGATACCCTAATCTTGAAGGTGGTGTTTATGGCCATAGGCTGTCAAAGTGGGTAACTCTACAGCATCACCCAGAGGACATTAAATCAAGAAACACCATAACACGGAAGAGGAAAATCAAGAGTGGAGAATAAAGATCAAAACAGGGGGAAATATTCACCGCTTTCAGTTTCTTTACAGGATGCACCCATGAAGCCACTATTCTAGGTTGGGAAGAAGGAGGCCTCCAAGCATGTGCACCTGGAAGGGGATGTGCCTCACACCCAAAATTTCAGTTCTAGCTTGTTCTAAGACAGGGCTTGGGTCCTTAGGTGTTCTTGGACTACAACTCCCAGAAATCCTGGGCAGAACAGCTAGTGGTTAAGGCTTCTGGGAGTTTTAGTCCAATAACATCTGGGGGGGGTTTCCAAAGGTTGGGAGCCACTGGCCTGAGAGATACAACGCAGGCATAGAAACCTATATATGGGATACACACAGACAATGATGAAGAATTTAACTGTTCACCGGAAGACAGATTGACCAGGTTTATATACTGGGGCTAGAGCCATATGTAGATCAGGCAGCTTATGAATCAGTGTTTTGTTTTGTCTCTCAAGACAGCTAAATAGAAAGGTTGCGAGAGAGGAGAGGAGAAGAGAGTAAGAATATGTCTGCAGCACAGATTTATGGCTGGATTCTCCAGGGAGAAGGAATAAAGGCTGCGCAGTGACTTTGCTGGATCCGTAAATGGTCACAAACATAGGGAGTTTTCAAGTTCTCCAGAAGTCTTCAGTAGGCCAGATGGTAAAAACGTAGGAGAGCAGAAAAGAAATATCTAGCACAAACATCTGGTGAAAAAGTAATGGCTGTGGTCCCCGCAGACAGGCCGCCTCACAAGATGGAAATTGAGAATTAAGTGGAGCAGAAAGGTGTTATGGTATAAATTTACGGTTGCTCTCCTCGTTGTATAGAAAAGGCAGGCTGTAACCCCCTAGAGTCCGTCGATTTGGTTGAAACTCATAAGCTCCTGAGTTGGCTTTTGAGCAGCACCATCTCCAGAGAGAGACAGCTGTGCTCCGACCACTTGCTCTGTCTAGTTACGAAGCAAAGAATGGAATGAGCAAGATATGTGATGTTGAAAATGTGACCCCCACCCCACCCCAGGTGGCCAACTTCAGGAAGACCCACCCAACCTAGGCCAATAGTAATGGCTTTTGGAAGTCATAGCCCAAAACATCTGGAGGATTAAAAGCCAGCTGGTTCCCATGGGCAGATTTGGTCCGAAATTGTCTGTAAAAATTGACAGCACATGATCTGTAATTCAAAGTCCTAGGAGGAAAGACAAGAGCCATCGGCTACAGACAGTGTGGTGGCAAACTTAGCCTCCCAGATGTTCTTGGGCAACAAGTTCCAGAAACCCTCTCAAGCATAGCCAATGGTCAGGGGTTCTGGGAAGCTGTCCAGGAACATCTGGAGTCCCACATCCAGAACATCTGGAGTCCTGCCTTAAAAGAAATTCTAAACTCACCTTTCAATACTGGTTTGGAAGGAGCAGAGCGATCTTTCACAGCAAGATAGTAAGTAGAGAGGGGATGCTTGTCTCTCAAAGTCAATTTAAGCATAGATTTCCTGCATCAACTGAGGGTTGGCTGCAGGTGGGAAGAGGACAATCCTCCAGATGTTGTTGGACTGCAGCTGCCCATGGTTAGCACAACCCAGGGTGAGCAAGGGTGGAAACCGAAGTCCAAGAACCTTTGCAGGGCAGCCGTTTACCTGCCCCTATCCTAAGGGCAGCTGGTTTGGACTGGGTGACCTGACCTGACCCCACCTTGAAAAATACACCCCAACTCACCAACCCCAAATGCACACACCTCAGTCTGAAATAGCCAGTCACCACCACCGCCCTACCTGTTCAATCTCCACTCTACATGTCGCATTTTAACCATCACCCTGCATATCATCATCCTACACGGTCTTTTTCAATCAGGTGGAAGAAGCGGGTAATCTCTTCCCGAACAAGTCAAAGCACCCTCTGCATTTGTTTCTGTCTCGTTTGCCAGCCTCGGCTATGCCAAATGTACAACACACACACACACACAGCACTGGCACAGCACTGTTCCACAACCATCGATCATGTGCCGAGCCCTGGATGCGGACATGTTGTCCAACGCGCACTCCCATTAGTGAGAACGTTGCCATTGTGTCACAGTCAAAAGAGAGGGGTTTTCTCCGCCCCCTCCATCCACCCGGCTTCCTCTGCAGCCACCTTGTGCTATTCTGCTCTTAAAATAAAACCATTACACAGAGCACAAGCGGGCTTTCCTTCCACTCTCCATTCAGAAGACAAAACCTTCCTTCTAGTTCATCTAAAGGGGGATGGATCAATGGGATGAAAGGGATGTATGCTAACAGGATATGCTTCTTTTAATATAAAGTGTCTGGGGAGGATAGAAGCTTTCTCCTTGAACTCCCGTTTTCACCTATAAAACTGGATTCAGGTTTTTTTTAACCTCTCTGCACATCAGGTTTTGATTTTGCTTTTCCACAATCACCCTCAAGAGCCACATCTTCAAAACAACAACAAACCTCATTCTGAATCAAAACCCAGAGTCCTTTTACGACAGCATTCACACGTCCTCTCGAGAAAGTGCCCTGCAGATTTTCTGGACTACAACTCCTAGCAGGCAGCACATCCAAGCTTTGGGGATGATGGGGTTTGTTGTTCAGACTATCTGGACTGCAGGAGGCTGCTTTACTCCTTTGCTAACCCACCCCCCTCCACAACCGGTCATCCAGACCAGGATTTATATATATATTTACTCAAAACTCTCTCCAGCAAAGAGGACACATCTCAAAAAGATACTTAGCCTTTTTACACCCAGCTATTTCAAAGAGCCATCGGCTGTAATCAGAATTGGGGGTGGGGGGGTGGAGACAGAGAGAGACAGGAATCCGTAAGTGTGTGCAGTTAAGACGAAGCACAGCGATGGTCACAAACGCCTTCTGGGTTCAAGGAAGAGATGTGTGTCTCAAAGAAAAAAAAATTAAAAATAAAAACTTACCAGCTCTACCGATCCATAATGCTTTCTGCTGAATTCTCCCCTTCTGCAACCCAGATCCTCGGAGACAGAGCTGGAATAGAAGTGCTTCATCAGTAGACATAGCTAACTGGCCCCTGTAAGCAATCAAGAAAAAAAAAATAAAGAATAATATCCCCCACCCCACCCCCAGATCCTCAGTTCTGCCAAGGAGGGAGGTTTGCCGTTGCAGGGTACGGCGGCTTCACCGCTGCAGGAGATCCTGCCCGAAGCAGGGGAAACCTCCCGCAGCCATTGCAGAACCCGGCTTTCTGGAAAAGAAAGTGGGGAGAGGTGGCCTGGAGGGAGGGGGAGGAGAAGTAAACACCCCCCTAATTGAAAGGCAAAAAAAAGGGGGGGAGACAAAGAGAGAGCTATGATGCAATTAGATATTTAGCCAGGGCATAATGCTCGATATGGAAGCGCTGAGACAGACAGCGGCTTGCGATTGCATTTAGAAGTCTCTCTCGCCTGCTCTTTCTCCCCATCTCAAGAAAAAGCTTGTTCTGCTGCAGACTTAAATGCAGGCGGAGGGGGGGGCACAGAGAAACAGCCCCCGAGCCACCTCCCATTGACAAAAAGCTCGCTGCAATCAAGTTGATTTTTTAAAAAAATGTTTGCATTGCATTTTTCTGGAAGGGAAGTTGGAATTTACACACACACACACACACACACACACACACACACACACAGGTACAAAAAAAAATATGTCCTTGAGAAGAACTTCTCTCTTTGGTATTTAGCTCTGTCTGGCAAAGGAGGCCCGTTAACCTTTGCTTAGGGATCAAGCAACATTGGGGGGGGGGGGGAGAGAAGAGATTATTGTTACTATTTATGGAGCTCTCCAGAGAATCCCGCCGCCATGGCCAATGCAGAGATGCGTCAACGGTAACAGAGGAGGCTGCCCGTCGCAACTCTGCAGGGATTCTCGGCAAGAACAGGTACTCATGCAGAAATACAACGAGGGGCTTACTCTTTCGTGCACCCCCCCAAATTTTTTTTTAGAGGCACAGAAACCAAGCACCTGTCACAACAGGAAATGAGGATACCATTTTCTTGATGCCAACTATCCTCTCCAGTCATTCCCAATCCAATGGAAGAACTCACTTTGGACTCCTACAAATGCTCCCTGTTCAGATCCAGCTTCTTGGCATCCAAGCTAAGATCACCCTCTTGTCTGCCCCACTTGGCTACACGCTCCACCTGGCCAGCATTCAGGACCTGTTGGCTGGCGGCTTTTGTTCCGGAGCCAGATGGGGGGGGGGGACAGGAAACCCTTCACCATGGAAGGGCCAAGAAAATAAAGACAGAGAGGCTGAAAAACGAGGTGGCTTCCTTATATCGCTTGGCACCTTCCTGCAAAATCAAAATCAAGTGTGCAATTCACACATCTTTTGATCATATCTGCTAATTATATTTATTATGCTTTACTTCTAGGAGACCAAGTGCCACAGACTGAAATCAAAATAAAAAGGAAAAGCAAAAACAGACGAAAACGTGGTCGCATCTTAAAGACTCATTTTCACATTTTTAAAAAAGTGAGCTTTCATGGATAAGTCCCCTTCATCAGACATAAATGAGATATAACATGGCAAATAGGTAATACATGCCATCAAAGCATAGATCTCAAAATACACAAATCACCTGGGGGGGGGAGTTCATCAACCACTGTAAATAGCCCATCTAATTACCATTCATGTTACTCTACCATTGCTATTTTACCAACCTTAATTTATGACAGAGGTTGTCACATTTTTTACAGCACAAGCTTCTGTAAAATATCTGCTTATCAAAGACACAATCATCACAATGTTTAACACTCACTGACTTTCTTACCAACCACGATCCCCGTATTTTGCTATTGATACTTTGATGGTATGTATTAAATATTTGCCATGTTATATCTCCTTCTCTTATGTCTGATGAAGTGGATTTGTCCATGAAAGCTCACATTATATACATAAAATTTAGTTTTTAAGGGGCCGCCACATTTTTCTCTCTTTTTTTTTTGTTTTTATTTTGTTTTCATCTGTAATGCTTGCACAGACTAACACAGCTTCTCCTTTTCTACAACTATTAGCACAGATTGTTCCTACCCAAGCTTGTTTTCACTTTACAATCACCCTGGGGAAAACTAAGAGACAGAGAGAATTACCGACTCAAGGTCGACCCCAGTGAGGTTTATTGCTGGAGATGAATTTTAATCCAGGTCAATTCCAGCCTTACACTCTAATCCAGAATTTCGTAACACCCAACACTGCCCAGATGGTGAGGACTACCCAGCATAGCCAGTCCCCCAGATGGGGGAAAATCTTCAGGATCTCATGCTTAGACAGACTCCCAACACCCGCTAAAGGGGAAAAGTTACTTTTTTCTTTTACTACAGGATCCAGAAGAGTCCATTTTCCACTACAGCTGCATGAAGTCAGTGTGCCCTGGAGTCTGTTGGCCACTGAACATATTACGCATAGGGAAGCACCATGGCCACAGATCCACAACCACTTCTGTTGTGGTTCGTACTGGTTCGTTTAGTGGCCAAGCAAATGTTCGGTGCTTCAAAGCCCCACCCCCTCTGGGAAGTGCCCACTCCATGCCCCGCCTCCTTCCAGGCACCGCCTCTGAGTGGATGCCCACTTGGAAGCGCCAAACGCCTGTTCAGCTGGTAAACAAACCAGGATGAACCGAGGAACCAGCGACTTGCTGCCCGTCTCTAGAGGACAGCCAAAATACTTGCATATCTTACCGTAACACTTTCACTACCAGTAACTGGGAAGGTACTTCTACTGTTTAGAAGGTGGGAGCAGAGACCGTACACAAGTAAGGAAACTGCAAAACAACAGTGTCATCTGCGGAAAGGACACAACCATTGCGGGAAGCCCAGGAGCAGACAAGGATCTCCAGAAGGCCAAATTCGCCCCAACCAAAGACTGTTGGTACAAATCAACCATCAACAAAAGGTCTCCTTACCCCTTGATTTGGGTTTTGAGGCTTCCTCAAGGTTGGGGAGGGGGGGGAATCTTAGCTTTTTTTAAAAAAAAATCTACAAACCTCTGGGTTCCCCCAAACCTGCGTGGCTGTGAGTGATACCCTTTTGACTAAAATCAGTGCCCCAGCATTCCATCTATTTCCCTGTCATTCTAAGAGAAGTTGGAAATAGGGAAAAAAAACTGGTAAACGGATGGAGAATTTCGAATGCAGACATTTCCCTGCAGCCGGGAACAAGAAGGGGTCATTCAGAAAACCCAAAATCACAGAGTGAATCAAACAGGGAGGATTTTAGAATCAACCTTCATTGTCCACTTTTTTTTAAAAACTGCATTGTTAAGCTCTTTCCTCTCCCAACGTCATTTCACTTTATGAGAGAGGGGGCAGAGCGTCAGGATGGCAAGAAAAATCCAATCTGGAACGCAAGCCTCCTAAACTGGTCTAGTTTAAGACAACTGCAACACTACCCCCCCCAAAAAAACACACACACACACATTGGGATTTCCTGGACATCTAAAAGGCTTGTGTGAGATTGGAAAGAAGACTGAGACTTTTTCTTTAAAGTAAATCCTGGAAAACACTAGCTTTTTTGCTTCTAGTTCTGCGGCTGGGTGTGCTGGTTGCCACAGAAACCAGTATAGAAATAATTCCGGTTGGATGGACATCGCTCCCCGATGCGGTTGCAGGTGGAATTTTAAGCAAAAAAGGGCCAGCCAGCTAGCCGTGCGGGGTCTGCTTGTGCCACTCCGAGGGTCACTCCGAAGGTGGTCTCAAAATGCGACTGGATCTGGAGATACGGTCTTGGATTTGGGGAGTGTTTTGGCCACGAAGCTCAAGAGCTTAATTATCCTTCGGGAAAAAGCTTTGGAAAATGAAAACAGAAAGCTAGACGGTCCCCCCTGATGATGCCCAGCTCTGTAAGATGGATTCACTGAGTCCAAAAGCTCGGATACAAAAAAAAATCAGCCTGTCTATGTACCACTGAAAGTTAGGGCTTCTCACCAAAAACTCTCTGAAGCTGGCTAGGGAAACTGCGGAAAAGTCTGGCCAGAGGCAAGAAACAGAGGATGTAGTATAGAATAATATAGTGTAATAATAATAATTAATAAATAGAAGCACAAAGTTAAGGAGGATGAATATATCCTGTTGCTATGTAACATATAGACCAGTTATGGGATCTTCAGTCACGGGTCCCACTGTTGAGTTGGACTTAAGTTGCACCAGTCACTCGACTCAGACTTTTGTTTTCAATTACTCAGACTTGACTCGCAACTGGGAATCTGCCTCCCTCCTCTCTTTTTTCTGGTGGGGGGAAAAGCTTGTTTTTAACAGGGACTCAGACTTGGGCTTCGGTACCCAAGATGCAGCCTTTGGACACGGACCCACAGGCTTGCCAACATCCCTGATAAGGGACTTACCGTTTTGACTCAACTTCTTTAACAGTTCCTCTTGTGGAAGCCAGAAACCATAGACCACCTACCGAAAATCACCCAGAGGTTGACTGGTCATCCCCCAAATAACTTCTGGCTATCTCACCCTCTTCTCCTGATGGGTCATCCACCCGTTTCAAATCTCCCCCAGAAATGATTCTGTGATGTGGGAGCTGCTCACGAAAGCTGGCTGGCTACTTGCATGGAGCAACTTTTCTCGGGAAAAGCCCTGCAAACCATCAAAGCACTTTTTCTCTCTCTTTTTGGTACAGTGAGACAGGTTTGGGCAACAGGAGGCCCGAAGAGAGAGAGAGAGAGACTTTTTCCATGCAATATTTCCTCCAACACAAACAACCGCGTCAGCTGGCTACAAAGGCGGGCTGGAGAAGGGGGTCTTTTCCTGTCTAGCCACAAGCGGAGGAAGGCTCCAGAGATGCCTTTCTCAGCTTCAGCCATGTAATTAAAGGCAGAAAGCAACCCTGCCTGGTAAACACATTATGCTAGCTTTTACTAGAAGAACTCAGGTGGGGCTTGCCTTGTGGGTTGGCCAAAAGGCATGCTAGCTTAGCAGGTTGGCCACTGGAAGGACACAAGCTCAACACGGACTAAGGGCTGGTCCGCTTTATCAACACTACTGCCCTTCAACTGCCTTGTTCAGCTTCTCTCTGCCCGGCCTATAACTGGCAAATGGGAATGCCATCCTACTAGTTTCAGATGACACAGGAAACTACATGGTCCTGAATGTGCCACTGACCTAGCTAGCCGCTGATGGTGGCCCATGGATGCTTTCTGGGAGATCCCAGGACAAGACGGACTTTTCTTGGCTTGGTTGTCTTATGCATGCTCTACTACGCCCCTCCTCTCCTGATAAAGCCATTGTCTATCATGGACCAAGAGTTCTTGACCCACAACTGAGACCTGCCTGTCTCCAGTTTTGAAGCACGTAAGATTTGGCCCGGGGAACATCTGCCAGAAAGATCAAAAAGTGTGTCCTAGAGTATATCAAGTCTGAACTATCTCTGGAGGCAAAGATGATGAAACAGAGGCTGTCCTACTTTGGGCACATCATGAGAAGGCAAGATTGTTGAACGGACCAGTGAAACACGACAACTTGTGTTGTGTTTGTGCTGATCTGTGACTGCAAATGAAACTGGGACTGGACCGCAGTTTGGTTGAAATCATTTAGCCAAACAGTTACCTAGAAACTTTGAACCAAACTCATGACCGGATTACTTTATAAAACCAGGCACCACAATTGTTAGTCCATTTCAACTTTGTTGGACACGAGAATAAACTGTAACTTCAACCCTTATCCCAGTGAGGCAACACAACGGAAAACACCGAGAAATAATATTTTGAGCTGGATTTAGATTGTTTACAGTGACATATCCAAATGCCAAACGTTTAAAAATAACTTTTTTGCAGCAGAGAGGGGATTAAACAATATGTATTAGTTTTCTCTCACGCCTCCCTTCTGTCTTTTCCAGAGGTTGGCAAACATGCTGATGGTCAAATTCAGTGCACTGAAATGGCTTCGATCGATCTTAGGTAGGGGTACTCCAGATGCTCTGGATAACAACTTCCAGAATCACCAGGCATTTTAAAATGTTTTTTATTTTACCCCACCTTTCTCCTTAAGAAGGGCCCAAGACATCATTAAAAGAGAATATTTAGAGCTAAAAACAACTAAGTATAGAGATACCAAAAAGGAGCAAACACATAGCACACTAAAACACAGTAAGGAGAAGCAACATCAGAAGAAACACATTTAAAGAAATAAGCATAACAGTCCCTTTAAGTATCCTACTCAGCCATTAAGGGAAAGTGCGCCAGAAGAGAAAGGTCTTTGCCTGCTTATGTGGAAGAACAGCAAAGATGGGGCCAAACTGGCATCCTGTGGGAGTGGCTGGGAGGTATGGCCATTTAGTCCAGTACTGTACATCAGATGGGTGGTGGATACGGAAGGCGTTTCTAAACCCTTCACCAACCACATTTCCATCTCCCAGTTCAAGTCAATACATCTCCTAATTATATTAATTCCCGAAACATCAACATTTGCCTCGGGCATACAGAGAAGACTCTGTGCAAACAACACAGTAAATCAAGTCCCTGTCGCAAAGAGGTTAGGAAACGGTACATCAGAGCTCAAAATAAACAGCAGACGCAGAAGCCCATAAATTGGAAATGTGAAAAACCCCCAGTGTTTTAAAACAGAATCAAGTGGAAAAAGGACTCAGTGGGGAAACTAGCTGCCTTGAACAATCCGGGCATCCCCTCCCACTCCCCACCTCAAATGGGATTACAACTCCCATCCTGCTAGGTCGTTTGTAACACTGGCCGGGCCAGCTCCTTGAACACTTGAAGAAAATACAGGCAGAAAAAATGTAAATCAATAGATGGATTTTATATGCTAGCCAAACTGCGTCCAGTTCTGGATGCTGCCCTTCAAGAAGGATGTTGACAAACTGGAGCAAGTTGAGAAACAGACAACAAGGATGATCGGGGACTAGAAACCAAGCCCTCGAAGGAAAGATTGAAGAAACCGGGTTATGTTTAGCCATGAGAAAAAGAAGACAAAGGGGAGATAGGATAGTGCTTTTCAAATAATTGAATGATAGTCCTACAGAGGAGGGGCAGGATCAATTCTCAATCATCCCAGAGTGCAGGACATGTAATAATGGGCTCTAGATAACAGTTACCTCTGTAAGGTTATCGCTTCAGCCCCCTTCCCCTATTTCCACCCCTTCAAAAAGCCTCATGCTATCTGTTCTCTTAAGAATGCTCCGTCTTTCAGCGAAGGCAGACCGGGTTCCTATGAATAAAAGCACCGAAAAACTTCAGGCAGCCCCGATCTGTGTGGATTGATTCCTTCCCAAATTTCTTTTTTTCATTCTTCTTTCACTGGGGAGGAGGCACGGATGTGGAGGGACGCCGGATGGAGATCCCACAGACCGCAATAAAAAATAAATAAAACAACAGCTAAGGAGTTCATGCAGCCCACAAGCTGCCCACTCTATGACTGTGAAATAAGCTCCATTAACTCCAGGGGGACATAACGCTGTACAAGCTTGTGCTGTTAAATGTTTCATCAAATGCTAACCATTCTCTTGCTCCAGAGGTACTGAATCCCGCTTGGGACCAATAGTACTCCTCGAGGAGCACTATTAGGAACGGGTTTTAAATGGCAAAGAGTCTTGGTAGCAGCTCGGCATCTTTCCGTTTTAGCTGGCAGAAGCTTCTGGTTATCACAGCCCGCTTCATCGAGGCATGCAGCGCTGAAGCACAGCTCTCCCCCCCCCCCCCCCGAGCCTTCCTGAACCCGGATTCAGTTCTTTTGATGAAACAAATTCCTCACGCCTGGCCTGGAGCACCAGGAGGGACAACGTCAGGGTGTTTACGGGGTCAATTCCCATCCACAGGGCTAACCCCAGGCCTGGAAGGAAAGGATGAGAAACCGGGGGCATCTCGGTGGTGGCTCCTCAGCTACAGAATGAACTTCCCTCTGCAATTCATTTGCCCCCTTCACTGGTGATTTTTTAAAAGTCATTAAAAACCGGGTTATTTAGGCAGGCCTTCCAAAAGGGTGTCACTGTGGAATCAGTGGAGCAACCTACCTGATCCAGCCCGCCATTTTAAACGTTTTATAGAGAGATGGGAGAAGTTTGCATTCATCAATGGATACGAATACCCCCATGCCAGCCGGACCCAATGAGGGTCAGGCCCCCGGGACCGGACCATCCACTCACATGCAAAGATCACCTTCTTCTCAATGGTACCTGGTGTTACTGTCTCACTGCTCAGCCGGCCACTCAGCAGCCGTGCGGGGAGACATCATTGCTGGGAAGGGCGGGACCTTCACGACGCCGTCAATTTACAAACACGAATATCCCCATCTCTAGATTTAAATCTTCTGAATGTTTTATTTGTAAGTGCCTTTTTCCATTTTGATGGCATCGCTCATTTGCCTTTTATTATCTCTCGTTTGCTTTTGTTAAATTATATTTTAAGCCTGTTGTTTACCTAGGTTGTAAACTGACGAGAGAGTCGCCTTCGGCCGGAGGGGCGGTAGAAGAATGAAATCAATAATAACAATAACGACAAGGATGATTCCAAAAGCCAACAGTCTTGGAGGCTTGAAAGACTGCAAAATGACTCTTTTTGTGGGGGATTTCTCCCCCCCCCCCCGGTGTGCTAGTCAGCATCCAGGAGTCAGCTTTGGGCATTCACTGAACCCACAAGCGACGCGGTCCTTAGAAGTCATATTTGGCCCACCCAGGTTAGTGAGCAGCACCCATTCCACTTGTCCGCTCTACTGAGACACCAGCTCCCTCGAGATCCTCTTCTCGCTGAACCAACTTCCTCCCACCACCCAGTCACATGAAGAACGAACTTGGCCGTCATTCAAATAACCCATGTCTCCCTTTGCTTCTTTTCCGTCCTTATCCTTTCCTTCCCCCCCCCCCCTTTCACGTCAGGCTTTGGAGATTGTAAGCCCGAGATGGTTAGGGGCTGTCTTGTTCTTCTTGATCTTACGTAAGCTGCTTTGGGAGCCTCTTTAGCTGAAGAGCAGGGTTTAGACGTTCTCAAGAAACAAAAATCTCGAGAGCGCCTTCGAGCACCCTGCCTCCTTTTCTGCCCCAGGATGGTCCCCACAAGAATTGCACAATTGCAAGGCACTGAAGGGTTTTATTTTTTTTTCTGAAACAATGTGCTCGCCAAATGTGCGACCCACAGGAGACTGCTGGGGCTACCCCATCGACCTACCACTGGACCCTCTTGGCTGGTCTTTGGGAAAGCTTCTAAAGAACATCCCTGGCCCTCAAAAATAAATAAGGATCCGCCAGGCCAACGGTCCACCCCACGTGGTTCTAATCCACATGAAACATCCTCTTCTGATGATATAAGCTGCCTTTCTATATTCATTGTTCTTACTTTTAAATATTAGCTTTAATGAGGTAAGCCACCGTCGTCTACTCCCTGTCTTCAGCTTTAAAGACTGCCTTTCTAAGGAGGTCCGGCCGCCATGGGCCCTTTTTAAGCAGAAAAGTGGGGGTCAAAATATTTTAAATAAATAAATAAACAGCAACACATCTGGGGATGCCGGAGCCAAGCTCCGAAAGTTTAGATCAGCGTCCATGCCTGGCAGGTGGGGAGAAAGCATCCTTCTTGCCCGCACCCATCCTTCCCTCAGCTAGTCACAAAAGAATACCCATCTCACAACATTTCTGCGTGCCACTCTGGTCCAACCTGGCATCGTTCAGAGGGCAAACTATAACTCCCACCCTTCCTAGCGATGGTACTCCAATTCATCAGGAGTGGGTTGGCTTGGGGTAAGAGGCAAAATGATGGAGATAATGGCAGCCCTTTTGGGGTTAGATCTCCTCGTCCATCAGCTCTTCTGGGGTTTATGCATTTCCCATTGCACATAATTCAAAGCCTTAGCATGACAAGGCATTGATTCTCAAAGCTGCCCTCTCTCCTTCCTGCCTCTCAAGGCCTTGGGCCTTTGAAAAGGCACACAGTCCATCTGGGGATTCCCTCTCTTCTACTGCCCGGCCATAGCTGAGAGAAAGCAGCCCTATCAGAATTTCTGCCTGCCATCCCCTTTTCAAAAAGAGGAAATGAGGAAGAAAAACGGTGTGCCGATCTAGCACTACCTCTGATTATCCTGAAGCACAGCAGCTATCAGACTTGGAACATGTTATGAGATTAATTATTTATTTTGAGTACATCCCGTAGAAGAAAAGGAGTAGCCCTCATAGTCAACAAAAGAGTGGGAAAATCTGTACTGGGATACAATCTCAAAAATGATAGAATGATTTCAATACCAATCCAAGGCAGACCTTTCAACATCACAGTCATCCAAGTTTATGCACCAACCGCCAATGTTCAAGAGGCTAAAACTGCCCTATTCTATGAAGACTTACAGCACCTTCTAGAACTAACACCAAAGAAAGATGTTCTTGTCATTACAAGGGACTGGAATGCTAAAGTAGGGAATCAAGAGATATATGGAACAACAGGTAAGTTGTAAGTGGCCTATTGTCTAATACCAGCAAGGACAGATCCTGAAGCTGAGGCTCCAATACTTTGGCCATCTCATGAGAAGGGAAGACTCCCTGGAAAAGACCCTTATGCTGGGAAAGTGTGAAGGCAAGAGGAGAAGGGGATGACAGAGGACGAGATGGTTGGACAGGGTCATCGAAGCGACCGACATGAATTCAACCCAACTCCGGGAGGCAACGGAAGGCAGGAGGGCCTGGCATGCTCTTGTCCATGCGGTCACAAAGAGTTGGACATGACTTAACGACTAAACAGCAAAAGCTACATGGTCTTAGGAACCATAGTACTGTAAGTCTTTTATTCTAGGATTATCATCCCTGTGGTCACCATCATCATCCTACCCTTCTTCCGTGAACTATACAAAGTACCCGATCTGCTCCCATTTTCAAAATGTCTATGCTCCATGATCTACCAAAGACACCTCACCATGACTAAGGAAAGGCAGGCATAAAACACAAATCCCATTAAAACCTTAAGTGGAAGAACAAATCAAAGACAAAGGGTCATTCAAAACCACCAAACTAGGTAATCCAAACGGTTTGAGGGAGGTAAAAAAAGCCGCCTAAAGTGGTTTTATAGGCCAGATGGGCGGGGTATAAATCAAATAAATTAAATAAATAAATAAATAAATAAAAAGAGCAAATATCTTTTCTCTCTTCCTCACCCCCAATATTCACAAAAAGCCTGTGAGGTGGGTTAGGCTAAATATTATTTATTTATTTATTTATTTCATTTCACTTTAACCCCCGCCTTTCTCCTTAGCAAAGGAGCCAAAGGCAACTCACCGCGTTGAGAGACGATAAAAGGTGAATACAAAAGCGGCATACATACATTATTAAACGGCATTATTTAAAACAAACAAAAAAAGCACCAAATACAGATATATTTTTAAAAGAAACAAACAAAATTACTCCTCTTAGGAAAGGAAAACATCATCATAGACTAATTATCCCAGGGGAAGCCCTGGTGGATTTCTACCTGCCAGGCTTTACCTACTGTATTTATTTATTTACCTCCCTTCCCTGAGGCTCCACCCACAAGCAGCCCAAGCCCCGCCCCCCGGTAGGTTAGGCCACGCCCCCGATGGGCGTGGTATTTCCCCGCCCCGCCCCGCGCGCCCCGCCTCCCCCTCCTCCCGGTCCCTTTTGAGGAGCGACCGCCAGCTACCGTTGGGCGACGCTGAAGAGCCGGGGACAGGCGGCCTCGGCGCCGCTGCTGGGCTCCATCTTGGCGGCGGCGCCGGCCGGGGCTCATCCCTCCGGCTTCCCTCCCGGACCGGCCGGCGCTCCAACTCGGCTCCGCGGCTCGACTCTCCCGCACAGCGGCCAACATTCCCTTCCCCGAGCGCTCCGGGGCCCGCCCCCAAAACACCCCCGCCGGCCAATCACCGCCTCCGCCGCCGGACGCCGCGGCCAATCAGGAAGCCGCTTTCAAGAGAGAGCAAACAGCTGGCGATCGCCGCGCTTTTTCAGCCCACCTTACAGTGCCGGGTCTGTGGCCCAATCACAAACGCCCTGGCGAAACCGAGACGCCCACTCCTCTCGGGAAGCCAATCAGCTCGTTCGGAACGAGGCGCGGCATTCTGGGAGTTGTAGGCACGACCGCAGGTCAAGCCTATATAAGGCATAAAATTCCTTTACTGCCATCTGCCCAGAAGTTGAGCTTACGGCTGAGGAGCGCAAGGCAAGAGACTAAATAAAGGCCAATTTAAAAAATAAAAATAATAAAGTTATACGGGGGTCAAAATCACATCAAAAGCCTTTATTAGCATATGCAAAATAGTAGCATATAAAAGATAATAAATAAAATATTAATTAACTAGATCTAACAGCTACTACAGTAATTACTCATCTATCAATAGCATACATTCAAATATATATATGCATATTTCCCTTCTATTGTTTGGCAGCACCAAATTAATTAATCCATTGGATTTAGGGTGACCTGGCGCAAAATAAAAGTAATAGGGAAAGATGAAGGCAGTAGGAAAAGAGGAAGTCCTAACAAGAAATGGTTTGACTCAATTAAGAAAGCCACAACTTTTAGCCTGCAACACCTAAGCAGCGGAGTTAATGTTGCTCATTCAGTTCTAAGATCTTTCTGGACCTGCAACTCTAACAATCCTTCAAATACCACTTCAAAGCCTTTTAAAAGCCATCCAGATGGCTAGCCTTCCAAAACCCAACACCCTGCAGATCTTACGGAAGCAATGCTTATGGTTTAGCGATGCGCTGCCTTTGCTTCTATCTGTCCTGCTGTCTCTCCGTTGGTCATAAAGGCTGGAGAATAATGGGAGTCTGAGTCCAAGGAAAAGTAACTTCCCCAAGTTCTATGGGAAATTATGCAATAGTCTGCTGTAGCATTTATTATATCCCAGGGTAATTCCCTGAAGCTGAATAATGGGAGTTTCAGGAAGAGTAAAACGAAGCACAGTAAATTGCTAGGATGCACTTCAACCAGAAGCAGTGGTAGCCACCAGCTTAGAGGCAGCTAGCCAAAATTATTATGGACACAGTGATCAAGAGGCAAAATATTATTATAAATGAGTCTTGCTTGTGGGGTTTCCAGAGGCATCTGGGTGACCCCCCCCAAATGCTAGCTTAGAGCCGCCCTCCCAAACCCAACACCTTTCAGATCCGTTGGATCACATCTCCCATTTTCCACATCCACTGGCCACATGGTCTGAGCCTGATGGGTGTGTGTGCAGTTGCCGCCCCAAACATCTGGAGGGCCTAAAATTGGGGAAAGCTGAGTTAAACCCCTGGGATCATTCCATTGCCGGAGGTCTTTAATACATTACATTGAAATAATTAGGGAAGACGAGAGGAAAAAGAAAAAGAAATCAAGTTCCATTGAAAAACAAGACCGGGAATGTCCCTGTGGTCCTATAATTTATGGGGTGTTTTTTCTCTTTCTCCCAAGAGCACATTTGGTTTTTGCAGGCAGAGAGGGAAAGAAAAAGGGTCTGCTGGTACACATAGTGAAAATTCCTAAGAGACACAGAAACGCTTCCATATGTGGGATTTTCCGAAGAAGGGCCAGGCAGAAGGAAAGCAGCACTAGAGTGAAACAGGGAGAGTTGCTAATTAGCACGCACCAGGCTTTCCCAGTCATGGGCCCTCCAGATTGGCGAGACTACAGCTCCCATGCTCCCCAGTCACTGGAGTTGTCACTCAGACCCATCCGGAGGACAACGGGCAGAGGAAATCCAATTCCCAAGCAACAGAGAGAAACTTGGAAAAGTTAACTTTTGGGGAATTTACAAAAATTCTGTGCCAACTATGGTGGCTAGTAACTAAAACCACCAGCACAGTCAGCATAGGACACAGGGGGGTGACCTTTTCTCCTCCACACTTAGATAGCTAACTGGAAACAATCGGTCCAAGCTGGCCCACACGGCAACTGGATAGGGGCTTCTGATATTTGGAGTTTAAACTTTTAGAGTCCAAAACTGATTTTTTCCCCCCGTCTAGCAAGTATGACTACCAGAAAGATGATCAAATGCATCCTACATCAAATCAAGCTTGAACTCTCTCTGGAGGCAAAAAGATTGAAACTGAGGATGTCCTACTTTGGTCGCATCCTGAGAAAGCACGATGCTCTAGAAAAGGCGATCATGATGGAAAAGGTGGAAAGGCAGCAGGAAAAGAGGAAGACCAAACATGAGATGAACTGACTCTCTAAAGGAAGCCACAAGCTTGAGTCTCCAAGAGCTGAGCAAGGCTACTGTGGACAGGACATTTTGGAGATGGTTCATTCACAGGATCGCCATGAGATTGAGGTGACCTGACAGCACAGAAGAGCAACAAGAATTCTGCCTCATAAATTTTAAAAAAATCCCAAAGCATGCTTTCCCCACTGGGCTGGCGTTCCAAATGCAAGCATAATGAATGCAATAACTCACTATAGTCTTATCCTTTGGGGACATGCCTCCAATCTCCTGCTTCAGGGCAGGATCCGGAGGCCAGCAGTAGGTATTTGCGATACTGAGCAGTATATTCTTTCTCAGAGCCATCATCTTCCACGGAACAATCAGATTTTGCAGACCAGTGTGTGTGTGTGTGTGTGTGTGTGTGTGTGTGTGTGTGTGTGTGTGTGTGTGTGTGTGTGTGTGTGTGTGTGTGTGTGTGTGTGTGTGTGTGTGTGTGTGTGTGTGTGTGTGTGTGTGTGTGTGTGTGTGTGTGTGTGTGTGTGTGTGTTTCTTTCTGGGGGGATACTGGGATTTGTAGTCCAAAAGGCACTGCTTTGTCAAGGGCCACATCTGCCTCTCCACCTTGGCTTTCTATGCCTTCATTCAAAGACATCTCCTGGGCAGGGTGCACAAGTGTCAAGAACACTTATTAAATTCTTCATTCTCGTTGATGTCAACCAGTGGTTCCCAACCCTTGGTTCCCCCAATATTCTTGGACTGCAACTCCCAGAAACCCCAGCTAGCACAGCTGGTGGTGAAGGTTTCTGGGAACTGCAGTCCAAAAACACCTGGGTGACCCAAGGTGGGGAGCTACTGATGTAGATGGTCTTAACTCAACAAGGAACCTTCGAGCATCGTTAGATTTGTCATCTCCAGGGGAGAATGAAACAAGAAGCTGAGCTTCTGTTTGCTTGCTTGCTTTGGTCATCGGGGGTCTAAGGGATTTGTGTCAAAGCAGTCCTTTCGAAGGACTCTCCCAGACACATAAAGCACATCTAGCTGCCAAAGGAACAGCCTTTGCCATTTTGCACAATTTGTTGTGTGTTCAACATCTTTTGCACCATTTCATTGACTCCGTGCTGAAAATCTTTCCCTTCTCTTTTTCGTTCTCACTGAGACTGCCATCAAAAAACTTCCCAACCCTACATATGCCTCTGAAATACATAAAGAACACAGTGTTACGTTTCCTGTGCTTGCATTCCAGGACCAGACAAGAACGGATTTGCAGCTTTCTCTCTCTCACTGTGTGCACAATATAGCTCTGTGCAGAGAACATCAGCAGATCATCCTAGCTAACAGCAAACAGGCCCCGCCGCTTGTCTTCCTGTTGGCTTCGATATTAATAATATGCTGATTAGTTACTCAACACACAGCTTGTTCTCCTGGAACCGCCGTTCTGCTTCACTTCAAACATTTTAGCTGCACTCAGGCATCCAGCGCTGCCAAATAAAGGCAGAAATTTCGGACCGCTCCATCCTTTCCAGGAGAAAAAGTCTTTCTAAAGAAACGAGCCAAGCTCTTTTTTTAAATTCCAGGCCGTTCCTGCTCACAGCCCCAGCAAAGCCCCCTTGCCCCTGTTTTACTTCCCTTTCCCTCCTAAACCCTGGGATAAAATGAATGCAAAGACTTATCTCGGAATAAGTTTGGTTACTCGGCAATGCCCTCTCGCGGTTTTGCTGCAGAACTGCTGAGCCTCTGGCACACCCAAAGGGAAAGCATCTCCCTTCCTTTTTTTTCCAGCAGGCTCTTCATCATTATAGATACATTCATCTTTAAAATGACAGCACCCGTCCAACCTAGCAGGAGATGCTCCCTGTCCCTGCTCACCCTCCCCACGAAAGCCTCTGGGCAGAGGCCGGGCAGCGAATTTTGACTATTGAGCCTAATTTTGCAATAGAGACTCATTCGAGCTCCAGATCAGCACATCCTTGGCTGCCCTGCGTGATTAGAAAATAAATCCAGACATACAAAGGGGGGGGGGACGTTTGATTAGGAAGGAGGGCATGTTTGCAAGACTGCAGAAGAAATCTAACCCCACAAAAGCCTTAGAGGAAGGAGGTCATGGGGCTGGAGACTGGGTGCGTTACACTGCCAGAGGCTTGCAAGCTTACCTCATGCTTTCAGTGTGTCTTGCCCATTCAGTATGAACCAAGGAGCGAGCGACCGCGGCAAGAGGGGCGGGAGAAAAGAGAGAGGCTAATTCTTAAAAAAGGAAAGGGGAAGGCTATCAAACTCGGGATGGAGGGAGAGACCAAGCATGAGTGGGGATGGTTTGTTGACTTTGATGCTGCTGAGGTTGAACTTGGCCCTCCAGCCCTCCCCAAAAAAAGGAGCAATCTACCCCTGTTTTGTTTCGCACCCAGTCTCGAGGCTGTCCAAAATGCTGTGGAGAAGGCTGACCGCAGCCTCACAAAGCTGGCAAAGCCGATGCCACGGGACAACCTCCGCTCGGAGAGAAAAGCTGGCCAGACGCCAAGCTGAACTTGGTGCACTTTTGCAAAGATCTGAGCATCTCTCTGTGGCTCGCTCTCTCATGCACACGCATTCACACAGACGTACACACACAGATGTCTCTGTCAAGCTACTGAGATAAATCCTCACGACCCGGACAGGTGCACCCCTGCTCAGTTTGCTTGGCCCACAGCTCAGAGTCTGGCGGCGTGCCGTGGTGTTTTAGGGTTTTTTTAACTGTGGAAAATCGCAGCGCATGAGTGCGTTTCAGGAAACCGCACCAAACGAGGTTAAAGTCGCTGCGTTTTCAGGGAGCAGAATCAGAAGCCGAAAAGAACCGTCAGAAGAGAGGCCTTGTTTGAAAGATAGTTGAAACGTGACAAGGAAATGGCAAAAAAGAGTAAAACCAAGACTCAGCAGAAGTTCCAAGGATTCGAAGCAGGGCTCCTGAGCCTTCTCTAAAGATATTGGAGAGTTCACCTAGGATCATCAGCATGCAAAGTTCATACTATTCCACTATCCTGCCATTTCAGACCTTAGCAAAGCTGCCGCATGTCACGGGGCCTGCTCTGTTGTGGCACCACCTTTCCAGAATGCTTTTCTGCCACAGGTTCATCTCCTTTTCTTCTTGCTTTCTCTCAGGCATAACCTAGAAACATGACATATTTCTTCCTGCTTCATCGGGCTGCTGGTTTCAAGCTGATATCTACCAAGACCTGGGCAAGTGAACGTCTTTATAGCTTAGTCCTCCCAATGCCGGCTGGAAGGAATGGAAGACAATAGCCAACCACATCTTGGAGGAGAAGGAAAATATTATATGTTCTTACTGCAATACTACTACTATTGTAAACGCCTTCTCTGATCAGGCCAGTGCGTTATTGCTTTGATAATCTGCCCGGAGAATGCAAAATGCAGTTTCTTTCTAGGCTCATCATGGCTCCCACTAAGCGGGTGACAGTCCAGAAAGAGCAGATCAATATATTTCATATGGAAAAATCTCCAGTCCAATACCCAGGGGAGCCCTTGTTTGGATGTTAAGTGTCTTTATTTCAGTTCCTTCAAAATGAGGTAAGCCAGTCCTCTCTTTCCCTGTCTAGAGTTTCTTGAGATTTGCTGTTGAAAGCAGGCATGTTTGTCTAGTTTGCCGTTTGATCTCTTCACAACTGTAAGTAAACAAAACAGTTTTTTATTCTTTCTACTACTAAAGTCAGCTACTGAAAAAAAAAGGAGCCCATCGTGGCAAGGACTGCTGGGAGCATGAGTATTTGCTCTAAACCAAATTCCTTCTCACCCATTCTCTATTGCTTCATGTTTCTGCAACAGATGTGCAACATTTACTCCAGTTATTAAAGCAGCGGAGGTGGCCAGATGTGTCTCTGTAGGAGTCACTGCTCTGGAACTAAAGAAGCTGCTTTGTGTCCGCTTGGCTTTTTGATCCATCTAGTCTCGGAGTGTGTATTCGAATTTAGAGTAGCTTCCAGAGTCTCAGAAAGAAATCTGAGCCTCACCCTAGCCTCAGTTGCTGCCTGATCTTCTGAGCTGGAAACGCTGAGCTATTGTCCCTCCTTAGCCTATGCTGTTCCTTTTTCTCTGAAATCAGCGTTGATCTATCTTTCCATGCAGTGACAGCAATTCCCCTGGGCCTCTCTTCCTCCCTGATCTTTTGAACTGGAAACCCAGGAGACTGACAGGGGACATTCGACATCGCAGTAAACCCCAGTCACAGTGCCGGAATCCAAATATTTACCCATGCAAAGCTAGCCAGCCGGGGGCGGAGGGATGACAAGATCTGAAAACAATTTAAAGTAGTGTGTACAATTTTTAAAAAAAAATTAAAAAATTAGAATGATGAGAATAACAAAGTGGCTGGCAGAAGCCCACAGACCTGGCATATTCTGTCTACAGTGCTGGCAATATATAAATAAATGAAAAAATAAAAAAGATATCCCGTCATCACTCAAAGCAATCTGGCAACAGAGGGCTTCTGTGTCACCAGCCGCCACAGCAGAGACGGTAATTTCCAAGAACCTAGGATGTGTTTATGCCAAAAATGCATGATGCTGAAAGGAAAAGGGTATTTCCATCTGGCATTCCTTAAAAACTGACCCGCAAGAGAGAAAGCAAAACCTAGAAGGAGCCATCTTCAGTCAGCCATTTTCCTCAACCGGGCGCCCTTTACATATGTTCGACTACCATTTCCATTATCGTGGGAACTGTAATTCTTCGGCATCTGGAAGGTACCTGATCGGGGGAAAGTTGGATTTGATGGCTGTGTTGAATAGAGTGACTCTGGAGAACAGGGTTCGAATCCTCCCTTGGCCGAGGAAACTCACTGGGGGAGGGGAAGTGGTGAAACCTTAAATATCTCACATACCTTGAAAGCTCTATTAGGGTCACGGTAAGTGAGTTCTGACTTGACAGCACAGAACATATAAACGAAAAAAAATTAAAAGGAGCCTCATATAAAGTCCACATTTCTACTATGAATGAGCATTAAAAATAAGAGTGTTTCTAGATTAATTCCCTAGTTCCGGTGAGGACAAAAATTTAGGTTCTTCAGATGTTATGGACCACATCACCCATCATTCCTGCCCATTAAGCCACTGCTGTCTGGAGGTGTTGGGAAACAGCCTTACAACATCCGGTGGGCCAAATTTCTGCTGCACTGGCTATCTCAAGCTCAGCATGCTATTTCTCGCCAGGGCTTAGCGCGATGCTTTCAGGCAGCCCCTGGGCAAGATGTGAAAGCAAACACTCCTCCCCTGTGTATCCCAACTGATATTTAGAGGTAGACTGCTCTTGAACAGAGATGATTCATTTAGTGGCTACTGATAACCATCATTGGGCAGGGCTGTTGTCCTCCCTGTGCATTAATTCATCCAACCCTCCTTTGGTAGCCATCCAAACGAGCGGACTGCTTTGCGTCTTAGGGCAGAAAATTCAAAAAAACGAATTATTGACCGCACCATGGAAGACTTCCTTTTCCTTAAGCTGTATCTGTTCCCTAGCCAATTTTTTGTGCATGACCACAAATCTTTCTACTGAGCAAAGCAAGGAAGAATCCGAGAAAAAAAACACTATCCACCAGGTGTAAATGTATAAACTGGCTGTTATGCTTTCCCCCTCTATTCTCCCTTTTTTATCAGGTTCCCCATACTAAATAACAAATAAGCACATTTCCTGCATTTGCGGACTCGTGATAATTTCCGAATGCCCTTTTCGCCACCTCCTGCTGCCTGCCAGCATCCTTTTAAAGATACGCCCACCCGATCCAGGCAAAATATTCTAAACGCAGCTGCGCTGTAGAATTCTATCAGAGAAAAACAGATTCTGGCTGTCTTATTTTCTCTCTCTTTCATGGCATCCCCTACTTGGCAATTTTCTTTTTTTTATTCCGCCACTGGAAGCCGAGTTGATGATTTCCCTGAGCTGTTAACCCGAGAACACTTTCCCAGGTCGCCTCTCTGTCTTGTATCCTTGAATGCTAAGGAAGAAGGTTGTGCTTTATTTTTAATTTGTGCCAAGATGCACCTCCTTCTCCATCTATTTATCATCAGCATCGTCTTAGAACTTTGTGCCACGTTGACCAGCTTGGAGCTCTCCTTCGAAACAATTTTTATTCACTCAATATGCTTGAATTTCTCAACCGTAAATCCATCCGCTGTTTGGGGAGGAGCTGCAGGGCATAAGTCAAGTTGCCTCCCAAGTGGATTTTTGGTCTGGAAAGATTGCCACCTCCTTTCAGTTCCGAAACTCTGATCCGTAACCTGAACATCCTTCATGGCTATGCCTCTCAAACCAGGTTCCCTTGGGCAAAAATTGCAGGGTTTTTTTCAATCTGCAAAACCCCAAGGCAGCCGGCCCATAATTGCTTTGGGTGACGCATCCATTTTGGTCAAAGGCAAACAACTGGGGGCTGTCTCCAGGTGTTCTTAAACTTTAAATCCCCCTGGCCTGAGCGCTGCATAACTGATGATGAAGGTAGCGATGATCTGCAGGCTGACGGAGATGTCAACCCATGACTCGTCCTTAAGCTACACGTCTGATGTAAATGGATAATGATCTGGGGCCAGATCATTATCAACAACAACCATCTTAGAACTGCAGAGGACAAAGGGACTCTATGGATCATCCAGTCCACCCCCTGTCCAGGAGGTACAGTGGGGAGATTCAAACTCCCAACCTCTGCCTCCACAGCCAGAGACCTAAACCTCTGAGCTATCCGGCAGTTTGATTATCTTAAAGAGTTTGCCTCTGGAGAATCTTCAGTATATTGATAGGCCTCCAACAGGAGCTAACTTAGACGGAGTCTGAGTACACTTGGAAATGATAAGATTATTCGGAGGATGCACGTCTCATGCAATTTAGAAAAGTAACTGGCCCTCACTCCTGTTGTACAGGAATTGAGAATGCACCTGGGGGGGCTATAAGGTATTTGAGATGTACAAATTTTTCAGACTTCCAATCCCAGAATCCCTTTTAATTATACACTCTCAAGTCAATTCTGATTTATGCTGACCCTTTCCAGGGTTTTTCAGGTAGTAGACAATACTCAGAAGTGGTTTCCCCTTCCCTTCCTCTAGAGGGCACCCTGGGACTGTGCAGCTTGCCCAAGGCTACCCAGGCTGGCTCTTTTACAAAATAGGGGACTGAGCGCCCAACCTCTAACTCTACAGCCAGATACTTAACCACTGAGCCTATCCAGTCAGGAGAGAATCCCCAAATCAGTAGAAATGCAAAAAGAGAAGCATAAAATATCCGGAGGACCAACGTTCAAGAACCTTTCCCTAGAACTCAGCCAAAATTGGAGTCCATTGTTTATACGACTCCCCTTTTCCCATTTTCATTTCTTTTCTCGGACTGGGACAAACAGATACAACAAAGCAGGGTATGAGATGGGACAGGTCAGTAGGAATGGAGTTCCACGCTGTGAAATATATTTTTAAATACTCTGACCTTAAACAGCATGGAAAGTTCAACAAAACAAAATCACCTTCTCTACCCATCCACACAGAGGGTATTGCTCTAGCCAATATTATAGCAGGTAGCGTCAAGACTTTTAAAAGATACAGGATGGAACCCTGGCTTGAGAGGAAGACATAACTGGAATAGATCTAAAGCCTTGCATTGAAATAAAATAAAAAGCACACGGGTATGATTGGGGAAACCTAGCTTGGCTGAAATAACCTGTGAAACAACAGGTGAAAAAGGGGTGGATGTTTCAGTGGACCAAAGTTGAATACGAGGCAGCAGTGTGATGCAGCAGCTACAAAGGCTAATGCAATACTGGAATGCATCAAGAGAAGTGGAGAGTCAAGGTCACAGTTAAAACAGTTCCGCTCTGTTCTGCATTAGTCGGTTGACCTCTGGAGTGTTGTGACCTGTTCTGGGCACCATGTCTGAAGAAGGGGGCAAAGAAATCAGGGCAACCTACAGAGAACATCAACTAGCATGGCGAAGGGTGTAGCCTGTGTCCTACATCACAGCATCTTCAGTGAGCAGGTGACTTAAACATAATCAGTGGTTCTCAACCTTTCTCATGGTCAGAAATTCTGGGAGGAGACGTCCCGCACGACTGGATGGTCCAAAGATGGGAACCCCTTGTATAGAGGACCAGCAGGACCACATCCAGCTCTATGATTCTCAACTCCCTGGGGTACCATAAAGGAAAAAGTCCCATTGCACCCTAGCCTAGTTACAGGCATCTAGCAGGGTGGGATGGTTCTGCATCTTGGATGGCTCTTTTAAAGTTCGGACTAAAACTGGGAGTGGGTGCGTTATCCCCATAATACTGGACTCGCTAGCCTCTGCTGGGTGGGAATCTACTGCCAATCAAGTTGGCGATTAAGCATGCAAACCTTTCTCTTGTTATACAGTCCTATTTACAGCTCCCAGCTTCGTTAAGCGGCCTCAGTGGATAAGGAAAAATGTGCTCTGAATAAACTCAGAGGCAGAGTCTGCACCTCAGCCTTAGACAGCGTAAGGTTCTGGGTAGGAATCAAGGGGTGGTCTGCTTGGTAAGTGAGCAGGAGACACTCCCCCCCCCAAAAAAAAAACCACCACCAATAAACTAGTGGATGGTTTCTGGTCTTAGAAGGAAGGGGATATGCCCTCAAAATTTTAAAGTAAGCCACACACAGTTCTTATATACACCAAAAGCTACTCCCCACACACACACATTTGACAGTGGGAGTCACTTCTTAAGAGCCTGGGATTGTGTTTACACTTTTCGATACTGCGGTCGCATGATTCATGAGACGAAATGCAGGTGAAAGAGAGAGATGGGAGCAGGGAGAGGTCACACAAGGAACTATGGGAAAGAGTTCTTCTGAGCACATGCTGAGCCCAGGAATGTGTCGTGCTCCACCACGGGCCAAAGAAGTAGCCATGCAAAGTCTGTCTTGGCACGCTAGCAAAATTAAAAGGAGGAAAAAAGACAAACTACGTATTCAAAGGCAACCGTTTGTGATGGTGGATCACAGCCAAATTCGTACGTTCTACTCCACACCCATCCCTGCTTGGTTCTCCACATTCTGCAAGCCGGCTTTTTCAAAAAAAATAAAATTTAAGGTGCAGGGTTGGCGTAGTGGCGACAGGAGACAAGTTACCGTTCATGCTATTATTTGATTATTCAGGGGCAAACATCCCTGTTAATGTCCTGGAGATTAAGCAGAGATCTCTCAGCAGATTCTAACCGACATGCTACAATGCTGGGATCTCAAGATTCCTGTCAGGTTCACCATGCCCAGAGATCACAATCGCCAAGCAGCACCACAGTAGTCTGTACACGTGACAAAAAGAGAGAGAAGGGAGAATGGAGAGAGAGAGAGAGAGGTTTTGAGAGAAGGATAGACAGATGGAATGAGGGACCCCTATATTTCCCAAATCAGGCTAGGCTATCACTTCCTCCTGAGGCTCTTTCTCTCTAAACTCTAAGCAGACTTCATCAAATATACACTGTCTTGTTTTCTTTGCTGGTCCTTTTCACCCTGAGGACTAGCATCTGGGCTGATGCAGTAGTAAAGTTGGAAATAAATGCAAGCCCTTGCATCGGGACAATTCCTGCAGCCACGTTCCCGCAGCCTGCCCCAAACTCACGCCAAGGGGCTGTGTCGATCCAGGTGAAGCAACCCATCTCAACTGTTTTCATCGCCATCCGGAACGGGTCTTTTGTAAAGCCAACAGCTCTCCCTGGCCCATTCAAGACCAAGCAAATTCAAAACCCTCCCCAAGACAGACCGGGGCAGCTCAGCAAAATATAACTGTTGTTTTCTCCTCCAGAGTCTGTGTCTGGAGGGGGCAAGGAAGCAGCACGGGGGTGGTGGTGGCTTGAGTTGGGATGAGTTGGTGGATGATGTCATGGCACCTCGCTCATCCCAAAGCCCCCTCCCTCCAACCCGCTCCATTACACCTGCGTCCTCCTGGGGCCGGCCAAGCCAATCGCTCCAGCTGGAAGGAAGCCCAAGCGACAGAGGGGGTTTCCTTTCACGTGGCCCGTTCCCCCCCCCCGGGCGGGATCAGAGCCGGGGGGGGCAAACCCGAAGCAACTCCCCTCCTCCCCGCCTTGAAGAGCGCAATACAACCCCCTGCCGCCCGCGTTACTCCGTTACTGCTTTGGTAACGCGAGCGCCCCTCCTCTCGTTACTCTTCCAGAGGATCCCAGCGTGGCGGGCAGGAGGAAACCCCCCCCCAAAAAAAGGCAGGCGGATGCCAATCGGAGAAGTAACCCCCTTCTGGATCCCTCCGGAGGGCAGTTTTGGAGGTGCCCAGGGGGAGATCCCTCCCCCCAAAAAGATCCCACCACCTCCCCTCCATACCCCCCCCCCATCCATCCGTCCGCCTTCCGCTTACTTGTCTTCCTCGCTTTGGCAGTCAAAGCTCACCCCTTTGCGCAGCAAGGCGTCGCGGCGGCTTTTCAGTCGGGACAAGGGGGCCGCTTCCAAAGCCATGATCCATGGAAACGCCTCGGGAGCCCCGGCTTGAGAAGCGGCCCGAGGCTGCCTGGCTTCAGGCAGGCGGGCAGGCGGGCTCCGGGCTCTCCCTCCTTCCCTCTCCCGCCGGCCCTCCCTCCCTCTCGCCCTCCTCCGCGCCTTGGATCCGCCCAGGGCGGGCTGGCTGGCTTGGCTGGCTGGCGAGGGGCGCAAGGCAGCCGGAGGTGCCCGCTCGGCCGGCCGCTCGCCGCCACCACCACCCCCTCCGCCGCCTTACCTGGCGTAGACCCAGTCCTTCATGGCCAGCCTGCCCGCCTCCGCCTGCCTGCCTGCCGTCCACGGAGAAGGGTCCAAAATCAGGCCGAAAGGCGCTCTGCACATGCCCAGAGGCGCCGGCGCCTCGGAGGGGGGGGAGAGGCTTGCTTGGCCCCCTGGCGGAGGGAAAAGGAGGCGGCCCGAAGACGTGTGCCAGCTGCGTGCCCCCCCCTTCCCGGAAGGCTTGGAAAGAATCCTTGGGTCCTGGGCCCAATTCAGCATAGGGATCAGAGAACCCCCTTCTGTTTCCGAAAGGGCGAGTTCTTTGCGCATCCGAATCGATGGGATTTGAAAAGGGATTCAGTTTGTGAGCCTTGTTTTTTTTTTACTAGGGATGTCGCTAAATCTTTGGGTCTGAATGGATTCCAAGTCATTGCAAAAAAAAAACCCCGAGTCCGAGTCGAGTCACCAGTGCCATTTGAGTCGGACTTGACGGCAAGTCCGGAGGCTCGAATCCCCCATCCCCCTCCATTGCTGGCATTAGAGACGGAACGACCACCTTGCAAAACCGTTCACTAAGTTTAGCCTATGACCGTTTCCTGGGCTGCAGGTCAGGACCTGGCTTTCTGAGTTCCAGACTGCCTCTTATCTCCCATCAGGGAGATCGGAGATAAAAACAACGGAGTTTCTGGCCCTCAGCTCTCTGGCCAGAGGTGGGAAGGGTGAGCTTTTGAGGCCGGGGAGGGGGGTGTATATCGAAGACCATCAGACAAGGTTTAATCTTGGGGATTTTGTGATTGAGTGCTCCTTGCCTTGAGCCATGTGTTTGAATGATGCAGCTCTCACTGGGTAAACATTTCCTTCTCCTCCATTCGTTTGGTTCTTACATATCCAAGAGAGTTTCCTTTTACCTATAATGGACGGCTCTACTGTCAGGCAGAAGGAAGCCCCTGCAGAGGGTGGATGTTCTTGCTCTCCATGCTCAAAGCTAGCTTGCTGTCCTGCCAGACGTTGTCACATCACCAGCGTGAAAAGTACGATTCAACTGTGACCTTCTGTAGGTGGAAGTGGGGTTAAATGTCTTGGGTGGTCCCCAATAGGATACGTTTCTTCAGGGTTTCCACTTTGCCCAATGGACCGTTGCTGCTCTCCAAGGTGCTGAACCGTCCTTTCTATCCGCATGCCTGTGAACTCTCGTAAAGTGCCGACCGAAACCCTAAATGGATACAAAGCATCCTTGAAATCGGAGGCACCAGCCACCACTGTGTGCGCACAAGCCGTGGGGAGGGAGGGACAGAAAGAGACGTGGGCAGAGGACTGTGTTTGTACATACCCAGACACCAACCACCTTAGAAGGCAGGCCCGCAAATTCACAGTGGGTGCTCCTAAGATAATTTTTGCAGAGCAGACGGTGATAATAGGAGGTTATCTGAAAAGTAGGTCATGAGTGAAACAGTGACAGGATCAGTGTTGGGGAAGGGACGGGGGAATGTGGGGAGAACACGGCTCAATATAAATTGACATCTGCAATCCTAGATGATTTCAGTAGACTTAGATGTGTCCTAGTTTCGCAGAAGATTAGGCCAAATTCTGTGGGAACGAGCAATAGAGAGAGAGAGGCAGGGAGGGAATAATCATATAATGAACAAATAATGCTTGATTTTTTTTTCTTTCAAGCTTTCCCCTTTTTTTTCTACTTTTGGACTGAAAACCAGAGGACAAAAATTGCCTTATTACTGATTTGAGAAAGCCATGTTGGTAGCTTGCTTCTTTTTCTTTCTTTCTTTCTTTCTTTCTTTCTTTCTTTCTTTCTTTCTTTCTTTCTTTCTTTCTTTCTTTCTTTCTTTCTTTCTTTCTTTCTTTCTTTTCCTTCCTTCCTTCCTTCCTTCCTTCCTTCCTTCCTTCCTTCCTTCCTTCCTTTTTCTCTCTCGCTTGCTCGCGTTTGACCAAGGAAAGATGCTTAAAATGGTTATCCAATCCATAGCGTGCACTTCATTGGGCATAAGTCTTAGAATCATAGAATTATCAAGTTGGAAGGGGCCTCTAAGGCTGTCAAATGCAACTTCCTGCTCAAGGCAAGAATCCAAAATAAAAGCAGATCTGCCAGGTGGTTGTCTAAATTGCTCCTCAATGCCTCCAGCCTTGGGGCATTCACCACCTCTTGAGGTCATGGGTTCCATGGCTGTACCCCTCTCACAGTTAAGAAGTTTTCCCTGATATTCCACCGAAATCTGGTTTCCTGTAACATCAGCCCATTGTTATGTGTCCTGCACTCTGGGATGATTAATAATGTTGTTGAACTCACTGGGCTTCCTATAGAAGAGGGCCATTATAACAATGCAGGAAACGTGCATTCTTCATCCATCTACCCATTCACTTCTATCTGCGAGTACAAGATCCTGTTATTGCAAAGTAGCTAACCATATCTACTGCGGGTGGGCAAAACGGGGCCCTCCAGATGCTGTTCAATCACAACATTACAACTGCCAGCGTTCCTCATCACTGGGTAGGAGTTGATGGGAGCTGCTATCAATGCACCATCTGGAGGGTTGCCCGTTGCCTACCTCGGACACAAATATTTCTTGAAGATCTGCAGAGTAGCTCCAGATGAAACCATCCTTGTCTTCGCTCTCACTGTGGCCAGTTCACCATCCGGTGTCGAGGTGCAGCATATCCCATCCACCGAGTGTAACACTCTATGAGACTTTCGTCTTGCCGTCACGCAAGCTAGAAGTCAGCCCATTGCAGCTAATAGGGCTTCTGGGTCTGCAGGGAGGTGCTGGATACCTCCCTGCACATGCCTGGATAATTGGATAGCTCAGATGTTGAGGTCTCTGGGTTGGGAGTTTGACTCCCCCACTGTGCCTGCCGGACAGAGGTTGGACTGGATGATCTATAGGATCCCTTTCAACTCTGCCATTCCAGGACGATTCCACGGGTGGAGAGGATTAGGCCCTGCATTTTGTCCCAGCAATGTTTACAGAAAGAGTCCCTTTAAACAAACAAAAAGGCCTCATTTAAACAATATGACAGAAATAAACCCTTATCCGTATGGCTTAGAGTCTGTCTGGCCTCGCAATGGCATTTTGTGCATCCTAAGTTAAAAATTTATAATTATTACTTATATGCTAATTAGTCAAACGATAAAGAGAGACCCAGCCCTACCCCTCATGAGACTTGTGCCAAAGATGGCTCTTTTCCATGTTCGACAGAAACAGCCAGTCATCAGGAGAGATAATTAGACCTTTGGACGTTTTAAGCAGATGCATCACTCTTGCCATCATTACCTCATCCCAGGTCTTGATATCCTGCATATTAAAAGGTTGAGAAGTTCTTCTCTCTTTTTGTTTAAGTTGTTTTGTGAGTTCCTTCCTGCGCCCATTAAAAATGTCCCGGTGAGTTATTGCTGTTTGAAAAGACAATCAGCCTGGGATTCACTTGGCATTCAAGGGCAGTGATTCAGCCCATCTTGGGTCCCTTTCAGATGGGGGGGGGGGGCAAAATGCAGTCCCCCATCTTGATGTTGCTGGACCACAAATCCCATTTGCTGGGAGCTTCGGTTTGACACCATCCAGATGGCAACGCTTCCCCCGTCTCTGTTTTAAACCTCCGAAGCTGGTGCTAGTGACTAGCGGAAGATATTTCGCCACCTGAAGCAAAGAGTTAGATTATAACTCTTTCATCGTCTGTTCAAACCTGCCGAATTTAGCAGTTTTGGTGCCGGGACTAAGATGAGGTCCTCCACCCCTCATGATGGCAGCTAGATAGTTTAGGGGCTACCGGACTGAGTGGCAAATACAGGCCTGTCCTTCAAGAAGGGGAAAGACCCAGTAACTCAGAAGGAACAGCCAAGACAAGATGGAATTCTCCAGCTAAGAGGTGTGGATGAAGTTCCATATTAGCTTTGAAGCTGCAGCAGCTACTTAACACAACGAATCCCTGTGTGAGAACACACACACACACACCCTCTCTGGACAAAGGCACCAAAGCAGGGATTCAAGTCGGAGGAACTGGTTGGGAGGTTTCCTGTTTTCTGGGAATGTTTCCAAACGCACGTGGAAAAAAACAACCAACCACTTCAATGACCTTCAATGAACAGATAAGCCAAGGAAAGGACCGTGTGGTACCCTTTAATTACAACGAAGTTTATTGTGGGCTGTAACTAGGGCAAGAGTTTGCTCCAGGGTACCAGAATCTAGAGACAATCTACGGATGAGTGTTAGGAAAATAAACGGCAACACCTCCCCGCCCGATTCTTTCCCTTTTCTGGAAAGCATAAGTTTGCTCTTTCTTCTGAATGGATGCCACGTTCTTCTCCTCCTTCCTCTGGAGGAGGGGGCATGCCTAGACCTCAAGGCAGCGTGAAATTATGCCACGGGCCCTCCGTGCCCAAATGGCTGCTTGTGGCTCGGCAGCCATCACGACCCCGACAGCAGGGCCATCCCATGGTTTCCAAAAAGGCCGTGTCCCTGGACTTCAAAGTGGGAGGCGTTGCCCTGCGGGCACCGTGATTTCATCCCTAAGTATATGTGGGAAAGCGGGCAGGGTTTGAAGGAAATGAATATAAAAGAAAAGAGGGAGTGTGTGGCGTGTGCTGAAGGAGAACTGCAAGGTTGATATAACCTTGTGAGCTTTTTCATTGCGTACGCCTGCGACTTCTCAGTGGTGGAACCGAAACGCACCTCGAAAACAAACCTTTGACTTGGGCAGATTTTGCTGGTACGGGAAGCCTGTGGCCGACTTTGATCCTGGAACTTATCAGCGGCACCCCGGGGCAAATATACATTGAATCCCTCCTGTGGTTATTTGCCGAAGTAATTCCTTTGATATCAGAAAAGAGGAAAAGCTTTTGTATGATATAACATCATGAGTTATCCAGCTGGCCCGATTTGCCGCAGACTAGCCCCCCCCTTTTTTTTTATTAATTGGAACGCTCCTGGATATTTAAAGAGGCTATTTTTCTTGCTTCGAGGAAACAGGCTTTTCAAGGAAGGGGGGATATTTTGGTGCAAATTGGCAGAGCAGTTTTCTCCAACTCCGTGCCAAGCCAGAGATGATGGAGTTCGTAGTAAGTTGGAGGTCACTTGATGGCATGAAAGAACAAGAAGAATCATTTATTCATATGTATTCGTTATATTTCTATCCTGCTTTCCCTCCAGTGAGCTCAAGAGAGCCAACCTCACAACTGTCCAATGAGGTAGATCAGGCTGAGAGAGAGAGTGATCAATCCGCTCAAGGTTGCCCAATGAGTTTCATAGCTGGTCAGAGACTTAAGCCAGGATCGCCTAGTTACGGTCTAGCTTCCCAAACGGTGAAACTGATAGGATTATTTGTTTTTGCTCTTCTAGCTGTGGCATGAAGCTCCATGGACCTGAGTTTGTGACTATCAAGGAAAAACAATTCATGTCGATGCTGGTATTTATTGTTTAGTCGCTAAGTCATGTCCAACGCTTCGTGACCCCATGGATCAGAGCACGCCAGGCCCTCCTGTCTTCCGCCTGCCTCCTGGAGTTGGGTCAAATTCATGTTGGTCTCTTCAATGACCTTGTCCATCCACCTCATCCTCTGTCGTCCCCTTCTCCTCTTGCCTTCATACTTTCCCAACATCAGGGTCTTTTCCAGGGAGTCTTCTCTTCTCATGAGGTGGCCAAAGTATTGGAGCCTCAGCTTCAGGATCTGTCCTTGCTGGTATTAGACAATAGCAAAACACACCTTGAGTCTTGTGTCCAGTTCTGGACATCGCACTTCAAGGAGGATGCTGACAAATTGGAACAAGTGAAGAGGATCAGGGCACGGGAAACCAAGTGCTAGGAGGAAAGGCTGAAAGAACTGGGCAGGCTTAGCCTTGAGAAAAAGAAAACAGGAGATAGGATAGCCCTTTTCAAATACTTGAAAGGCTGTCCTACAGAGGAGGGGCAGGATCTGTTCTCGATAATGCCAGAGAGCACAACATGCAACAATGGGTTCAAGTGACAGGAAGCCAGATTTCGGCTATCAGGAAAAAAAACTTCCTAACTGTTAGAGCAGTACGACAGTGGAACCTTGAGAGGTGCTGAATGCTCCAACACTGGAGGCATTCAAGAGAAAATTAGACTGACATCGGTCCGATCTGATTTGAATTGGAACCCTGCCTTGAGCAGGGGGTTGGACTCGATGGCCTTCAATGCCCCTTACAACTCTGATTCTATGAAAGGAGGCTGCTAAAATTATTTACACGAGCCCTTAGACCTGGCCCCCACGCCTGCAGGCCTGCCTCTATGATGAGGAACAAGAAACGACCTCAGAGGGAGGAGGAGGAAGGAAGCGAGACCTAAGAATAGCAAGCTACACTGAGATCTAGAAAAAACAAGATTGGGGGGAACATATTGATTATCCATTTCCCATCCATGCTGCTTGCTACACCTGTAGTAATAGCCCTGTTTCCCTTGGCCCAGAATAATAGTAGAGTCCAGAAAAGGTACTGTTTCAAATATGGAATATACTGGCCGTACTGGATAGGGGTGGGTGGGTTCTGGGATTCCTAGACCAAAATGGTTTATCTTAGCTCCTTGTACTCTGTGCGGTGTCTTGACATGTAGAGGCAACCCCCCCTCAAGGTACCCTACAGGCTAGAAGGAATTAAGGCCAAGATTCTCCTAACACAGTTTTCCTCCCTTGCTAAGTTTTATAACACCTTGCTGGAGGCAAACACCTGTGATTCCATAACCGTCCGTGCTTTCTGTGTCGATCTGGTTGGCCTAATAAATTATCCCCCCCAGAAGGGGTTTCGGATCCTGTTTTGCATCAAGGCGGCTTGCTGCGATGATGATTGTCGTTTCAGGATAATGGAGTGGATACAATTCCACACAAAAAGCATTAGATGGCAGCAGTGACATGGAAAGAATACAACCAGTTCCTTGTTCAAGCCCAGAACGTATAGGGATGTGTTTTGTTTCCGGAAGAGCCATCAAAACCCCCTAGGCAGCATGGCCTAAGGACATTTTTTTAATTCCAAAGCAATCACTTTTCTTACCTATACCTCCCAAATTTGTTATGTTTCAACTTACAGAGACCCCCATGGATGAGTTACCTCCAAAATGTCCTATCATTAACAGGCCTGCTTCAGCTCTTGCAAAGTCAAATCTGTGCACTAGGACTCAGGAGACCTGGGTTCGAAACTGGACGCTGCTTGGCCATGGACACTCATAGGGGCTGTGTGGAACTGGTAACACCACTCTGTGACAGCCCTATTGGGGTCACTATGAGTCCGTTTTGAGTTTACGGCACATGATATACAGATGGAAAGAAAGCAGGAAGCATAAAAGGAAGAAATGCAAAGATCACGCTTGCTTCCATTAATCAAAAACTAAAATGAAGGAAAAGCCCCACCTGATTTTGACTCATACCTGACACTTTGTTCAATTTCTTTTTATTATTATTGCTTTATTGCTCTGTTATTGGAGATTTAATTCAGAGACTGATGTTGTAACAATCAGACAGACAATGTTGTCATCCTATGCAGACCTGCTGATTTATTGCCTTCTTATATATGGCATTTAACGCTAAGGACTCTGCCTAGGTAAAGCCAAACACACCCATCATGAATCATCCATCATGCATGCAGTCACATGGCATAGATGTGTGGCTTTGCCCATATCAGTTTGCATGATAAGGGGAGGGAGGGAAGTGGCATCATGATGTTGAAGCTTTCCACCTGGTCAGAAACATCCCCACTATGGTGACTCCCATTGGGCTTCTATTTAAAATATAGACTTTTCCCCCAAATTAACATTTGTAAGTGATGGCTAGAAGCCTATCCAGACATCTTACACTAGTAAGGAAAATGATCTTTCTTTCTTTCTTTCTTTCTTTCTTTCTTTCTTTCTTTCTTTCTTTCTTTCTTTCTTTCTTTCTTTCTTTCTTTCTTTCTTTCTTTCTTTCTTTCTTTCTTTCTTTCTTTCTTTCTTTCTTCCTTCCTTCCTTCCTTCCTTCCTTCCTTCCTTCCTTCCTTCCTTCCTTCCTTCCTTCCTTCCTTCCTTCCTTCCTTCCTTCCTTCCTTCCTTCCTTCCTTCCTTCCTTCCTTCCTTCCTTCCTTCCTTCCTTCCTTCCTTCCTTCCTTCCTTCCTTCCTTCCTTCCTTCCTTCCTTCCTTCCTTCCTTCCTTCCTTCCTTCCTTCCTTCCTTCCTTCCTTCCTTCCTTCCTTCCTTCCTTCCTTCCTTCCTTCCTTCCTTCCTTCCTTCCTTCCTTCCTTCCTTCCTTCCTTCCTTCCTTCCTTCCTTCCTTCCTTCCTTCCTTCCTTCCTTCCTTCCTTCCTTCCTTCCTTCCTTCCTTCCTTCCTTCCTTCCTTCAGAACTGTCAGCCAGAATAATGGTGCACACCAGTTATGCAATTGGGTGGTTGAACACTCTGGATTCCGGCCATGAAGCAGCAAATGCAAATTATACCCAGACCAGTGTCTTTTTAAACATATTTGGCAAGGCTGATGTAATTTCTCTCAGGGGAACGATGCATCATTTTCTGTTACATCTCAGGCAGCAAAATTATCTGGGGTGATCCTTAGTTACGTATATGGCCGTGTGCTGTAAACATGGGTGATACTGTTATATAAATAAATGCATAAAGCACCACAGGGGAAGGATCTGCTGGATGAAACAAAGGTATATCTCTTCACTAGAATTTCCTTTTGATTTTTTTTCTACACCGAGGCAAACCACCAGCGAAACCAAGAAAAGAATTCTTTCTTAATGACTCTTACTAGAAAAGGATTGCATGAATCAGAGGAAGTTCCCGGAGATTTTGAAAGGGTGGCTGGATTGAGCCATGTTTAACCAAGAAGAAAACATAAGGTGGTGCTGCCAGGTAGACAGACACCTCTTTGCTTCTGGCAACAATATTTCTGGAGAAAGCTTTGAGGCAGATGCTCGTGGTTCCACTCTGCAGATCGGACAGGGAAGAAGAAATTGCCAAATGGAGCAGGAATGGCTGGCTTACATTTTGAGAGCGAGTGTGGAAGAGCAGTTAGATTGCTAGACTTGAGCTTGAGAGATGCAGGTTTCTAGTCCCTGTTGATCCATTAAACTTGCTGGAAGGCCCCGGTCTAGCCACATTGCCTCTGCCAGACCTACTTTGCTGGTTGGGGCTTGTTAGTGAAAAGGAAAGCTGGAAATGTGAGCAAGAACTAACTAAGAAGCAACACTGGCCTTTCAAGATTGTTCCCCCAACTTCAGAATAAGGTCTTGATCTCCGGGAATCTAAAGCTGCTGGACTGCCCCAGCGCTAGCAGGTTTTCTTCATTGTGAGTGACAGTCATCCAATTCTCCCCTCGGATTTATTGTCTTCTTCTTTCTCATTCATTTGTTTTATGCTGTATTCCGCCCTGAAACCTGCTTGGACATAGGCCAGTGAAAATAACTTCCTCTCCCACAAATAAGTAACTATTGGAGGGCCACAAAGCAGAGGCAAAATAAGAGAGGAATCTGACGCTATTTCAGTTACATGTAATTTCAGTACATGAAGCAATAGCAATAATTGAAATAATAGTGGGCTCTTTTCTTGCTGATCCCCGTCTCCACCCTCTCTCCTGTTTCCTTGTGATACATGGCAAATATCTGAACTTCTCTGGAAATCCCACGCCTGCTTTCTCAGCGCCATCCCTCCAACCCCATAAGATCAGCCACACGAGAGGAATTTTTGAAGCCTAGCTACCGTTCTCGGGAACAGCTCTTCAGAGTACTGAAGCTCTACTATGTTTGGTCGCTTCCGTTCTTGTTCACGGACCTGTTGGTTTGGGTTCAAAGGTGCTCTTCAGCCTACCAGAAAACCATCAGTCCTGGAAAGGCTGTTATCGGTGTAACAGATGAGCGTTGCCTGAGAACATCTGACCGTGTTTTTCCATCCCTGTGAGCTGTGTTCCAAGGCCTTTTAAACAGCTCATTAAGGTTGATCTCACGCAGCCTGTATCTGCCCACCTCCCCTGTCTATCTCATTGTATAATGCAACCTTTGCTCATCAATTGCGGTGTGGTGGGTACGGCAATCTTTCTCCACTCTTAGGCCTTGTGTAAGCGAATTCAGGGAATGGCACCATTGCCTTTTTCCCCTTCCTTTGAGTCGCCGTTCCTGAGCGACTGTTCTTCTAGTGCAGTGGTTCTTAACCTTTTTGAAAGAAACGCCCCCTTGAGCCATTGAGGAAGTTATCATCGCCCCCCTCCCTGTGGTGATGATATCTTATTTATTTATTTATTTATTTATTTATTTATTTATTTATTTATTTATTTATTTATGAATGAATGACACTTAAATCCAATGACCCCTGAAAACAAAATTCAATTCCAAGAAAATGAAATGCCCCCAAAAAGTAACATTTAATGATTTAGTTGCAAGCGAATTTTAAGATGCAAAAAGAAATATAAAAAGGGCATAAAAACAAACCGCAATGCAGGAACTAAAAATTTCAAGATGAAATCTCTGAAACTAAATTAAGATTGGAGGAAAATATATATTCATGCACATTGTAAAAAGGCTGCAGCCATCTTCACAGGTTTGGCTTGCTCCAGCGCCCCCCTACCGCCCCCCTTCTGCTCCAGCGCCCCCACGCCGCCCCTTTTCGTTCTACCGCCCCCCTGAAAAATGAAATCGCCCCCTGGGGGGCATTACCGCCCACGTTAAGAACCACTGTTCTAGTGTAACTATATAGGCAGCTGATCAGCAAGGATAAAAGAGGAGGCTTCACCTGTTGAAAGCCTGCCTATCATGCAAAATGCACTAAGACAGAAAAAGGTGCCACTAGGTTTATAATGCTTTGAATGCTTTGAATGTTTTATTTTGATGTGTTTTAATGCTCTGAGTTTACTGCTTATTGGCATTTTATTATTTCGAATTTTTATTTTAAATTATATTCAGTTGTATTTATATGTTGTAAACCACCCAGAATGGTCTTGGCTAGATAGGTGATATAAAACTCAATCAATCAGTCAATCAATCACAATTGAATGGTCTGAGCTTGACAATAATAATTATTATGCGTCTTCAAGTCAATTCTGACTTATGGTGGCCCTTTTTCAGGGTTTTCCAGGGAGTGCTTTACCCTTCCCTTCCTCTAGGGGGCGCCCTGGGACTGTGCAGCTTGCCCAAGGCCACCCAGGCTGGCTCCACTTGCAGGAGGCACAGAGGGGAATTCGAACTCCCAACCTCTTTCTCCACAGCCAGAGACCTAAACCACTGAGCTGTCCAGCTTGATGATGGGACTGTTTTGAAGGCTTTGTTTTCCATTTTTGGAACAAAGAAATAGATAACTGGAGATGAGGGAGATTAATGTGTATTTTTTTAAAAAAATAGCAATATTTTAAAAATACTTGCCGAGCTTCAGTGATGCTTAGAGGAGATCTAAGTGCAACCTTGCTGTGAGGAACATAGATCTTATGGCAACCCGAGTGTGACTTTGAGATGGGTTGTTATGTATTACATCTCTGACTAGGTGTTTAGCAGGACCTGTGTTGGTATTTGTTTGTTCCTTTTAACTATTTGCATACATATTGTTTTAGCATGAATATTGTATTTCAACAATGCAAGCTGCCTCTTTAAACTCATTCTTCTTAGCTTTAAATATTGGCTTCTCATAATGTTGTCAGCTTGGTGGTTTTTAGCTTTAAAAATGGGACCGGCGGGATAAAAAAAAATATTTAAAATCAATGAAACAATTTTAAAAAGTCACTTTGGACCTACAGCAATCCTAGGACTGGATGATTCCCAAAAGGTCCCATTATGAACACCCCAGTTCTGGGCTTTGCAAACGCGAAGCCCTGGCTTCCTTTTGGAATCAAGGCATCTCAATCCTCTTTTCCTGCTGCTGCTGCCGTCAACTTTTGCAAGCGTTATCGTCTCGTCCAAAGGGGGAGGAGCGCGCCGGCTCCCTCTATTAAGGAAGGCTCTCCCGCTCTCAGCGCGCACACGCTCGCCCCCCCTCCCGCCCGGGGAAGACCCTGGGGGCGGAGCCTCTGGGCGAAAGGGGCGGGGGCAGGAGCGGGCCACGCCTCTTGCCTGGAGGCCAAATAGGCTGCCAAGGGGGGGGGCTCACCCTTCCAGTTGCCTGCCAGTGGGTCTTGCAGCAGGGCGGTGGAAGGGAGCGGAGCTGGCCGGCTCGGTGGGAGTCATGGAGGACGCGGAGAAAGGCGCCCGACGGAAACAGGAGCCCATAAAGATCGGAGGTGGGTGACACCCAGAAGCTGGCCCCGTTCTTGGGGAGCCGTGGGAAAGAGGGCGGCCAGCTGCTGGCTGGCTTGCTTGTTTATTTGCTTAGCTCAGTTTCATATCCTCCCTCTCCGTTGAGCCCCGGAACCTGCTTCCCCTCTCGCCCACCGCCAGCTATAGCTAGTCTCTGAGCGCGTCCAGAGTGCCGCCTCCTTAGCTTCGCTGCCTCCCATCGGAGCCAGATCCTGGAGAAGGACGTTTGTGGTTTTCAAGAGCAGGAGGTTCAGCGCTGCGCCCCTATATATATATACAGTATGTGTGTATATATTCCTTGCAGGGTGGGGTGGGGTGTCGTTTCAGGCTCCTCTGAGCATGCACCGAGCGCGCCTTTCTAAGCGTTGAATAAACCGCACGCTGCCAGGAACGCGGCCGCAGCCCCCGGTGGTCCTTGTTAATAATAATTTTATTTTTTCAAGTCGTACAGTCCCTGGTTGCCTTCCAAGGGTTAAGAAGATGCGTAGTGAGGGAGTCCATTTGGAAAAAGCTTAGTCTGATCTAAGAGTGGGGCACAGGCAATAAGAAGGGTGTCCCTGAGAATATGCAGAGTGCCTTATTTCATCGGCAAGCAGCTGCCATCATCTGGCAGAGAGATGTACTGTAATATTTGAGTTTTCTCTAGTAGAGGTTTTGCTGGAGTTGTTGTATTGGCTTGGTGGAGGAAACCTCTCCCCTTCTTTGTGTGGGGAAGCCCAGGGCGGGCTTATTGGGGGCAGAGGTTCTTCGGAGTTATGTATTTAATGCATTTATATTCCACCTTTGATCTCGGGAGCGTAAGATGCGATACGATCCTTCATTTGTGAACTCAGAGCTGTTCGAGGTCACTCCAAAATCTGGATGGCAAAGTGTGACAGCTGATAAGAAATAATTCATTCAAGATAAGGGAGCAATGGAAAGACCCGTGGAAAAAAGATAAGGAGGTGTGAGAGCAAATCAGACCTGAACTCTCTCTAGGTGTGAAAATGGTTAAAGGGAAGCTAGCATATCTGGAGATACCACTAGAAGACGAGAATGGAAAAAAAGACAATAATGCTGGGAAAAGTGGAAGGCAGCAGGAGAAGAGGAAGGCCAAACGTGAGATGGATTCAATAGATACGGGAAGCCATGCTCTTGAGCTTGTAAGAGCTAAGCAGGGATATTAATGATGGGACCTTTCAGAGATGTCTCATTCATAGGGTGAAAATATCAGTCTGTGTTTTTTTTTTCATGTACAGCCATCTACATTTATTCAAATATAGTCCTGTCCTCCTTCTGGTTGCTGCACTGTGGTGGAGGGCAGGGTTTCACTTAACTGGGGATTATTTGGGGGGTAGGGCTTAGCCTCTTGAATCAGACTGGCCTCTGCCCCACATTTTGCTTTTCTTTTTAACTTTATGGTTTTTTTTCCCCCCTGCCTTAAGAATTGAGAAACCTAATTGTAGGCCGGGAGTCTCAGATTGCGACCCAGACACGCTGGAATCTCCCATTTGGGACAACGCACTAGGTTTTGGGATACAAATGGGCCTCCGTCCCTTTCCCGCTTCCATGGCATCCAAAATAATTTCCTGGTGATTCCTTAGACAAACCCCCTTTACTGCAGCGATATCTTGAGAAAAAGCAGGCCCTCAGACGAGGAATCCTGGGGGCAAATGCAAAACTGAATAGCAGAGCTTGTTTTTGTTTTTAAATTGTATCTAGGGGTTAATTTGTTTGCACAGCTACATTGCTTGTGATCAACAGCAACAACCTCCGTCAGGTTTTGAGCAAACCTCAGGAGGAAAGTTCTGTGGAGGGAGGCTTTGGGTTTAGGTACAAACCGATTTCACTGGAGAAAGTTACTTCTATTTGCATTGCATCTGCTCCTTGAAAGGGGTTTTCGGAGGTCGGACGGAAACAAGGTCTTCTTCCTTGCTTCCATCAAGCAGGACTTGGGGGCAAAGACTGCAGCTGGGCGATGCAGCTTTGGAAAGAGGAAAAGAAACTGATACAAATAAAGGGCGTGGGGTAGCGTTGTGGCGTTCAACCCAAGAGATGTCTCATCAGGAATAGGCCCCACGGAGTTCAAGGGGGCTTACACGTGCACCCCTAGAATAGTTGAGTCAGGAGGGGCCTCTGAGGCCATCAGGTCCAACCCGAAACATTCGGGGTTGGACCCGGGGAGGGCAGGCGAAACATAGAAGTTGCAGGACAAGGAAAGCAACCAAGAGGGTGGGGCTTCAGAAAGAGAAGGGGGTCACTCACCCCTTCACTGATGACCGGGAGTCACCAATAAAGGTGGACACAGACTGGTTTGGCTCCATCGGCCACTCACCAGGGCCAGCAGCTTCCACGTTTTTCTTGCCCCATCTCTGACATCATCAGAGGTGTGGCTCTGACCCTAATGTCAGGATCATGGACATGATCACCCCAACCAAAACCATTCAATGCACAGAAAAGTTGAAGTATGGACTTTCTTTTCCCTGACCGCCTCCAAATATTCCAGGGTTCGGAAATCTCCTGTTTTGGACTGCCAATCTCTGGATTCCCTAGCCATCCTGGTCACACTGGGCATCGTAGCCCATAGGAGGCAAAGAATTCCCAAGCTTTTCCACTCCCTTCCGGGATTTCACAATGACTGCCCATTTCCCGACTAACTAAAGACTGTGGATTTTGCAACTAAAAACAGGAATGCAAGCCAAACCTTACCCAAGAGGTTGCATAATGTTGTGGAGGAACTGAATTCACAGGAAGGACGCCAGGGCAAAAACAGAGTTTACTGGGTTTTGCATGGGAATCTCTGCTGAGCTTCCTGTAAATGGAATTCCTGCACGGTTGTGTGTACAGCATTTGGGGTTTCTGCCTGGCTCTGATTACCACATTGCATCAAGGGTGATCCTATTCAAAAGAGGGCAGTGCTTTCAGCTTGAATGGTTGCATAGGGGTAGTGGCACCTTTGCACAACTGTCGAAACAAATACAGCCCAGCTGTTTCCTTGTTGAAGCGTTCTCAGCCGAAAGACATCTGTGCAAGTGGTTTCAGTGTGTAGCCCACATAGTTATGTTGCAAACCACCTAGAGAGTGGCTTAAGTGCGGTGGGATGGTATATAAGCAGCACAAAGTGTTCTGTTTACCTTCTCCCCCGTGTTACATAACAGCACTGATGTTACCTGTCTGTCATGGGTTTGGAGGGAAAGTTCCATCCTATGGGGAGTGGAAGGCGGGACATCAGGAGGAGGGGCTGTACTGTATAAATATGTGATGCCTGTGTGGTGAAGGGAGATGCTGAGACAGACTGTGAGACACTGGGTTGGGACGAAGCAGCAGCTGGGGAAGAAGAAGCTGTTGTGGGAGTCTGGGTGTCTGACAGGGTACTACTGTGTGTCAGAGTACCAGCCTGAAAGGTTCAGGGGTCTGTTGGTTAGCCAGAACTGATGGGTTCAGGGTCTGTGCTTTAAGTTAAAGGTTCTAGGTGAACCAAACTGTATGCTTATGTGTGTGAGAATAAGCCACGTTACTTTATTTTATTCACCTGATTGTTTTATTTACCCTGTTTGTATTTAAAATAAACCTTATTCTTTTGTTGTTTAAAAATCCATCCCTGGTCTGTGTGACTTATTATAGGGAATGGTTGGTGGCAGCTTAGTAACTGTGTGATAGATCCCAGTAGGTCTGGGTTTGTCACATTGATTGGTGTCCAGCGTGTGGGATACGACTGGTCCAGTTGTCCAGCGGTCCAGCAAAGCCTTGGCAGGTGTGCCCAGAGCAAGGGGGGTCTAGTCAGGGACAGTCTGAGGCGCGTAGGTAATCTTCTAGGTGTACCTCACGGGGAGGTGCGCTAGTAGAAGAACGTGCCAACTGGGGAGACTTAGATTAAGGTGCTCTGAGGCAGCCTAGTTTTGGCGGGAAAAAGCTGAGGAAAAACTGCGTAGCAACAGCGAGCTAGCTTGCCAGCTGAGAGGCCCAGCAGAGGGGGGTAGGCTCTGACTCGATACTGTTGCAAGTTTAGTGCTGAAGAACAGCAGCAATCTCTAGGGAGAGCTGGTTCTGAGGCAAAAAGGAAAAAAGTGGTCGTTTTATTCTGAGGCTTGACTTTTTAAAGCAGCCTGTTCTGAGGGGGGGGTATGCCCTTGACTCGAAGCCAAGTAGCAGACATGAGTGAAGTGAAAGACCCCCAGATTGACCAAGGTTCTGAGGATGAATTTGGCTCAGTGCAAGGTGACAGCACAGGAGAGCAAGACCCAGAACTCAGAAAAATACTCATAGCCCAACAGCATGAACTGAGGGTGAGGGAAATGGAGGAAAGGGAAAGAGAGAAACAGCGGCAATTTGAATTAGAGAGAGAGAGAGAAAGAATGGAAATGGAGAGGGAGAGAGAGAGAATTGCTCTGGAAAAAGAAAGAATGGCGTTTGAATTAAGAAAACTGGAAATGATGAACCAGAACAATAATAATAATAGGGATTCTGAGGGAGGCCAACTGTCTAAGGCTGACCTGAAGAAATTCCCTGTGTACCACAAGGGAGATTGTCCTGAGGTGTTCTTTTCCTTAGTGGAAAGAGCGTTTGTGGACTTCTCAGTGAGGGAAACTGAGAAGATGACCATCATGCGTTCTTTAATCAGTGGTAGCCTGGCTGAGGTTTATGCCGAGATGCCTGAGGAACGGATGAAAGATTTTGCAGAGTTTAAAAAACTGGTGTTCGCAAGACATGGGATAAATGCAGAGCAGCTGAGACAAAGATTCAGGTCCCTTACCAAGAAGCCAGAACAGACTTTTACCCAAGTGGGGGCCCAATTGGTGAGGCTGCTTGAGAAATGGCTATCGCAGGAGGGGACAGAGACCTATGAACAGCTTAAAGACTTGATAGCCCTGGAACAGTTCTATTCAGTTCTGCATGGGGAATTGAAATTCCAGGTGAGGGAAAGGAAACCGAAATCTGTGGCAGCAGCCGCAGAGATCGCAGATTTTATCTCCCAAATAAGAAAGCCCTTGGGTGAGGGGAAATCTGTAGGTAAACCCAAAGAAACCTACAGCAAGTACTCTCAGGGACCAGGGAAAAGCCAGCAAGGGGGAGGGGCCCATGGTGAAGGGAAGCCCTCAGGCATGAAACCAAGCCCTCAGAATTTGGAGGGAAAACCGAAACAAGAGGAGAGAGAATCAAAATACACCAGAAAATGTTATTTCTGTCAGGGAAAGGGTCATCTAATCTCAGAGTGTGAGATATTAAAGCAGCTAAAAGGAATGGTGCCTCAGGAGTCTAGTGGGACCAAGCCAAAAGCTGTGTTCTGTGTCCAGAAAGAGCAAGGCTCAGTGTCACTGAGGGAGCCTGTTGCCATGGCTACTCAGTCTGGAACAGCTACCTATGCTGATCAGGCTGAGGAAAATGGTCCTCTTATAGAGGTAAAGCGCTGCTTGCTGGTAAAAACAGATTCTCAGTTGTTTGAGACAGCCGGGGTGGACGTAGGAATACTTGACCGTCAGTATAGGGGGCTGCGGGACACTTGTTCCCAGGTAACCCTGTGCCATCCAGATATTATTCCTCGGGAGTTTATAATCCCAAATGAGAGCATAAAGGTGGCAGGGATTGAGGGGCAGGTAATCTCTCTGCCAGTAGCAGAGGTACCTGTCAACTTTCAAGGCTGGAGGGGAGATTGGCGGCTAGCGATTTCATCGACTCTGCCAGCAGCCGTGCTCGTGGGAAATGACCTGGCTGAACATGTGAAACGGGTGCTAGTGATTACACGCTCACAAGCCACCACGGGGACAGTTCAGGGGGGTAATGATGAGCCAGAGACGGAGGCAGAGGGGAGTTCAGAAGCTGTGGTGGAAACCTTAACCACAGACAGCAGATTTGGACAGGAGCAAAAGGCAGACGCCACTCTCCAAAAGTGTTTTGAACAGGTGACTGACGCTCAGCTAACACCTGAAACCCCAGTGAGATTTCTGGAGAAAAAGGGGATTTTATATAGAGAGACCCTGAGGAATATCTCAAAAGGGGGAGATGGGAACAGAAGTCAGCTGGTGGTACCTGAAAAGTATCGCCCCATGATCTTACAAAGGGGTCACTCTGACATGTTTGCTGCACACTTAGGGGTGAAAGGGCCCCTTGATTTGATCAAACAAATTTGGGAGCAGATCACCCAGGATGACCCACAAGACGTTGTGACTTACATAGACACCTTGATGAATGACCTAAGGAGAAATCTAGAGCTGGCAGCAGAAAACCTGCAAGCGCAGAAGGTCAGACAGAAAACATGGTATGACCACAAAGCTAGAGAGAGGCACTTTGACCCAGGGGAGGAAGTGCTTTGGCTTAGGCCCTGCAGGGAGTACAAACTGCAGCTCAAATGGGCAGGACCATATAGGGTCATTTCCAAGATGTCAGACCTGAACTACCTTATAGAGCAGGAGGAGAACCAAGCAAGGAGGGTGGTTCATGTGAATGCCCTAAAACCCTACTACCGAGGGGAACAGAGGGTTTTATTCGCGATAAAAGCAGCTGAGAGTGAGGAAGCGGAATTACCCTTCTGGGAGGGTAGAGGGGAAGTAAGATACAACCCAGAGGAGGTAAAGATCAGTCCTGCACTCACCCAAGACCAGCAGCTAGAACTAAAAATGCTGCTTAGTAAATATCAACAGGTGTTTTCCAACAAGCCGGGGATAGTGAAGGGAGTGATGCATCGGATCCACACCGGGGATGCACCCCCGCAGGCAGTATCCCCATACCGAGTAACGGGACCCTATAGGGACAAGGTGCGGAAGGAGCTGGACGAGATGCTGAGGGAGAACATAATCGTCCCCTCTTCTAGTCCTTGGTCCTCTCCGATAGTCCTTGTGGACAAGCCTGATGGGAGCATTAGGTTTTGTGTCGATTACAGGAAATTAAACCGTGTAACCACTCCTGATGCCTACCCAATGCCCAGGCTAGACAACCTGATTGAAACCATAGGGGGTTGTCGGTTCATCTCATCATTGGACCTGGTAAAGGGATATTGGCAATTAAGAATTGATCCCAGGGATCAAGAAAAAACTGCCTTTTGCAGCCCTTTTGGTCTCTATGAGTTTCGAGTCCTGAGCTTTGGTCTCAGAAATGCACCAGCCACATTCCAAAGGCTGATGGACCAGACCTTGGCAGGGCTCAGTGACTTTACAGTGGCCTACATTGATGACATAGGGATCTTCAGTAATACCTGGGAAGATCACCTGATACACCTGGAGTTAGTGCTGCAGAGGTTAAGTGCAGCAGGGCTAACAGTAAAGGCCAGCAAGTGTCAGCTGTTTCCTTGTTGAAGCGTTCTCAGCCGTTTCCTTGTTGAAGCGTTCTCAGCCGAAAGACATCTGTGCAAGTGGTTTCAGTGTGTAGCCCACATAGTTATGTTGCAAACCACCTAGAGAGTGGCTTAAGTGCGGTGGGATGGTATATAAGCAGCACAAAGTGTTCTGTTTACCTTCTCCCCCGTAGCACTTAAAACACTCTCAGAGCCATTTAAAGTTTAATTGTGCAGACGACGCACTCGCTGGGTACTCATCCTGCTGACCTCAGAAGGATGGAAGGCTGAGTCACCCTTAAGCCGACTACCAGAACCTATCCGGATCGAAATTGGGTCGTGAGAAGAGTCTTGACTTCAGTACTGCAGTGTAACCACTCTGCCACAAAGCCCATTTCCATCCTTTCCTGCATCTTGAGGATAGCGAAAAAGTCAGAAGTAACAGATGGGACATGTAAGTTGCAAACAGAGAAAAAATGTAAGAAAGGTGGGTGTCTGACCACAATGGAAAGGATTGCTTTGCTGGGAGCAACCTCTCCTGAAAGCCCCCTCAAAATACTAGCCTTAGTGCTGGATCAGTAAGGGCCAGCTTGTGCATGGATGAGGGTGAATTGCTTATTCCCTGTACATTGCACCGTTCCCAGGAAATAGCTGGCGTAAATATTGGAAAGGAAAAATGTTCTTCCATCCTTAGTGTGAAGAAATGCCAGAGGAAGGCAAACTGAAGGACGAATTGGCACCGTCCCTCCTTTTTGCATCTGTCTTGCATCCCCTGTGAATGATCTCTTCCCCCCCCCCCCACTTGTTTTGCCTGTTCATTAGCTGCAATCATCATGTCTCCAGGCTCGGCGCAGCGCTCTGGACGTCCTCCAGGCCTTTGGTTGCCAGGAGAGGCACAGCATGTAAGACCGAGGGCAGGACCGAGGAAGGGAAGGACTGCTTTAGGCTGGCAGATCCTTTGTCCATCTAGCTTTATTCCAATCCAGTCCAAGCTGCTAGTCCCGTTGAGGTCAGCAAAGCTGCTGGTCTGGCTTAAATTCAAGTCCATGTCAGGCTCATGGGGGTCAGGCTGCAGAATAACACTCTTCTTATTCTCATTGACATTCTGACCAGCTGAAACATCTATTCCGTCAAATCTTATTAGCATGCGAACAGGGCCTTCCAGATCTTGGCCAGATCTGCCAAGAGTTTGAGCCCTGGGCAGTAAATCTTCTCCAAGCAGCTCTATACAGGAAATCCATTAAAGAGACCTTCGGTCTGCAAAAATGTTCTTTTTCTAGTGTTTTAGACCACGTCGCGCCCGAAATGCTGCTCTTTCCGTGCTTGAAACACTTCATGCATGTTTACAAAGAACTCTTAAGGAGGTAACCCCTACCTTTCTAAAGATGTTTGAACCATTCTTACACACACACAAACAACCTTGTGGAGATTTTGAGCAGTCTGTAAGAAACAGAAGAACAATGGTGAATCAGACCAGATGACTTAATTCTGGATTCCGTTCCCATTGTGGTGAAACAAGCACACACACACCGGATGCTCACAAGGAAAAGAATTCTATTTGTGTCCCTCTGCAGCTTGTGTACCAAGATTTAACATTGCACATAGACTGGTGTGCTGCACACTAGTGGTAGCCTACGGCGGTCATCAGACCTTATCTTTCATGAATCTGTCTAATCCTCCAAACTGGCAGCCATCCTGTCATCTTGTGCCGGGGAGTTCCATAATCCAGAAATCCATTGTTTGAAGAAGGCTTGACTTTGGCCTGCGCTTCATCTCCCATTGTTCAACTCCACTGGATGACCCCTGCGCTTCTGGTACTTTACATGTATTACCAGAACTGGCCACTAGAGGGAGCGAAGCTATGAATATTTGTTAGTGAAGAATTTATAGCGTGGTCTCTGGTGCCCTCTAGTAGCCAGTTCTGGTAATACACGTTAAAATATTTTTCCTGTGTTTTTTTTTTACCATACTGTATATAATTATCCACAGTTTTTAGTCTCCACAGGGGGCTTGGAACCAATCCTCAGCAGATATGGGGGTCCTACTGTAAGATAGTTTGTGCTACATTTCCAAATATATGTGTCTTCTTTTTCTCCCTTTCCTCCAGAGAGCCCTAATACAGGCCTTGGGTTCTGCGGTTGGCTCTTGGTCATCGTTTCATTCCTTTTGGTCCTTGTGACTTTCCCTATCTCCATCTGGCTATGCATAAAGGTAAAAAAAAAAGTCCCTTGGGAAATATTGATAGGGTTGGATTCTACAATATTCTTGGTTTGTTATTTCTGGCCTCCTTTTGGAGGAGAGAAATCCTGCTGTTTAGTGCAGTAAATTGCCACTAGAATTAGGCCATTAAATCAGTGGACCTTAAAGAGCAATTAACTTACCAAATCCCCCACTACTTTAGTTGAGGCTTGCTATGCTAAGCAACAGGATTTCAGCTGTTGAGAGCTGGTCATGATGCGGTCATGTTCGTAAGAAGACACTCCCATTCATCTGTACTTAAATGGATAGGGCCGGCTCTGCCGTTAGGTGGCAGAAGCAATGACCTCAAGGGACCAATGCCCTGAGGTGGGGTGGGGAGGGAACAGGAGGGACAGTTCTTGCTGAATCATCATCATTTTAGAACTGCAGAGCTGGAAGGGACCCTGAGGATCATCCAGTCCAGCCCCTATCAAGGAGGCCCCGTGGGGGGAATTGAACTCCCAACCTCTGGCTTCACAGCCAGAGACCTAAACCTCTGAGCTATCTAGCAGTCCTGGCTCAGCTGTCCCCTCGGCAGAACATATATACCACACAGTCTGCCGTAGATTCCCTAAGCTAGCTTGTTGCTTCATGTCTGATGGAGAACCCTATACTTGGTTAAGTAATGAATTAAAATTAAAATACTGTATAATTGTCTTTTTAACCAGCTCTTGTTCATAGAATGGGGTGCAGGCTACCATCATTTTTTTTCCTGTCCCAGGTAGCAAAATATCTGGGTCAGCCATGCAATCCAGATTGCTTTGGATCTTTGGAAGGAAGCATTCCGCAGACTGGTTTTTTGTACTGCGTCTACATTGCATGGTCTAAAATTAACTCCTTTCAGCATTATCACTTCCTCTATAGTATCTTGTATGTGCTAGATGTGACTGTTAGGGCACAAATAGGTAATTAATGTTCACAATGAGAGAGGGGGAAATACACCTTAGGAAAACGCTCTGTGATTGCCCTCCTCTTTTATTACAGATTGTCAAGGAATATGAACGCGCCATCATCTTTCGGCTGGGGCGCATCCTTAAAGGAGGCGCAAAAGGGCCAGGTAAGTGTATGTGTGTGCATTTGTATGTACACATGTATACTGTGGTACAATACATGATGAAAGGCAGCCTCTCAATCATACAATGTTTTTTCTATGTAAAGTTACTGTTTCCTGCTCAGTCTTAAGATACAATTTATATGTGATTTGTTTATTTAAAACATTTTACCCCACCTTTCACCTTGAAAAGGACCCAAGATGGTTTGCATCATTAAAATACCATACTTAATGTTAAAACCAGTAAATATATATATACTAAAGAGGATTAAATAACTACCATACTAGAAAAATGGTAAATAAAAGCCGCACCAAAACACATTCAAAGCAATAAGTACAACAATCCATATACTCCACTTAGGCAGCCTGTCGCTGAGGGAAAGCTTGCCCGAAGAGAAAGGTTTTTGCCTGCTTGCAGAAGGACAACTGAGATGAGGCCAGCCTGTCCTCCAGTGGGAGGGAGTTCCACAGTCTGGGAACAGTGACAGAGAAGGCCGTCTCCTGTGTCTCCATCAGAAGTGGGACAAAGAGGGAATACCTCTCCACACCCAGGCAGGCACATATAGGGAGATGCAGTCCTGGAGATAGCTTGGACCCAAGCCATTTAGGGCTTTATAGCTTAAAGAAGGGCAGCTAATGTCAACATTATTTGCTTATGTCTGCAGCCCTTAAAGATTGCGTAGGGTGCCTCAGGACTGGAGCCTCTTACATCACGTGGATGTCGTGATCTAGGTTTTTGTCCCCACTGAGCCATTGAAAATCACTGGGATGTCTTTAGGCCAATCCTCCTCTCCCTCTCTGTTTGACCAAGTTTGTTGAGTAGAGAAAGCTGGGGCGCCATTTATATAATACTGATCTCTACCGAAGCAATGCCAGCCCCTTTCCACCACCTGTGTTGCCCCTTCTGTGCTTTCCAGAATAGCTGGAGAAAAACCTTTTCTTCCACATTGCGGGGATCAACTGGTGTTTGTGGCTCACGTCTGCTGACGGAACTGGCCAGCGAAGCTGCTTGGCAACCGTGCAAACGTCTTCCCCCGTGCTTGCCCTTTTCCAGATCCTAAGGGACCTCTCCGTTCCGTTTCCTCTTCATGTCCTGTACTTGCAACCAGATCTAATAGACTTGACATCCGATGGCCTTCCTTGCGCCGGCGAACAGAGCCGGCGAGGTAGTGTGCCGGCTGAATTTTTAATGGTGGCTGCTTTCTTTTCCTGCAGGTCTGTTTTTCGTCCTGCCCTGCACGGACAGTTGTACCAAAGTGGACATGAGGACCATATCATTCGATATCCCACCGCAGGAAGTAAGTGGCCCCTTTCCCCCTTTCAAATACCAGCTATAAATAGGCTCGGCCGGCCTCTCCTCTCCTTGGCTTCCGTCCTCACATAGCTTTCCAAAATCAGCTTCCCCTCTTTCTCAGATTTCAGGGCCAAGCCGTGGAGTTGGTGTAGAGAGGCAGAGGTGCAAATTTCAATGCTTCCTGGTCTGGTTTCCCTGCTTCCATCAGCTCAGGGAATATCCTTAGGTCAAAACCACTCTGCAAGAAGGGGGTAGTGACGGCAATTCCAGTGTTAGAACGATGGGGACAAGGCAGATGAACTTCAGAGCGCATAAAGCTTCTGTATTGGAAAAAAACTTACCCAGAATCCATCGACCAGCATGGTCAGTAACCCTGATGGGATTCTGGAGATAACATGCAACAGTAATTCCACCGCCCCCCCAAGCTCAATTGTTTCTTCAGAAAAAATGTTTTTAAAGGAGCATTAGGATTGGTAGAAGGTTCAGGTGAAAGAGCTATGTTGGTACTTAAAACGTATCAAAGAAAGCCCCTGGAGAGCATGCCGGACTTCAGGTGCCACTCTGAGAAGGCCCTGACTCTTACTGTTTCCGTTTGATTTCCTGTTATGGACTGCCATTAAGGACCATTGAGTGCATGTTATTCTGAGGAGCCCATTAGATTCCCAATTGGCAGGTGTCCCGGTTTTTGTCCGGTAAACAAGCCATGAAAAGCAGTAGGTGATGTATCTGCGATGCTGCTGTATGATCTTGGTGGTCCCATGGTGGAAGAGCTCTTAATGTAATTCAGGGTTGCAACATTCCCATTTATATGCTATGGAAACCAAATTGACAGAAGACACAGCTTGCTATTACCTTGCTTATATTCCTTAAAATAGAAACTTCCATTGCAGTGGCTCTAATGACATAAAACAGACCTCCTTTGGGGTGTGACTAGAAATAAGATTATAAAATCAGCCCAGCCATTACGCTTTCCAGAAGCTCTTGACTTGGTGCTCCCTCTGTACAGTATTTGGGGAAACAGAGTGAGATCATCTAATTTTTCCATTGTCACACCTGAAAAAGGAGCGATAACATGCATCTGTCCAGTTTCAAAGCGAACACCGAATTCCTTGAAAACTAGTTGCGCTTAATCCCCACCCATACATGACTTAAGTATGTATTTTGTCTTCTTTGTTCTGTGTCACTTCCTGTTAATTTCTGGGTGCAAATCCTCAATATCTCAACATTCGTTTTATTTCCATAAGTCTGCAGGTTTCAAAAGGTGTCTTGCTTGAGGGATAGGAGAACATTTCATTTCATTTGGTTATTTGCCTTTTTAAAAGTTTTTTTTTAAAAAATGGTGATCGCTTCATAAACTTAACAGTAATCCTGATAATTGAAATTTGAACATGAAAAAAAGAATACATGCAGCTCTTAAAGGTCTGGGGGTTAAATCCCTTTTTATTTAGCCATGTTTGGGATGTTCTGCGATGTGCTAAAATCTGTGAACAAAGTTCTATCAGGAATCAGTTTTGCTGTTCAGCTCAGAGCTGTGGAAGGCTGGCAGGCACATAAAACAGAGGCTGTGTTACCGATGAAAGTCCAAATTGTATGGCGAAAGAGCACAGTTTGCTGGAATAAAATTCAGTGTAAAGGGCCCTTAATTCTTAATGAGGAAATCATAACAAAACAGAATCAGCAAAGTTAGCAAATGTCCGTAAAGGCAGTTACGTTGTTGCTTTAAAAAGCTGTTATTATATAGAACTGAATCAATCGGCTTGTGACTAGGGCTATGGGAAAGGGTGTCTGCTGCTGGCAAAAGGATTTCTAATTTTTCTGTGTCGCCTCCCTGCTTCTACCCTAGATTCTTACCAAAGATTCGGTAACCGTGAATGTGGACGGCGTGGTTTATTACCGAGTTCAGAATGCCACCCTTGCCGTCGCCAACATCACCAATGCTGACTCGGCCACTCGGCTCTTGGCTCAGACCACCCTGAGGAACGTTTTGGGGACGAAGAACCTCTCACAGATCCTTTCCGACCGAGAAGAGATTGCACACAGCATGCAGGTACAGTAGAGCTAAGGAGAGTAAGTTGGCAACCTTCGCTTTTTTAAAAACGTGAAGACAGGAGGTCTCTAGTTCCCGTGGCCGCGGAGATCGGATTGAAAGGGATCCGGCAATTTCTCATGGAAGAGGACTGGGTAGAGGGAAAATGGAGATGTTGGGGTGTGTGCGTGTGTGTCTATATTCACATCTGCGGAGTAGGACTTTCATGGGTTAGCAGATGCATGTGAATGAATGACTCTGACCACCGACAGAGCCAGGCTTAGCTCTTTCTTATTGTCAGAAAATGCAAGTAAAGGTGATCGAGTCCCTACACAACCCTAAAGACTCTTATTTGCTAATTCCAAAAAGCCGTGTTTGTGTCTCCTCTGGATCGTCTGTTTGATCAATATGACTGCTTCCACCATATCTTAATGGCCAATTAAATGCTTAGCTAGCTGGATATCCCAGTGGTTTAGGTCTCTGGCTTCAGAGCTAGGCATTGGGGATTTGATTCCTTCGCCACCCTTTAGAGATCTGACGGCAAAGCCGGAGGCTGGGAATTCAAATCCCAACTAGGTCTCCAGGGAGAAGACCCAGCTTGGGTGGCTTTGGGCCAACTGCACAGTCCCAAGGGCGCCCCCTAGAGGAAGGTAATGGCAAAGCACTTCTGGGTCTTCTCTACCTGGAAAGGGTCGCCATCCGTCAGAATTTACTGGATGGCACAAAACTATTAATTAACCGCCATGTTCTTTTTTAAAAAAACAGGCCACTCTGGATGATGCCACGGATGACTGGGGTATCAAAGTTCAGCGGGTGGAGATCAAGGATGTGAAGCTCCCTGTCCAGCTCCAGAGGGCCATGGCTGCCGAAGCGGAAGCTACCCGGGAAGCAAGAGCGAAGGTAAGAGATTCTGAGGAATATCCTAGTACTGAACAGGCGGAAGTTATCCAAAGGTCATCTAGTCTGTCCCTGACTCGTTCAGGGAGTAAGGCATCTGTGACGAATGGCCAACCCATCTTCTGTTCTTCAGAAGCACCCAATGAAGAAGCACCGTGGTCTGGGGTACTCCTTTCCACCTTCAAAGATCTGTCCTCCTTGGTTGAAATTTCCTCCCTGTTTCTGACCCACTGGGGGGGGCAGCCTTGCCTGAAACAGGGTGGGAATTGTGCAGCAGAGCCCATGGCCAGGAAGGCTGGGCGTTGTTGTTGTCCAGGCTTCCGAAGGGCTCTGGGTTGGGGAAGCCTGTCTTCCCCAGAGGCAGTGAGAACATCCTAGGAGAAAGTATACAGGAATTGAATCCACCGTATTTCCAGCTGGCCGCACTTAGGGTACTGGGAAAAGATTTGTGAAGTCTCTGGATGATCAGAGGAGATAAAATGGGGACGGGACAGAGGGTTCTGAAGGTCATCCCCCAGTGAGCTTCTTAAGGCGTCCACCACTTCTTGGATGTCCTCCTGGACCTATGCTTTCTCTCCTTTCCAGGTCATCGCCGCAGAAGGTGAAATGAACGCCTCCCGGGCCTTGAAGGAGGCTTCCATGGTCATCACCGAGTCCCCCGCGGCTCTCCAGCTCCGCTACCTGCAGACCCTGACCACCATCGCGGCAGAGAAGAACTCCACCATCGTCTTCCCGTTGCCCATTGACATGCTGCAAGGCATTGTGGGAATGAGGCACTAACTAAAGGAGAGGATGTTGGTCCAGGGAGAAGCTCTGTTGCAGGAATCCGAGACGTTACAGTGTAGGAGGAAGGAGCAATTATTTCTGTGGCGTTCCCTCATGCGTGTTGTGTTGACCAGTGACTCAGGCCTTTTATCATTCATCTGAGCCCATTTTACTTTCTCTTCGAGCTGGCTTACTGTAAACGCCTTCCTGTCTTTCCCCCACCTCCCAGTTTCCCTCTTTTTAAAAAATAGTTTTGAATCGCCATCACTCTGAAATCCAGAGAGTTCTGAAGACTTTTGCAGGGCCTCCCACAGAACAGGAGGCTGGCTTAGAAAAACAATCTCCTTTCTCTTGGGAAACCGATTCTCAACCGAGAGCCTGTAGTGGAACTTTCCGTGGCTGCGTTGGTGCAGCAGAAAAGAAAAAAAAATGGAATGAACACAGTAGTTATGGAGATAATACATTTGTAGCTACACTGTTCAGATTTGTGTTTTTCTTTTTTTACATGTCTGTTTTTCTTGTGTGCAGACTAATACCATGTCTTTTGCAAGCGCTTCGGCCAAAAAAAGAACATCCCTTTGTTTATTTGCCCTTGTACATTTTTAATTCCACAAAGATATTCTTTTTCTTTTTTAAAAAAAATATTTTTTTAAGACTGCCTTTCATTCCCCTCTCCCCCCCACCCTTGTTTTTAATATGATCCACTGAAAACTGAAAAATTGTCCTGCCAGAAACCCCAGAGGTGCCTTCGACTTTTCAGCTCTGCTTCATTCTCTATTTTTTCTTGAAAATTTCACAGGCAAGACTTTTTTTTGTAGATCTACATGATGTATATTTTTTTTAATTTCAGCTTTTTGCTTAAAGTAGAAAAAGTCTAACCCCATTTTTCGTCTGTTTGCATAATACTAGGTTTTCTAAGCTTCATATGGAATGTGAATTGGAAGGGTGGGAAATGTCCGACGTACAATAGAAACATTAGTTTTTATCGTAGCTTTGTGCGTTAGTATTACAGTACAATCCAATACATTTCTACTATACAGAAGTAAAACTCTGAATACGATAAAGCAAAGTGTGCTGCTTATACAGTATACTGCCCCACAGTGCTTAAGCACTCTCTGAGCAGTGTACAGTTTAAATTATGCAAGTGGGCTTATGGTCACAGCCTTAATAACAGAAAATACCTGGGAAACAGGGCTTTCGGTGCAGCTGTTAGAAGCAAAGGAGCCTTACAAGAGAGCAATTGGCAGCTCAGATATGGACTTGTGTTTATAGACCTCATGGTCACGCTCAGTCCTACAACACAGTCCCTTGGCATCTTGATTTTATACAAATTTTAGTCCGACACTAGATTATAGAATTGGGTGGCCTTTTCCCCTTTCTGCAAAGAAACAGCAAAAAGTGCATTTTTTTTTCTTAAAGTCTCCTGTACCAGAAGTGCTTTAAATATTCAATGAAACTGTTTATAAATCAAGTGAATTCATAATCTTTACAACATGCATTTGCCTATATGTTATTATTCCTGTAATAAATGTGTGTTTTCTTTAAATCTGCTCTTGCTTTGGATGGTGTTTCCCCCCCCCCTCCTGGCCTTTTAAAAAAATATCTTATTCATATTTGCTTTGGCAACCATACTGAACAACTTTATAAGGCCTGGCATGGCCGAATGAAGCTCTCCCAACCCGGGGGGAAGCTGGTAGAAAAGCATGAGTCTCTTCTGTTTTCTGCTGGTTGGCCGAGAAGATTTCTCTCCTCAACTCTTTCTCATCATCTCCCTCTTCCCCCCCCCCCCCAAGCAACGGGGAGGTGTGTTGATTTAAGGAGTACAGTATATGGGAATTCACAAGCTAAAGCCTTCATTATGAATGCTGACTGGCTTTGAATGCCTAGTCTTTTGTCCAGGGATTGTGAGAAAATTAGGGTGGCTGGCAGGGCCTCTGTTTGTGCAGATGCCAATGGCTTGGTCTTAAGCCAACCGTGCAAGAACTGCACGGTAGCTTGGAAACATTTTTGGAAAATATATCTCATTAAATAGTGCTGTTAAGGTCCTATGTGAGGAGTTTGACTCTCATACTGGGGGTCCCTTGCCATTCGATTGCTGCTTTCTTTTTCACCCCACCTCTGACTACGTCAAAGGTACGTTACAAGTCTGGATTAAATGATTTCTATGATGGGTTAAAAATGACGGGTACTGTCTCACTGTAGTTTACAAATGTATTTATAAAGAAATTAACCATCATCTCTAGAGAAACACACTCCATGGCACTTAACATTACAGGATGAATTAACATTTTCATGAGTCAATAACCAGTCAGAAAAGGAGACCTAAGGCAGGAAGGAGCTATTTAAATGTGGTTCTTCTATACCAAGTCATAGATCACTCTGTTTTCTTCAGCTCTCTGATCGTGGCTCATTGCCCACCCGTTCCCACCTGAGAACAATATTACCATGCTCATATCTGATACCCTTTTTGAACTTCAGCTGTAAATAACGTCCTTGGCTGAGTGTGGGACAGGATTGGTGAGCGATCAAACATAACTCAAAAGAGAGATCCTTCAAAATCCACCCAGATGCTTCATTGTTAAAAACACTTGCTGAAATATCCCATATTCCTTCTACCGTTTTCCCAGCATACGTGGATAGATTCTCGTGGAATATTCCCTTACTTTTCCGTTCTCACCTTGCTGTGCCCCCCCCCATTGAAAACACAGCAAACCTCACCTGGGGGAGATTTCACATACTGTATCTGGATTTTACACATGTAGAGCCACACTATATCAAAGGTTCTGGGGTCTAAGAACTACATAAACAACAGATCAGACAAACATATTTTTCCAGGGCTACTGGAACACAAAAAGTTATCTAAAACGTCACTATCCTCCAAGGATACATAGCTTGAGGATGATTTGAAACACTATCCCACACCTGGTGAGTCCCAGATTTCATGTTAGGTTGCCTTCAACAACAACAATAGTTTACAGTTCACTATCAGTAGCTCCTGTGAGTATGTAATAGCGAATCAGCTTCTCAATAAACTGTGTTTTAACGGCTCACCTACCTCTACTGCTTTTGTGGTGGCAAGATGGCTGGGTTAGATCTGGAAGAGCAGAACTGTTCTGGCTTCATTCCCTTGAGGGAAAGGTCACCTCCGGTTGTTCTGTCAAATACGTTTTTAAAAGATGCAGTGTTTCATCTCCTCAGTCCACTCGTTTTTTGCTAAGAAATGTCATAAAGAAAGAAGAATTCTAAGGTGAACGTCTTATTAGGCAAACAGATCATTTGCCTTTTAACCATAATGTCAGCTAGTTAGCCATTAGCCACAACCCTATTGGTTTGAGTAAATTCCTGTGGCTAATTGTGGCTAATTAGCAAAGGTGGCCAGATCCTTGTCAATCACATGCCTGGTCAAATGCCCAACTGAGATGGTCCGTAGCACCTCGTCGCCCACAATTAGCCATGGCTACTTATGCAAACTGAACACAAACACCAGTAAGATTCTAGCCATTATTTTTGTTTTATTTTAGTGCCTTTTTTTGTGTTTTCTCTCCAGAAATGTAAGGGTCCATTTTTCTGGTTTAGGCAAACCGATTTCCTGAGGAAGACCGATCGAACTTTTAAGATCCTTTTCTCTTCCGAATACTTTCATTTACTCCAGTTGTACCCTCGCCAGCTACTTTTAAACATGTTCCTTTCCATACAGTTACACTGCATTTTGTAATCTTAAATTTTGTAATCTTTTTTTCCTGTGGCCTTCTCTTTTACAAAACCCACAAGAGAGCTGGATTCTTACAATTCCTCTCCAAATGGAGAGTAGCCGGTTCCCATAAAATACCCATGGATACTTTATACTCAGTGGTGCATCTGGATAGCATCATTTTGTAGTAGTAAAGCCATGTTAGCAAGCAGCGCTTAAAGCTGCTAAATATGGGGACAGTAAGCGAAGTGAGCTGGCAAGCTGGTGGAGGAAATAAAACACTGAGGAAGTGTGGAGTGAGCATGCAAAGATATTTATTGGTGGCATTTCTGAGAACTACTGATTCTCAGGATTCCTGTTTCTTGCTTCAAAATGTGTACTTAGCAGCTCCCTTTCCTAGGAAATGAAATGGGTTTCCCTCTTGGGATTCAAACGCATTTACATTTTTAAAATGATGACATTTACATTCCATCCTTGTGTGATAACGGGTCTCCTGCCAGCTTGCAATTAAAACAAACAGAAGGGGGAAAAAGCAATTAAAAAAACATTTACAGTAACAGGAACCGAGAGCTGAATCATGACATGACAAGCAACAAGCACAGTCCTAAAAGGATACCATGAAAGCAAACAAATAGATCTGCCAGAACAAGATTCTCACCAGAGGGTCTCCATGGGAAACAACAACAATCCACTTGTCTAACACATTTAAAGTTATTCAGTTGTTGCAGCAAGGGAAATAAATCATTTTTCCTTTTTTTTAAATGCAAAACGCCAGAAGATAGGAGCAGGCCCACATTTGTGCCGAACAACCGGAAACAACACTATTTGATGGCCTTTCATACGAGTGAGCTAAGCGTGGAAGTTCAAGCTACACCTTTCTTACCTATAACCCTCAAACATCTGCACCAGAGACACTGTGTCCCTGCAGATGTTACTCCAATTCCCATTAGCTCAGCCAGTGTGGGCAATGGTTAGGGTTAATGGGTGTCAACTGTGATTGCCTACCTCAGAGGTAACCAATCCCAAATAAATCCTAGCATTTTCCTGCTTCTTTTCCTCCACCTGGCTGTTATGGTAGTCTTTTGCTAAAATCTAGGCAACACAGAATATGGACCATGCCCTTTTCTGAACCTTCTTTTTCCTGGATTTCCGAGAGAAAATATAAATGAGGAATTGGCGAGAAACCGAGCCCCCGAAACCCATCCTAGAAACCAAGGGAGTTTTGAAATCTACCCACTTCTGTCTGCCACCTGGCACACTTCTGCTTTTCTGCAACGGTGCAGGGAAAAATCATCAATAGTGATTGTCAGGAGACTGGCTTATGACACTCCACATGATGCATTTCATACCACTCATTTTCCTAAAACATCATCCTGTGATGCCACCTTGTGGGGAACCGCAGTAAGAATATTGAGTACAGCATAGCTGGACTGCGCCAAAGAGCCGTTCCAGTCCAGCATCCTGCTTCTCGAGGTGGCCAAACAGGTGCGTCTGGAAGAAACAACACCTGCATACACCTGAAGCAGTAATACCTGAGGCAGACAGTCAAATGGTGTTTCTCCTCTTCTGCAAATCTTGCCAGCTACTTTCTTTGGATACCTGCTGCAAGAAATAAAATAAAATCCAAATTTAAAATTTCAAAATGCAAAATAGAAACTACACGAGCCTATCTCCCCCCCCCACCATTTTCCTGGCAGATAAAAAAATGACACTAATAAACAAACTGGTGTTTCCCATTAGCTGTCATGTTGTTTGCTTGTTTTTGATAACTGGAGAAGGAAGGGGGCCTTTTCACACATGCTTTCCATGGGTCAGTGAATGAAATGATTGTACTGATCAGAGACTTGGGTTCAAGCCTGCAGTGAATCCTGACATTCAAGAAATGATGTTGAGCCACTGGCTTTCTCGTTTTTCAACCTGGCCTACCTCATAGGGATGTTGTGAAAGTTGGAGGGGGTGAGAGAAGGGAGGCATGTACGCCACCTTGAGGTGACTGGTGAAAAAGCAGACTATTTTTATTTTATTTTTTTTAAGTGTTTTTAAACAATTGTAACTACTGGTTTTAATCCTGTTGCATTGAACTGTTTTCTAGTATTACCATTTACTATGGTTCGAGTCAGATTTTTTCCCCTTCATAATTATTTTTTTGGTTAATGCTACAAATTATTGTGGTTTTCGTTGGTTTGTTCTTATAAGACACGAGCCAACTCGGGTCCCTTTTAGGAGAAAGGCAGGATAAAATTGAAAAAAAAAAAAAAACCCAGCCCAAAACACATAAATATGAAAACGACGTAAATGTCATTCTCGGTGGCCTTATCTTAGCCCCCTTCCAACTCTATGATTCTAGGACTAAAATAAGACAAAACAAATCAGAGTTGGGTTATACCTTCTTTGGACTAGTAAAACGTCGTTCAAAAGGCAAGCGCTGAGGTAAAAAAAAAAAAAAACAGCAGCCCAAATGCTAATAATTGTTTTGAGGTTTTTCTACACATTTGCAAAAAATAAAACAAGGCGGGAAAAAACGAAAAGCCCTCCTAGGACCCCTTTGGACATTTAACTCCCAATTTTATTTTATTTTTTTCTGCAAGATGGCATTTTGTGTTTCTGGAACAGGCATAGCACCAGATGTGAACTAAGGACAGACACCCCCCTAAATTTTGGGGGGCACGCTGGTCCCCCAATTGCCACGCACGACGACGACAGCCATGATTTGCCTCATTCAGATTCAAAATGGCGCCAGGCTCCTCAGTTCTGAGGGAATTAAGCCTGACCAATGGCTTTGGTGGAATGGCTGCTTTTTTGGCGGCTCCTTCAGGGCCGGCTCTACCTTTAGGCCAAGTATATATATATTTACATTTAAGATGTAAATATATATAAACTCAAAGCCCAGCCCTGGGGGGGGGGTGGGTTCTCTTGTGGCATGAAAACCTCGCCCTCGGGTCAAACTCTCCTGTCAGCCCTGTGGCCCGCCTCGCAGGGCTGGTGTGAGGAAGAAGTAGGGGCAGACCTGAGAGAGAAAAATGGGAGCAAAATAAATCAAGAAAGATATTTTTTTTTGTCCTTCAAAATCTGTGGGTATGATTTAGAAAAGAGAGGGGGGGAAAACCCTGGAGCCTTGGACAAAATACTTGTTGTGGGGGGTGGCAGAAGCCCATGGAGTTCAAGGGGAGGTTTTACTTTGGGAGACCTTTGGGTAGAGCGGGCGGCATATAAGTTAAATAAATAAAAAATAAAAATACTCCTGAGGAGAAAAAAAAATGAACATGCGCCATAATGGTGAGGTTTAGAGCCCAGTCCTCTAAGCCTGCTTACTGGCAAGAAGTCCTGCACCCAAATTGGTCGGGGAGCAAAATGACGACCCCCCCCCAAAAAAAAACACACAAAACGGAGTTGCACCTGAGGAGACCCGACCAAAGTGCACCGTTGAAGCGGCAATTCTGCTGCTCCCTCCCTCCCCCTTCATTGGGAATGCACTTCCGCTTGCCTTTAAGCCGCAACATGGGACCACCCCACCCACCCCGTTACTCGAGAGGAGGCTCCCTTTGCCCCCCCCCTCCGTGAATTGCCCCCCCCCGGCTGGAGATGCAAAGGATGTTTTCGTTTTTTTCTCCTTGTGTTTTGCAGACGTGAGGGGGGTGGAGGGTGGTTTGTGCTTTGTTTGTTTCGACCACAACGCCCAGAATCCCCTACGACCCCCTCTGGGAGTTGCAGGGCAAGGACCACAACATTGCACGCCTGTGGTTTTTTTTAAATAAATAAAAAACAAAAAGAAAAGCAATGCCTGTTGCAACTGAAAAGAAAGCGGAATCGGTGCCCGGGCAAAGGGGGGGGGGGACACCAAAGCGGGGAGTGGGGCTCGTGCGCTGGAGCAACCGCCGCCTCCTCCTAAGCCGAGGCTGCGGGTGGATCGGGCCCCATAAAGTCCAGCGGCTGGTGGATCGGGCTCCAGAGCTCCGTCCTCCGCCAAACTGGGCAGGTCCACCGTAGGCATCATGCAGGATGCAGAGAAGGGGCTTCGAGGAACCAGAGGCAGTCCCAGGATAGATGGTGAGGGGGGGGGGGGGAAACGAAATTTGCAAGGATGACCCCCTCCCATCCATGGGGCGAGCTTGATATATATAGATATTTCAATATTTTTGATGGATGGATGGATGGATGGATGGATGGATGGATGGATGGATGGATGGATAGATAGATAGATAGATAGATAGATAGATAGATAGATAGATAGATAGATAGATAGATAGATAGATAGATAGATAGATAGATAGATAGATAGATAGATAGATAGATATCACTGGGGATGATGGGATTCGTAAGCCACCGCATCTACAAGAGGAGCAGAATTTCCCCAAAGTTATATAACTTTATGAATGAAACCGATTTGATGCAACTTTATAAAATAAACTGTGTGCCTCCTCTAGATGCAATGGCTTACAAGTCCCATCAGCCCCAGTGGAATGGGATGGTGGGATGGGTAGTCCAAAGCATTGAGGGGGGCTGAAAATGAGGTGCTTTTTTTTTTACCCCTGTGGTTAAAAAGGGGCATAAGCAGAAATGACCCCAAACCGCTTGCAGCTGCCATTAAGTGGAAGGTTTTCAATTTTTTTTTAAAAAAAGTTTGTGCATGATTCTTTAAGATGTAGATAATGATGTAAAGATGTATTACTTATTTAAGATTTAATATTGGGATTCCCCAGTGTGGTGTAGTGGATAAAGCGACGGGCTAGGACTCTGGAGCCCTGGGTTTGAATCCCTGCTCAGCTATGGAAGCTAATCTCACAGACAGAAGCAAGCTTTCAGATCCAACAGGACCCTTCATCAGGCTGGACATCCACAAACCTGTTGCTGTTATTTTGATGGCCTTATTTTGCTTTCCAGCTGTGTACAAAGTCCACATGGCTTTGTACACAACTGGAAAGCAAAATAAGGCCACCAAAATAACATAATTTTTGATTTCGAAAGCTGAAGGAAAAAAATAAAAAGCCGTTGAGGAAATATGACCATCTTATCTTCCAAACAGATATTCTGCCCACTTTTTCCCCCTATCCAGGAAGCTCTGAGGAACCCCTCGGATTGTTCGAATGGATCCTCGTTGGCTTAATCATGGCTGCGGTCGTTTTAACTTTTCCTTTATCCATATGGCTGTGCATACAGGTAAAATAAAATATTTACTGGGATTTTTTTAATGCTGCATTATTGCTGTTCTTATTCACCTTCCCTCTCCCTCCCTCTCATTTTTATTGAAAACTGCACAGAGTATTCTGTCATTAAGTGACTGAAAGTTAATATGATGCAGTGAATCAAGCGATGGATAAGAACTCTGGAAATCAATGTTTGAATTTCTGCCATGAAAACTCACTTGGGTGGTAATGATAAATCTCTCACATACCTTCAGAATCTTATTAGGGTTGCCATAAGTCAAACACACCTTGATGGCCAATAATAAATGGAAAAATGACTCACAGATACAGTTAGCCTGTAAAATAAAATTTTAGTGTGTGATTCACTCCATCCCCAGAAGGAGATTAGTGACATTTCTGGCGTAAACTACATTTCTGTGCAGTTGAAATGTGTGCAATCGAAGGCAAAAGCACCACTAAATAAAGGCTTGAACGAAATGTTAATTTCCCCACCTCTTCTTTCCAGGTTGTCATGGAATACGAGCGAGCGGTCATCTTTCGACTGGGGCATCTCCGAAAAGGAACCGCAAGAGGGCCAGGTGGATATTTTAAGTTATGGCTCAACTGGCCAGGACTCTGATGATTCTTGTTTTTTTTTTTTTTTTTTTTTTGCTTTTTCGCTACAAAAGCTCAGCTCTTTTTCCTCTTGCTGCTAAACGCACAACAAAGATGACACAACGCACTTCCCAAAACAAGCCCTTTTGGTGCACGACCCATGCCCTTTTCTCAGAGGCAGACACCTCGGCTTGTCTGTCACCATCTCGTGTTTACTAAGTTTCTTCTGCTTTTTTTCTGGCTAGAAATAAAAAAAATCTGCCATAAAAGGAGAGAAAATCTAGAATAGCTGTATGTTGCCTTCTAAGTCAAAGTCTTCTGTCTGGATAAAAGCAAGCCCTGCTCAGTTCCACGGACTTCCATTCATTCATTCATTCATTCATTCATTCATTCATTCATTCATTCATTCATTCATCCATCCATCCATCCATCCATCCATTCATTCATTCATTCATTCATTCATTCATTCCTGATGCTTTTATCCTACTCATCCGTACAATATCATATAAACCCTAACCCCCACCCACCAACATAATAAATAGACAATATACCCCAAACTCACAAAACAAACAAAGTAAACAGACTGTTTTGTTTTATATTCTTAATGGTCGATTAAGGGTATCACCTATTCCTGGATTCATCTTGTTTTCCATGAACATGCAACTGATTTTTGCTGAATACATACATAAATATGTTTTTATTGAATAAGTCAACTGACCATTTCAATTGATTGATTGATTGATTGATTGATTGATTGATTGATTGATTGATTGATTGATTGATTGATTGATTGATTGATTGATTGATTGATGAATAGACCAAATGGTAACAAGAGCCTTCAGGTGGCACAGAGGCAAAAGGGACACTAACGGAGGGGGAGAATATCCTTCAAGGCTTCCCTGGATAGTAGAGATTTTAGCTCCCTTTTAAAACTCTAGAGGGAGGAGGCCTGCTGGATCTCTAGAGGAAGCCCATTCCAGAGTGCTGGGGCCACCACCGAGAAGGCCCTGCATTCTAATGGAGGCCTTCATTCCCCCTGTGGCGTGGCCACCCGTGGCAGTGAAGCCAAGGAAGATCAAGTGGAAGGGGCAGCACTTCTGTAGGAGAGATGCTCCGACAGGTAGCGGGTCCTACGCTATTAAGAGCTTTAAACATCTTGAACCTGCCGTTTTGGGGATTTCTCAAAACACGGGCATTAAAATGTTTCTTTATCTTTAGGCTGCTGAAGATCCCATCTTCCAGCCCATAATGTCCCCATGGATCATCCTTTTTCTGTCTTCTTTCTCCTCTCTCTCACACACAAACACATAAAAGTGGATGTTTCAGGATGGCTGTATTTCATGCTTCTATTCTGTTTCCCCGCAGGTATATATTTTGTCTTGCCTTTCATAGACCACATTATCATTGTGGATATGAGGACCATCTCTTTCGATATCCCGCCGCAAGAAGTAGGTAACTCCATTTTCCCTGACCTCTTTGCTCCTCTGCGAAAACCAAATATAAAAGAGACTTGTGTCGCTAAGTAAAGCTTAAACCCTGCAGATCCTCTGGCGCCCAACTCCCACCCCTCATGGGTGTGATTCTGCGTTAATTTCCTAGGGTCTACAGAAGCACCCATGTTTTGGATCTGTGGGCCTTGAAGGTAGTGGGGTCTGTTGAAGGCTGACAGACAGAGCAGAACATCCTTATAAGAGTGCAGGCAGGAGGAAAAGCATGGATTTTTCTCCCCACAAAATCTTGACTTCCTCAAAAAGGCTTAGCTCGGTACAGCTAACCAAAGCTGCTTCCATGACAAACCGAGCGATAATTTGAGAAATTAGGAAAAGCGCAGAAGGAAAGCGAGAGACGTTTCTGCTTGAAAATTAAATGCTCAATGGATGTTCAGTTTAATAACAGAGAGCTTGTCTGTCTGCAGCTTCTGCTGATGTGCTGAGTAGATATATTTTGATTCAAGACATTTTTTAAAAAATTCTGTTCTTATTTTACTTGTAATCCCTCCTGGTTGTAGATTCTTACCAAAGATTCTGTGACGGTTTACGTGGATGGCGTGGTTTATTACCGAGTAAAGAACGCCACCCTTTCCGTGGCAAACGTGGTCTATGCAGATCCGGCGACACGGCTGTTGGCGCAGACCACCCTGAGGAACGTCCTGGGTACCAAAAACCTGTGTCAGCTTCTCTCCGACCGAGAAGAAATTGCGCGCAGCATGCAGGTACGGCTAAGCAATTTCCAAAAGCTCGCGTCTCCGTGGAGTTTTAAAAATCATAACAGATCGAGCCGCTTTCTGAAGCACAGAAATTGAAAATCTGCCCTTTGGATATGGCTAATCTCAGTGTTTTGGGATAGCAAAAGATCATGTGAAATATTCTGCCTATTGCTTAGCAAGCCACTTCATTCATTCATTCATTCATTCATTCATTCATTCATTCATTCATTCATTCATTCATCCATTCATTCATTCATCCATCCATCCATCCATCCATCCATCCATCCATCCATCCATCCATCCATCCATCCATCCATCCATCCATCCATCCATCCATCCATCTATCTATCTATCTATCTATCTATCTATCTATCTATCTATCTATCTATCTATCTATCTATCTATCTATCTATCTATCTATCTATCTATCTATCTATCTATCTATCTATCTATCTATCTATCTATCTATCTATCTATCTATCTATCTATCTATCTATCCTTCCTCATATCCAGAGATCTCAGGTTGTTTTGTGCCATTCAAGTCACCCCGACTTACTTGAGGCAACCCTATGAATGAATGAATCTCCAAAATGTCCCGTCCGGGTTGAGATGCACCCAATCAAACAACTTTAAACCCACTTTTGAACCGTGCAAATACGAGTAAGCCAGCGGTGGCCCTGTCTCTTTCGTCCAATAAAAGTTCGATAGCTTCCTTCTCTTCCAAGTCTTTAAGACATGGCTGAACTTTTCAAAGTGGCTTCCGCTAATGTTGACCTGCGATTTTAAGCTGTTGAAATGCTTATTTTATTTAGAATTGGGCTTTGCTTCTGGCAAAGTATTTGTTGATCAAAATGGTACATTTCTTTTGCTTTAGCTTTTATTTGATTGAAGTTACTGTTGCCTAGAGAGTGCTACGCACAAGGGGGGGCAGTATAAATAAATACACCATATATTGCACAGAAGCAGTCTTAAATAACTAATTTATTCACTCCATTGAAACCTGTCTTAGCTTCCTTGCTCCTTGGTAATCCTTGGTAATGGCACATGATGGAAGGATTGTATTCTTGACCTACCTTTTTTAACAGACCACGCTGGACGAAACCACGGAAGAGTGGGGGATACAGGTGGAACGGGTGGAGATCAAGGACGTGAAGCTCCCCGTCCAGCTCCAGAGGGCCATGGCTGCCGAAGCCGAAGCCGCCCGGGAAGCGAGGGCCAAGGTAGGAAATTCCACCTGTTTAATTAGATTCCCAACCGACCAGGAAGATCATCCTCTCAAGCAAACTTCACCAAACGGTGGCCTCCACGTCCCATCAGACCCAACTAGCGTGGCATGGTGGGCAAGCCACGCTAGTTGGCATGCCCACCATGCCAACTAGAAAGGAGCAAAGACCAGTGTCACAGCATCAAGGAGCCGTTGTAGTATCCTTGTGGCACAGTGGTTAAACTGCAGTACTGCAGCCAAAACTCTGCTCCCGATCCAGGTTCAATCCCAGGTAGCCGGCTCAAGGTTCACTCAGCCTTCTATCCTTCCAAGGTTGGCAAACTGAGTACCCAGCTTGCTGGGGGGAGGGGAGGATTGTGTTATTGTTTAGTCGTTTAGTTGTGTCCGACTCTTCGTAACCCCATGGATCAGAGCACGCCAGGCCCTCCCGTCGTCCACGGCCTCCCGGAGTTCGGTCAAATTCATGTTGGTCGCTTCGATGACCCTGTCCAACCATCTCGTCCTCTGTCGTCCCCTTCTCCTCTTGCCTTCACACTTTCCCAACATCAGGGTCTTTTCCAGGGAGTCTTCTCTTCTCATGAGATGGCCACAGTACTGGAGCCCCAGCTTCAGGATCTGTCCTTCCGATGAGCACTCAGGGTGGATTTCCTCCAGAAAGGATAGGTTTGTTCTCCTTGCAGTCCAGGGGATTCTCAAGAGCCTCCTCCAGCACCACAATTCAAAAGCATCAATTCTTCGGTGGTCAGCCTTCCTTATGGTCCAGTTCTCACTTCCATACTCTGTGGACTTTTGTCGGCCAGGTGATGTCTCTGCTTTTTAATCTCTCCCCCTACCTGGGAGTCAAACAACAGTCCCAACGAAGCCAAGAACCAATGGGTGCTCTTTCATGCGATACCAAATGGGTCACTCACTCTGACTCATGGTAAGGCCACTGGGTGATGAGTACTGGCCGGACTTGTGCTTTCTCTCTAGGTCATCGCCGCAGAGGGTGAAATGAACGCCTCCCGGGCCTTGAAGGAAGCCGCCATGGTCATCGCCGAGTCCCCCGCGGCCCTCCAGCTTCGCTACCTGCAGACCCTGACCACCATCGCGGCGGAGAAGAACTCCACCATCGTCTTCCCACTCCCTCTGGACATCCTCCGCTCTGTCCTGGGCGTAAAGGGCTGACGGAAGCCATCAAAGCCGACCTGGGCTTTAAAATGCGAGGAAGATTGTATAGGGCAAAGAAAGACTTAAGTCATTCATTAATGGTTTATCACAGAGGTTTTTCTTCCTTGCCTGCTTTCCCTCGATCCTTTTTATACACGGCCGTTTCGTTCATACCCTCCCCACTTAATATATCAATAAAATTTATTTCTTGTTGTGATGTGCCTTCAAGCTGCTTCTGACTCATTAACTGAGCCGTCTCCCAAATATCCCGCCTCTACTGCCCTCAAGCTTGTGGCTTCATTTAAGGAGTCGGTCCATCGCACATCCGGCCTTCCTCATTTCCTGCTGCCTTCCACCTTTCCCAGCCCGGTGGTCTTCTCCAGGGAATCCTGCCTTCTCAGGATGTGCCTGACGCTCTAATAAAATCTGCAATGACCCTCTTTCTTCCTCTCCCCCTCCTTCCCTTCCTGATTCTCCTGATGCTCTCTCTCTCTCTTAAGACATGTAAGATATTAGACAACGCACACATTGAACCAATGGTGGGAAACGCAAGGCTGAGATCCTGCTCTATTACAGAGGACATTCTTCTTACTTCTCCGTGTGTTGTATCATTTTTCTTGATTTAATGACGAAGACCCACAGAGAAGGATCCCAAGGATTCAAGGAGTTGCCCACCCATATTTTTGACCTGGACAAGCAAGACGTAAATAGGCTACTCAGTCACAGCCTTCTCCTCTTGGCTGGCATTGAGGATCATTCCCTCCAAATACAGTATCATGTTTTCCCGAAAATAAGACAGGGTCTTATATTAATTTTTGCTCCCAAAAAAACGCATTAGGGCTTATTTTCAGGGGATGTTTTATTTTTTCCATGCACAACCATCTACATTGATTCAAATACAGTCCTATCATCTTCTGGTTGCTGCACGAGGGTGGACGGAGGGGTTTCACTTAACCTGGACTTATTTTGGGGGGTAGGGTTTATATGACGAGCATCCTGAAAAATCCTACTAGGGCTTATTTTCGGGGAAACAGGGTAACACAAATCGGTTCTGTTGCTGCATCTGTACCTATAAACCAAGCATATGCAATTCTGCATTTTCTATTTTATGATGATGAGCGAGTGGCCTCTGGATTCCAGACAAGCAAAGTGGAAATCTTTTTTCAGTGCAGGGTTTAACTTTGGAACTCACTGCGGGGAGGTGGGAAGGAGGAGGGCTGGGGGCGTATGATACCTGATTGAATTACTACGTTATTGGGCTATTTTTTTCAAAGGCATTTATCATGTTGGTGGAGGATCATAAAGCCAAGAATGGTTCCTATTAATCACAAAACAGCGGCAAGAGAAGGGGACTGGCTGGCTCCTTTTGGAGAAAAAGGCGCTTCCAAGGAGCTTCTCGCTTCTCCCTAGCAGTTTATTCAGAAGTAATTTAAAATTGTTACTTCATTTCATTCTCCTGACCTCACCACGCCCGCCCCCTCGCAAACGCGATCTAATTTAGTCTCCTGCTTTTGCGCAAAACTTCTTCTCTCTCCTGGCGCAACGTGCGCAAAAAAAGAACGCGGAACGCGAAGTGACTCCGCGTTCCAAGCGCTTCCAACAGTAAAACGTTTCGCAGCCGTTCTTCTCCCCCGTTCTTTGGCTTGCCTTCTTCGGCATCGCTTGCCACTGCCCTGGGGGGCTTCCTGAAAGGTTCAGAGGGGCTCAGCTTCAGCTCCTGCGCTGGAACGAAGCGTTCCGGGCGGAGAAAAAAAAAAAAGGAACGGAGAGGGAGGGTAACGTTTTAACAAACGGATCGACCGCCATTCCAGCCGGGAGGCTAGGATTGGCTTGGCTCAGCTCGTTTGGCACAGTAGCCCAGGCTAAGCAAGCAAGTAGTCCTCATGAAGGATGGGGAGTCAGATGTCTCGGGAAAAGTGGAACTGCCTGAGACGGGAAACCAGCGAGACAACCAAGATTTGCGAAGTGGCCCTGGTACGTAGTAAACCTGGGGACAGGAAGGGGTGGCTGAGGGCTCAATTAACCCCCCCCCCCGATTTGCTTAGAGACCCATATTTTTCTTTTAGGCGGGGGTGAACCTGAGGATCTAATTTCTAATCAACGAGGATTTTGCTAAAACGAGAGTAACTTCCAAACTCCTTCCCCCTTCACACACAGAGCACGCCAAAGTTGCCTCTGAGCACATGCAGAGGGCTGGCTCCTTGTCTTCCCTTCTCCCCCTCCCCGCGGATATACTTTGCATGCCAAGGGTCCTGAGTTTTAGTCCCCGACAGGCAAGGCTGGGAAAGGCCACTGTTTTCAAGGTCTGTGGAACTTCTGCCACTTGACATTGGTGATGCGAAACTAGATGGATCCAGCTGTTTGATTGGGTATAAGGCAGCCTCCTCATTACCTAAGCCCCAGCATGTACGTAATAATGCTTGATAAATGACATATACCTAGTTAAGTAATTATTAAGTGTCGTGTACTGGATTGAGGGATGGAGGCCTGGGTTCGAATGTCGCCTTCTTCATCCAGTCGCTAAAGCCCAGCGTAGATCCACCGAATCAATTGTTGAATGGCAAGATGAAATTTATGCAAACCCCACTGATTGAACAGTTCTGCTTTAGTCAGGATTAAAAAATTGGATTCAAGGAGTTGAATCCAACTCCTTGAATTGGATTGGATTCAGGAAGCTTCTAATTGGGTGGGGGGGAGAATGAGGAGCTGAATTAAATGCATTCCATAAAGCTGGAAGCCTCCACAGAAACTGAGGCTGAATAAAACTGTGGATCCTTTAATGCGACACAAGAGTTTTCGATAATACACACACACACACACACACACACACACACACACACACACACACACACACACACACACACAATGTTCAGAGACCACATAATTTTTTTTTCTGGGTGCAGAGATTTCGGCTTTAAAAAAACACACAATCAGGAAGACATGAAAGATCTGTATTTAATTTCCAAATGTACGTTAAAAAAAAAATACAGCCAATTATTTTTATTTTTTTCCACAGGGAAGTCCAAACAGGGCCTCGAAGTGGGAGAACACATTTTGGTAGCCCTTTCGTTCGTCTTAACCATTTTGACTTTCCCCATCTCCCTCTGGCTTTGCCTAAAGGTAAAAAAGGAAAGCTGAGCTTTTTAAAATTGAGGGCAGGAGATTTTTGGAAATGGCTCATTCGTAGGGTCACCCTGAGTCGGAGGTGACTTCATAGCGCAGAACAACAGGAAAGAATCATCTTGCGGAATCATCATGTTGCCTTCATTCGAGTCAGTGGCGGCTAGTGACTCCTATTCCAAGGGTGCGCTGAATCCACTCCAGGTTTAAGTCTTCACACTATCCAAGATGCCGACCTTATTTGGAGAGTCAGATTGAGTGCCTAGCATGTCTCCTGTAAAGCAGAGACTAAAACCAGAAATGGATCCACAGCATTCCTGGAACGGGGAGTCACCAATCACCCCTGGTCCGGCTTGTAGTGATCCCAAGTTGTGTGCATTGTCTACGGCAATGTCGAAAGTGGGTGTCTACTCAGCCAGGTCCTTGATCCATCTACCCTAGCATTGTCAGCTTGGACTGACAGATGTAGCTCTCGTGAGCTGCAAGTAAATTCTCTCCTAGCTCTACCTAAAGATGCTTCGTCGGCTTCACTCCCATGATTAAGCAAAACCAGAGACAATAAAATATGTCCCGTTTGCCAACAACCTTTTGGAGCTGAACCCCACTCCACCCTTTTTGCCTATAATTGATCTACAGCATTATAATCCGTCACCTTTTAGCCTGAAAAGGATCATTTTAACGTCCATTCTTTCCCAAACGTGAACGTTCTGCGTTGCGGCCCCCCCTTGTGTTCCATTCTACGTGCATCACCAGCAGAAGGTGCAAAAGTAGCACAGAACTACTGTAGGTCAAAATAGGTGGGGGAGAAAGGTTGAGAAAAAAACGTACAGGTTTATAATCAGCCTGTAATCATCTTCCTTCCTCTGTGTCTGCTTTACAGGTTATTAATGATTTTGAGCGAGGTATTATCTTAAGACTGGGCCACATGCGCCCAGGAGGGCCGTTAGGGCCGGGTGAGTATAGCATGCTTCGGTCGAGAAAGTAGAAGGATATTTACGTTGACCTCTTTTATGGGGACCTATGGATGGACTGCAGGACGTATGTGTTCCTTATTCAAACCCTAAACATCTGGGGTCCAAATTATTGGAAGGAGGGAGTGCACATCAACTCTGCCTGCACTTTGAGATCAGCGCTGGAGGCTCGACTTATTAGATGGCCTCTCAAAATAATGCGCATGGTGGGTATGAGGAACAGGGGCTTCTTGATGGTGGCTCCCCCCTTGCGGAATTCTGTTCCAGTCAAGGCTGGGTTTCATCTTTCTTGTGTGTTATGATGTCTGTCGGCATCAGGAACCTCTAGATGTCCAGAGGTGGCAGCCACTCCGCCTAGGAGGGCCCGTGGTCTCTTCTGTGACTCTATCCCTTCACCCCCTAAAAAAAGTTTATAAAATATGTGGGGTTTCTTTTACTAGAAACCTTCTTTGCACCCTATAGTGGCCAAAAATATTTTAGAGAAGGAAAAAAAACCTTTCTAGAAATCTTCCTTGCACCCTCTAGTGGCCAAAAATATTTTAGAGAAGGAAAAAAAAACCTTTCTAGAAACCTTCCTTGCACCCTCTAGTGGCCAAAAATATTTTTAAAAATAGGGCATGTGGGTGTCCTCAAGAGAGCATATGACAAAGTTGTGCTCTTCCCATGGCAGCCTGTGCAAGGCAGGAAGCGAAGGTGTTTATGTCACAAAAGGAAGCACTTTTAGATCTGCTGTGGGCTGCCAACCAAGCTCTTGCTATTAGAGGTTGTGAGTATACACAATAGCTTCATTATTGTGATTTATTTATTTTTCTGCAGGGGTGTATTTTATTTTGCCCTGTACAGACGAGATTATTAGAGTGGACATGAGGACAAAAGCATGCTACATAGCACTCCAGGAAGTAAGTGTTCTCTTCCCGGCTTTCTCCCATTCTTCAGAGGCACTGCCAGCTTATTTGTTACAATTTCTCGTGTCCAAAACGTTGTGACTCCTCCAGTTAAAACCAGCATGCTCTTGAAATCATCCTAAACAGTGGCATCTGGTGACTCCAGCTTCAGTGGTTCTGTGAATCTACTACGGGTTTTACTCTGTAAAGGAGCTACCCCGGGGTGTGGAACCCTATGGCCAAAACAGGTTCAGCACCTAGGAGAGCTCCTGGAAAGGGGAGGCTAAAACCTGGAGTGGATTCACAGTGACGTTGAAATCAGGAGTCACCTGCTGCCACTGACCTTGAATGTCTTCCCTTGCAGAAATAGACAAGGGTGTGACTCCATGGCACTCAGTTTCTTTGGGATTTCATCCTAAAAATCTAAATGGACTTCCACCTGCTTAACATTTTTCCCTTTCCTGTGAAGGTCTGGTTCCTGATTACCGTCCCTTCCTGAAGGTCTGAAGGGACGGTAATCCCCTTGAGGGCAGCATGCTGGTTGGTTGGTTGGTTGGTTGGTTGGTTGGTTGGTTGGTTGGTTGGTTGGTTGGTTGGTTGGGTGGGTGGGTGGCTGGTTGGTTGGTTGGTTGGTTGGTTGGGTGGGTGGGTGGGTGGCTGGCTGGCTGGCTGGCTGGCTGGCTGGTTGGCTGGTTGGCTGGTTGGCTGGTTGGCTGGTTGGCTGGTTGGTTGGTTGGTTGGTTGGTTGGTTGGTTGGTTGGTTGGTTGGTTGGTTGGTTGGTTGGTTGGTTGGTTGGTTGGTTGGTTGGTTCCTTCCTTCCTTCCTTCCTTCCTTCCTTCCTTCCTTCCTTCCTTCCTTCCTTCCTTCCTTCCTTCCTTCCTTCCTTCCTTCCTTCCTTCCTTCCTTCCTTCCCTTCCCTTCCCTTCCCTTCCCTTCCCTTCCCTTCTCTTCTCTTTTCTTTCCACTCCCTGTTGTTATTGTTATGTGTTACGGTGATCCCATGAATCACCACTTTCCAAAACGTCGTGTCCTCAACTGCCCTGCTCAGTTCTTGTAGACTCAAGCCAGTGGCTTCCTTTAGAGAGCCAGTCCCTCTCATATTCAACCTTCCTCTTTTCCTGCTGCCTTCCACCAAATCTTTCCCTGAGACTCCTGCCTTCTCAGGATGGGCCCAAAGTTGGACAGCCTTGGCTTCCGTATTCTTGCCTCCAGAAATAGTTCGGGATTGATTTGATCCAGGACCCCCTGGTTCATCTTTCTTGCTGTCCAGGCTACCTGCAAAGCTCTCCTCCAGCACTACATTTCACGTGAACTGATTTTGTTGGGAATGTGGTGTCTACGGAGGGGCACATCCCCTTTTTCAGAGGTCTCACACAAGGGCACGCAAGAGACCTCCTGAAATCAAGCCAAGCGCCTCTGGAAATTCATCTCTGTCCATGGGCATCATGGATCCCCACCTGTTTCTTTTGTGGCAAAAATAAGTACGCAGAACGAGCTCAGAACGAATCAAGCAGAAACCTAACCATCATCAGTCACATTGTGTTTGCGTCTTTCGATGTCCTGTTATCAAATGCTTCTCTCTTTCACTCTCTTTTCTTTTCATTGAATCTAAATGAGTTGGCTGCTTTCCCGGACAGCTAAGCTACACTTGACCCCGTGAAAATCTTTTTTTTAAAAAAAGAGTTCGTAGTAATGTTCATTTTTGTAGATGTGGCTATGATTGGGCTTTGAGGCATGAGTTCCATTGCTTTCCCTGGTCACCCATGTGAGCTGATTCGTCTTTCTCCCCCCTACTTCGGTTTTCTCCCCTAGATCATTACCAAAGACCCACTCGTGCTTGATGTCGACGGCGTGTTGTATTACCGAATCCAAAATCCCACCATCGCCGTAAGCAGCGTCACCAGCGCGGAGGAAGCCACCAAGCTCCTGGTTCAAACGACCATGAGGAACGTTCTAGGAACCATGTATCTGTCGCACCTCGTCTGCAATCGGGAAAACGTTGCCCGGAGAATTCAGGTATTCGCCTCCTCCTCCTCATGTGCCATCAATCAACTCTGATTTCTGGCAACCTTTTCCAGGATTTCCCAGGTACAGAAGGGTGTTTTCACTTTCCCTTCTTCTGAGTCTGTGCAGCTGGCCCAAGGCCACCCAGGCTGGCTCTTCTCCCAGGAGACACACAGTGGGGGGAATCGAACTCTCAGCCTCTGGCTCTGTAGCCAGAGACAAAAACCACTGAGCTATCTAGCCAGTTAGTTCTGACTTATGACAGCCCTTTTTAGAGTTTCTAGGTAGGAAACACTCAGAAGTGTTTTACCGTTTCCTTCCTCTAGGGGGCACCCTGGGACCCTGCAGCTTGCCCAAGGCTACCCAGGCTGGCTCTTCTCTCGGGAGGCCCAGTGGGGGGATTCGAACTCCCAACCTCGGGCTCTCCAGACAGATCTCTAAACCTATCCAGCCAGCTAGTATAGCTAAGCAAAGTTTGTGGCTTTATATTTCTGTTTTTTTAAATTATTACAAATATTTCTATACTTTTTCTCATTTGTAACTCATGATGCCTTGAAACAATTAGTCTCTAGGCTTCCGTTTGGTCCTAGCTGGTAACATTAAACATTTTTAAAAAACACAGTCCACTGTAGATGAAGCTGCCAGAGGCTGGGGCGTCAAGGTGGAGCTTATAGAAATCAAGAACGTGAGGACGCAAGTAAAGGTAAGCATCTCCCGTCCAAGTGAGTGTGTATGCATTTTAAAAAACCCTCAAGACTTGCTTGTATTTTGAGGGGATTACGCGGCTGTTGGCCCCAATCACTCCCAACCAGAGCAGACCTACTGAATTAGTGGGATTTACATGGGTGTCATCATCTCCGTCAGCAGCTAGCTCAGCTTCTCTGACCTAGCTGGGATGAACCAATCCGATCTAAATGAAAGCCATTCCCTTCCACGTGTTCTCTCGCGGCAGCTGCCAGCAATGATATGTCCAGCCGCCTAATGCGGCGCTGTATCCACCATGCGCTGTTGTTAGAGTGCCCTTTTTTGGGGGTGGGAGAGGGTCTGCAGCTCATTAGTGAGGTACAGTGGTGCCCCGCATAGTGACAATAATCTGTGCAACAAAAATCAGATTCGGCGCTATGCGAAAATAAAAAGCCCATAGGAATGCATTAAAACCCATTTAATGTGTTCCTATGGGCAAAAACCTCACCTTAAAGTGAAAATCCTCCATACGATGGCCATTTTCGCTGCCTGCTAAGTGAGGAATCCAGGTGAAAACACAGCGGGCGGCCATTTTTTTTACCCAGCGGCCGTTTTGGAACCGCCGATCAGCTGTTGAAAAATCATTGCTATGCGAAAATTGGTAAGCGAAACAGCAATGCAATTGCAAAAACGATCACAAAAACTTAATTGCTATGCGGATTCGTCGTTAAACGGGGCACCACTGTAAATCCTTCGCATGGGGAAGCCTGGGGTTCAAGGGGCTCCTCTGAAGAGGGTGCCCACGTAATCTGGCGGCAGCAGCCGGAGACGGCTTTAAATGCCACGGCTCCATCCTACGAGACGTGAGGTTTATAACATGGCAAGGTACTTACCATTCTCTGCTATCCTTCCAGGCTTTGCAAGCACTAGTGCGCTGTAGTGGAGAATCCTAAGAACCTCACCCATCGACCCGTCTCGGTGTTCCACAGTGTGGAGCCACGGAAGTTGCGGTACTGTCAAACTGCTGCTGCTGTAGTGTGAGGTCTGCCGGTTTTCCTGCCTTCCAGGTGGTTCCTCCCTCAGAAGGAACGCCCTCGAGCAAATCCAACACCCCCAGGATCATGAAGGAAGCCTCGGTCATCATCGGCAACAGCCCTGTCTCTTTCCAGTTCCGCTGCTTGACGTCGGACGCCCCGGAGGCCCCCAAGACCGGTCCACGGAACCCCTCTCTTGTCTTCAGCTACTCTTAGCTCGGCATCGTGGAGACGCGGTGGTGGGAACGCAGCGCGTTGGTTTTTCGACGAGCCGCTCTTCTCAAAAAAAGGCCACAAGGACTTCACGGCCCCAAAGCGACGTCGGTTGCTAGTGTTACATAGGGGTCAGCTGGGGTTTTTAAAGTTTTATATTATGTTCTCTCCCTCTTCCCGACTCCCCCAAGACAGAAATAAAGTGTTTTCCTTGGTAAAGACCTGGACCCCTTTGTTATTGCCCTACTCCCACCCTTTATTTATTTAAAATATTTGTACACCCGGTTTTCTTCCATCCTTAGCAGGCGTGGCTCACGATCGGAGCCTGGAGGCACAGTGGAGGGAATCGAACTCCGAACCTCTGGCTCTGCAGCCAGAGACCTAAACCACCAAGTGATCCAGCCCGCTTCCCTTTCTAAGCCTCCCCCGTATTTCTCCTGCTTTCGCAGCTGCTGTTATTTTTTAGGGCTAAACCTCGAGAAAATGGAACTGCTCCATGTTTTGACCGGCAGTGCTTGGAGAGGTCTATCTGGAAGCCCCATTCCACCATTATCTCCCAGAGGTGTGTAACGATAATGCCCGTAAGATGATACCTTAGACTGAGTTAGATCCTTGTCTGGTATTATTGACTGCCAACTTGGGGAGTTTGGGCGGGCAGGAGTATTTCCAGCCCCATCTGGAAAGGACAGGATTTGAACTTGGGACTCTTCTGCCAGCAAAGCATGGCTTCTAATCCACAGAGCCACCTCTAAGAAGAAATTGCGTACAACACTTGATGCTCACAGATGGTCTCTTATCCAAGTGTTACCCTCTGTGTGCAGGATAGAACCGTCTTCGTTCCCAGGGTGCCCGAACGCGATGGGACGTGTCATGCAGTGCATTAGTGTTGGCTGCTATTTTGGAGGCTGATTAAAAAAAGTTGGTCGGTGACGTGAAAAAGGTGTTACAGATAGCGGGAGAAGCCGTGCGTCGGGATGATTTCAAAAGCAGCTTATTTGGTTTGTCTCGCTTTCCCATTCATCGGGGCCCCGGGATCTTTTGAAATCTAATTCCCGTTTCATATTAAACACAACATTATTCTCCCGCCAGCTTTGACGGGTCCAAATCTGGCCCGAGCGGGTTCTGAATCTCCCTGTCTCTTGAGGACTTCCCTTATAAATCTTAACCTTAGTGGATCCCAACCTTCGGTCCCCGGAAGTTCTTGGACTGCAACGAATTTGCTCACGCAGCTAGTGTGCAAGCGTTTTGGGAGGTGCAGTCCAAGAACACCCCAAGACCCAAGGCTAGGAAGCACTATCTTAGCCCAACATGGGGACTAGCAATGGCTTTCAGAACAGAGAGGACCATTCCAGGAAAAGAAACACAACGACTAGTTAAAAGTTCCACGTTAAGCTTTATTAAAGGCAGTCATCAAGCGCCTACATGGTGTGGTTGGGCCTGAACTATTACCCAGCTATCGTACAGTTGAATTGAGCTAGTCTTTTTTTAAAAAAAGAGTTAAAATGAGACCAGTACCGTAGTCCCCCAATTGCATCCACCGGAACAATGAGGGAAGGCCTCTTTAGAAGCAAGGAAGACAAGCCGGTGTTTTTTTCTTGTTTCTTAAAAAAAAAAAACCATATAAAAAAGCAATTCTCCTTTATGCAGCCAAGTCCGCCAGGGCCCTCTCTAGAGGATCGACATCCCAGTAATCATCTTCCCAGCCCAGGAACCAGCCGGTGAAGGTGGGCGGCTCAAACCCTTGTCTGATCAGGGTGATGGGAGTTCTCCGGTCACGGTTGGCAGGGTCGGTCTCGATGTATCTCCTTGCTGTAAAGGCGCAAACAAAAGAAAATAAAAACCCATAGAGACAGAAAGAAGCTTGGAGGGAGGCCACGGCTAAGACACTGGCACCCGTTTTCTAGCCAAAATAAACAGACAAAGAGTCAAAAGCGGTGGCTCGGAAGTTATTGTGATTGCTACTTTTAAAAATATAAAATTAGGTGCCCATGGGCAGATCTATCCTAGAAGTGGAGTTAAGGGCTGAGTCTGCTCGTGAGTAAGCTCTGTCTACCTGCGTGGGGGGCAGGAAGAATCAAGACTCAATGTGGGCATCATTTTTGTCCCTCGGCCAGCCCATCCCATAGGCTAGATGAGATGGGGGGAGCATGACTCCCTCTACCATCAAGAGTGGGTTGCCCGGTGAGACTTTCTCCCCAGGGAGGCAGAGAAGAGTGTGGCCCAAGCGAGCTAAACCGGCTGGATTCTGGCTTTGAGTCATGCGTCTGTTCGGTGTTGTTCTTCCTAGCTTATAAAAGGCTCGAAGGGCTCTTTGTCAAGAAAGCAAGCACCCCAGAACCCACCAACCATCTCACCTGACGTTTGAGCTTCTGTCTTCTCCTCCTCTTGAGCGTCTTTTCCGACCCAGATGAAGACCTTTTTTAAAAGCCAAGCAAAAATTCCTTGAGTGAGACACAAATTCTCGTCTAAGGCCTTGTGAGACGTCTCGGCTCGAATACACATGAAAAGACCTGGTTCTATGGGAGAAAAAGATATACCTGGTCCCAGGTGTCTAAGAGCATCACATCATCGGTGGCCAAGTCACTCTGGGTCAGGTCTCCAGGCACCTCTTCAATCTAAACCGGAAGGGCAAAAAGGCGGTGTTCAGATGCATAAATATCTCAAGAGAACCTTCCGCCTGAGTCTAATCCAATTAAAAGTCTCTACGGGTTGGATCTGGTGGGAACTGCAATAAATGCCAATCGTTGATGCGCTAGAATACGGTCTTCTGGATGGTGTGCCAGCAAAGCTAGTGAGATACTCACGGTGAATCGTCCACTCTTATTGGAGCAGGCAAAGAGGCGAGGGGGATGCGCATCCATCTTCTTGTCCTTCAGCCGCGGGGACGTGCGGTAGGCAGCCTTCCCACCAAGAGCGCTCCAGAAAGCATCTGTGTAAAGGAAAGGGAGAGCTTTACACAAGGTTGTGTCAACACCCTCACCCCCCTGGTTGGCCACCGCACGGATCTCTTGGCTTCCAGGAAAGACCACGACAAATGGCCAGAGGTCCAAAATGAGGAGCAGAGAAGCTCAAGAGAGGGAAAGCAGGAGGTGAAGATTTTTTTTTCCAAACCTGGTTCTCTGCCTTCTGCAATCTCGGTGGCACGTGCTCCCAAAATTTTCACCAGCTCCCGGGCGCCAGCCTTTTCACTGTCACTGGCTCCTTGGCCCACCCAGAGGTAGGTGGTGGAAGGCGTCTTCAACACAAAGGCATCGTTGGAGTTCAGAAGTTTAGCAGCCACGTCCACCTGTAAAGGAACGCAAGAGTGCGTGGCATTAGAACGGGTGATGTAGACGTCCCCATTATAGGGCATCTCTTCCAGGACAGCTCCTGTGCTACCGGAATTCTCTTCTCCCGCAAACATGCAAGAACACGAGATGGTAGAAACGACCGCAGGCCTTGGAAGGATTTTGGTTAGCACCCCAGGAAATCTAGTGGCTGTCCAATTTTAAGGCCTGACTTGACTGTCGGTAGCCCAGTGGTGGTCATGGGGAGCTGGCCATGGTTCTGAGCACGGCCCACCTGAATTTGCCAAGAGTAAGCTAGTCGAGAACTGGCTTCTCTTGACCTCTCCGGACTTATTCTCTCCCGATCTGACTTTTTGATTTGATGGGGTTTACTGCCTGAATTTGCCTGCCTCTTCCATCACGGTCTCTGAGCGTCAATGTCCAAAATCTGTTTAACGCTAGCCAAAAAATATTCCATCCCCAGGTCCTTACCTCTTCCCATTATAGCAGTAAAAATTTCGGCGAACCCAATTTTGAAAACAACAATAACAACAGTGGTGTATGTGCACAACCCAAAATCAGGTTTGAGGCAATTGACACAGGTTTATATAGGACCGTTAACCCTTCTGTGAAAAAGCAATGGCCAACAGTGAATAAGAGAGGCGTAGTTATCCAGGTAATCTATCCATGAACTTTATTTGGGGGTGTGTGGAGGGGCTCACGTACCTCTACTGCTCTGGTAGCGCCAGATGTGCTGGATCGAACCTGGAACAGGCGTGTCGGTGCTGGGGTTGTCTGGCCCCCTTCCCTGGAGGTGCCCCCTTTATACACAATCAGAGGCTTCCCGCCGAACAAGCTCATGAGGTGAGGTGGCTCTTTGCCCTCAATCACTCGTTTCTGTGAGGAAACAAAATCTATGGAGTGAAAAACGTTTTTTTTAACTCGATGCTTCTTCACGTCTCATCCTGTCAGGTGACGCTGCCCTGAAAACAAGCCGGCTCCACCACCAAGCACACAAAATTACCGTATTTTTCCATGTATAAGACTATACTTTTAGAATAACAATTGAGGGTCGTCTTAAATACAGAAATAAGCTGAGGTGAGAACAAAAACAAGTGGAAGGGAAAGCAGGGATCAAAGCGATCCTGCAGGGTTTTGATCCCTTTCCCCCCTACACTTGCTAAGCCCCACTTAGATTTCTTACTTTTGGGTTAGAAAAGTGGAGGGCGTCTTATACATGAAAAAAAATACGGTACTTGTTGCTGTCCGTAAGGGGCATCATTATGGGCTCACCTTGTGCCTTTGAACCCAACAGAACCCAACAGTCCGTTCATTAGCGACTCTCTTTTCCCCTTAAGTTGGTTTTCTGTGATCTCTCTTTCCGCGACATCAGTGGTTCCCAGCCTTAGCTCCCCAGATGTGTTCTTGGACTATAAAACCAATAAATCCTGGCCATCAATGCCGGGGGGTGAAGGCTTTTGAGAGTTTTAGTCCAAGAACATCTGGACAGCCAAGGCTGGGAACCCCTGCTCTATATCAACATTCAAATCCATTTCCTAGGCTCGTGCAGACATACAGTGGACCCTCGACTTACAGACGGCTCGACTTACAGACTTTTCGAGTTACAGACTTCTCTGGCCGCAAAATTTAGATTTGACTTGTAGCCGGAGAATCGACTTACAGACCAGAAAAAAAAAACAAAATGGAACAAAAATAGAATAAAAACTGCCAGTTATGGGATTAATCGGTTTTCAATGCATTGTAGGTCAATGGAGATTCGACCTACAGACTTTTCGACTTGCAGCCACCGTTCCAATACGGATTAATTCTGTAAGAAGAGGGTCCACTGTAGATTTCACCTGGGTTTCTTAATGTGTCCTTTACGCCCATTAAAAACAATGAATGTTTTCATCTAGACACACAGTGATGTGTTTTCTAGTCTTAGGGCGATCCAGCCATGATCATTTGTGCAGATCTTCATCTTTCATTAACCCTGTAATCACTTTGGACTTCTGCAGTTTCTCTTCATAAACCTAGTTCTCTCCCCTGCGCCACAGATGATGTCGCCTGTCAAGATGCCCCCCCCCGGTCGCCCCTGTCCTTGATACCTGCACCGGGGTGCCTCCTAGCTCCTCATCCAGTTGGACCGTCAGGAAGGCAGACGCTGCAATTTCATCTTGAGTAGAATCCGCACCTTGCCTGCAAAGAAACAACATGGAAAAAAAAATCTTGAGCGCACGAGGCAGGACTGATTTTCCAAGCCCAGTGAAACAAAGCTTGAATCACAAGAGGATTTGGGCAGGAGAGCGCACAAAAAAGAAATCTTGATAAAAGAGAAGGGCTGAAGCAGAATCCCTAAAATGAGCCAAAGTAACCTAATAACCTTGCTTGTCATTGTTTTACTTGAGATTGTTTCCCTCAATGCTGCTATGCATTAGAAGTAAAACACAACATACCCCTATCAAAGAGAGAGAGAGAGAAAGCCCAGTAGACAATAAATAGCCAGATATTTCTAATCATTTTAAATAATAATCCCAAGTAACTATTTTAAATAATAATCATGTGTTGTCAAGACAATTCTGACTTGTTGTTTGTTGTTTAGTCGTTGTGTCTGACTCTTCGTGACCCCATGGACCAGAGCATGCCAGGCCCTCCTGTTTTCTACTGCCTCCCGGAGTTTGGTCAAAATTCTGACTTATAGCAACCATTTTTCAGGATTTTCTAGCTAAAGAATACTCAGAAGTAGTTCCCTTCTTCTGTGATAAATTAATTACTTTTTCTTCTTTCCCGGAAGCCTAAAGATGTCGTTTCCCTGTCTTACAAAGAGGCAACCAACACATGGGGACTCCACCATAACGCCTACCAACCTTCCTCCATGCGTGGAAATCAGCTTTAAGGGTTTTTGTATCTGAGCCTAGGGGTCTTTTCCTCCTGCACTATCACTAAATGGATTCATTTAGGCAATAAATATAGGTTTTCTATTACTTCTGTTGATTTGCTGCAGGTTTTGCAATGGACTGGCATTAAAGATGAAGTATTCCCACACACACACACAGACACACACACACAGAGTATCCACAGCCCCCTTCCATCACAATTCTCTGTGCTTAAAAAAAGAAAGCTTCCATACCAGGTATAGATGATTTTCCCTTGCTTGTTTCCATGTCTGTAATCATACAAGATAATATAGCTGTCTCCACCATAGAATTGGCCATACGTTGAAGGATTTACGGGTACTTTGTTTGAACCTTCTACTCTCCAGATCTGCAGCAGCGGAAAGAGAGGAGATAATCCCAAATCAGAAAGAGAGAAAAGGGTTGTCATATTAAAGTAAAAAGTAAAGTGTCCAGCCAGCTAAGTGAGATTGAA